>NC_134590.1:64632187-64936093 GCF_037038515.1 Microtus pennsylvanicus
GTGTGTCATCACCTACAGCAAGACCTTGTCGTAAAAAAATAAAATAAAAATAAAATAAAAAATAAATAAAGCTAGCAGAAAATGAAAAGAGCAAGTAGGAAGTAGCTTTCCTCAAGATTTGTACTCCAGGCTCCTGCCTTGAGCGCCTCTCCTGACCCCTCAAGGAAGGGCTCTGACCTGGAAGTGTAAGCTGAAATAAACCCTTCCCTCCCCAAGCTGCTTTTGGTCCTGGTATTTACCACAGCGACAGAAAGTAAAGTAGGCTTGTGTCCAGTGTTACTATGCTTCTCCCACCGGAGAATGGACAGGTGGAAGAGATGATGATATGAGGCGCCGTCCAGGAGAGCGAAAGCCCTAGATATCTGGGATAGGAGCAGACCAAACCAGAGCCTACATGAAGATCTCCTCTCCCCGAGTCTAGAGGGCTACAGAGGGGAAAGGAAGACTGCTGGAGGGGACTAGGAGCCACCCAGGCCTTGATGGACAGGAGAGCTGGGACACAGGCTCTTCCCACCTGGTACGCACACCTAGTCACACAGCAACTATCTGTTACTGTGAAGGGTGACAGGGAGGTCCAGGACAGAAGTGATCCCTAGGTGACAAGGGACTGCGTTTCCATTTCTCCCGCTGGGTGTGCAGCCTGGCTGGCCTGTGTGGTAAGAGCCTAGGTCTGTATCCTAGCAAGGAGCGTTCACTGAGCATGTAGTATGTCCTTGGCCCCGGGTTAAGTGCTCACCAAACATTCTCTACTGTTTTAAAATGACCCAGTCTGGCAGTGGTGGCACGTGCCTTTCTTAATCCCAGCACCCAGGAGGCAGAGACACGTGGATCTCTGAGTTTTGAGGCCAGCCTGGTCTACAGAGTGAGTTCCAGGACAGCCAGGGCTGTTAAACAGAGAAAACCTGTCTCAAAAAACAAACAAAACAAAATAAACAAAAAAGCCTTTGTGAGGCATACATGTTACATACATGTTACACCCACTGAACAAATGACAAAACCACAGTTCTGAGGGGTTATTGCCAGCTTGAAAACACCTTGTTAATAGTGAGGATGGATCTCAACCCCAGTAAGAATAATGCCTCTGGAGGGGGGCAAAACACTTTCTTCTGTAAGGGGTTAGAGGTCAAATAGGTCAAAGATCATATAGACCCTGTCCTAGCTACTCAATATTCAACAACACATCATCCTCAGTAAAATATAAACAAATAAATACAGCTGTATTTCAATAAAACTTTATTTGTGGATATTTGAATTTTGTATAATTTTCTGGTGATGTGAAATAGTCTATGGCTTTCTTATTTGTTTGTTTACCCCCTCAACCATTTAAAAATGTAAAAACTCAGCCTGGTGGTGGTGGCGCACGCCTTTAATCCCAGCACTCAGGAGGTAGAAGCAGGTGGATTTCTGTGAGATCGAGGCCAGCCTGGTCTACAAGAGCTAGTTCCAGGACAGGAACCAAAAGCTACGGAGAAACCCTGTCTCGAAAAATCAAAAAAAAAGTAAAAACTCAAAGACAGTGCAGAAACATGGTTAAAAATGGCTCTGAGTGCTAAGTGTGGTATTCTAGCAGAGACAGGTGAATCTCTGGGAGTTTGAAGCCAGACTGGTTGTCATAGAGAGTTCCAGGCCAGCCAGGCTGCATAGTGAGACCCTGTCTCCAAAATTAAAGGTTTTGGCATCTGTAGCGGATGCTGAATTCAGGTTTGCCCATTTACCACTGCAGACAGCACTGCAGCTCTAGAAGCGGTGGAGAGTGAGCGGGGAGGGGGCATGCAGCCTGCACCTCATCAGTGGAGAAGAGTGAGCATGGGATGGCCACGCAGCCTGCACCTCGAACTGCTTGCAACACTGGGAATGACGGTTAACCCACTATTTGGTAGTGCCGTACCCACCCCACCCCCCTTAGAGAGGAAGGAACTGAGGTACACTGAGGTTATCTAACTGAACAACTAGGAAGGGAAGCCAGGATCTGAACCTAAGCTAGACAGGATAGGCTGTGCTTCACCATGCTGGACTGGGGTAGTGCAGCCTGGGCCCAGAGCCAGACTGTCTGGGTTTGAATGCAACAATGCACTCCCCTTAAGCCCTTGGCATTGAGTCTGGAACACATTAAGAGTTGATAAATGCTAGCTGTTAATATCATTGAGACTACTGTTCAACTTCTGCACTAGATGCGTAGCCTTTAGAAAGCCTCTGCCGGTCTAGGCTTTGGGTTAGGTCTCTACATAGCTTCAACATCCTTTCATTCCTATAAGGGGCTGGTGGGCTCTCTGTTTTCCTTGGACCTCAAGTTGAGATTAAATCTCTTGATCCAGTCTCGAAGGAATCAGGATCTTGGCTGGGGGCCACACAAGGGCCACGGGGGTGAAGCAGAGTGGAAGGGAGGTACCACAGGACACTGAGGGCTGGTGGCTGGCTGGAAGCTCTTGAGCCCAGATGTACTACGCTCCCCTGTAATTCAATCAGGCAAGGAGGGAGCCCCTATTTAAATCTGCAGCTAACATCAAATTTATCCTTTGATTTCCATCTGATGAACGGAGTGTAGATGGAAGAAAATCAAGGCACAGAGGCCAGGGCCAGGGAGCCCCTGAGCATAACTCCTTTTGACGTTTCCCAGGGCTCTGTTGCTCCGGTGGCCGCGGGCTGCAGTGAGTCGGTGTCTAGGAATGCAGGCTGGAGGCTGCGGGCCTTCTCCTCTTCCCTCTCTCCTCACAAAGGATATGGTGGGTGGAATAGTGGGGAACTAAGAAGAGGATTCCTCAGTGCCACGTGAGTGCCCCTCACCCGGAAGTGCGGCAGCCGTCTCCCCAAGCTCTGGGCTGCAGCGGAAACCCCTCCCCTCTGGAATCTATCTGACCCCCATAAATCTGGCTTTCAGGAGATGCCTTTAAAGGATTGATCACCAGATAAAGGGAACACTGGTTAGTCAGATGCTGGCTACTCATAGTGAGATTCCTTCAGGCCAACCTCAAAGGGTCCAAACCACTCAGAACCAGGAGGTGGAAAGCCACACTGGGGGATACACTTTCCCTTTCTGTCCAGAAAAGGGAGCTGCTCTGAAAGGTCCAAGGAGCAGCTGGGAGGGACCCAACAGTCACAGATGCCCAACGCAACAGCAAGGACCCTGGGACTGGCAGTTATAGCTCAGACAAAACGGCAAGGTGGTGCTAATCTCCTGTACATTTCACGATTTGGAAACGAACTGCCCAGAACCAACTGAGACTCCAAGGTGCCTGGGTTTGATACAGGTTGAAGAACAGTTTTCAGAGCTGAGAGCCTTCAGAGGTCATCCTGGTGAGCTGTGGTGAATGAATGGATCACTCACCCTATCCTCTGCCTTCACGAAAGCTTCAGACAAACGAGCTAAAACTCAGTGACCTGTGTTTGCTGCACGAGGCCCTCTGTTGGTGTGGAGGACTCCAAGCAGGAAAAGGTTGCTGCCTGCTTGCTTGCTTGCTTGCTTGCTTGCTTGCTTGCTTGCTTGCTTGCTTGCTGGGGACTACTTGAGCACACTGGGCTATAAATTCATAGCTCCTTTTCTTTTTTAAAGAAAAATTTAAATTTTGAAACAGGATCTCAGAATGTCAGGTTGTCCTTGAATTTGTAATCCTCCTGTTTCAGCCTCCTGAGTAGCTACAGGCACACGTATCATGGCCGTCTGGGAACCTGTCTCTTATCCTTGCTGCTAAACACAGCCATCCCCCTGAGCAGACCATCCGGTCTCTGCTCTTCCCCCCCCCAGCTTACTTTCTAGACTTTGGAAGCACCTAGAAAGAACACTTACAGCATGCCCCGATAGCTTTATGTCACCTTGACACAAGCTAAAGTTATCTGAGAGAAGGGAACTTTAATTAAGAAATTAACTTCATTCTCGGGGTGTGGTGGTGCACATCTTTAATCCCAGCACTCAGGAAAAAGAGTCTCTGAATTCAAGGCCAGCCTGGTCTACCTTGAGTGAGTTCCAGGACAGCCAAGCCAGGATTACACATGGAAACGCTGTCTCGAAAAAAACCCAAACCCGAACCCAAAGAAGAAAGGAAAAGAAAAATGAAAGAAAGGCAAAAAAACCCCAAAAAACAAAAACACGCCCCCACAAAATAATGCTGTAAGCAAGCCTACAAGGCATTTTCTTAGTGCCTTAGTGGGAGGGCCCAGTCCATTGTGGGTGGTGCCACCCCTGGGCTGATGGTCCTGGGTCTAAGAATGTAGGCTGAGCAAGCCATGAGCAACAAGCCGGTAAGCACCATTCTCCATGGCTTCTGCACCAGCTCCAGGATCCTGCCCTGGCTTCCTTCAGAGATGGACTACAAAGTAGAAGTGGAAGATAAACCCTTTCTTCCCCACTTGCTTTCTGGGCATGGTGTTTCCTCACAGCAACAGAAACCCACAGCAGGACACCAGAGGACTCCCCTCCAGGCTCATCTGTTTCACTTTTGGAGTAGCGTGACAAGACCAGGGATGAGGGAGCATGTGCTTTCTGCCGTTCACACACCGCTTCACCGTCACAGAATTCCTCAGCACAAATCCCTCACACACACCCCATCCCCCTTGATGCTGTCATCCTACCGAAAAGCCTGGCAGGACCACCACACCAGGACCTGAGGCTGTCACTTTAACTACTCCACCAGATAGGCTGCTTTGACCATATCCTGCCCTGACCACAACTGGCTTCCCTCAGGTACCCCCAAACCTCTGCTCCTAGCTCCTCCCACAGCCTCCTGTGCCTTCATCTGGCCGCTGTCTTTTTTTTCTTTCACCCAACTATAATGGAACACTCATTCCCCTCATGGGTTTCGACATGTCTCCAAGCCCTCCACACACAAGCAAGGTTCCGTGTCCATGTGCTCCGTAACTATGGCTCTAGACTCTCTATGTGGGTGTGACTACAGTCCAGAGGGTGGACGATAACTAACATCTTCAAGGCATGCTCAGTTCCCAAGGAGTCTAGTCCCTCACAATGGTGGGGCACGGCAAGCCAGCTCAGCGGCGACAGGCAATCTACCACATTCACATGGACTGAAGTACAGGGCTGAGGTAGAAGCAGCGCCCGCTGATCTTAAATCTCAAGGCCTTTCTCCTCCACAGACCGAGTCAAAGATTTGGGAACAGGGCCTGCATGTGTTGGGTCCTGCTTTCTGGTTTTTTCCCTCCCTACAATTGTACCGTGAGGATAAAAATGGAAGGGTAACAAACCCCTGGGAAACCCCAAGAGAACTGCATGGCCAGCAAGCCCCTGGGAACTAGAAACATCCACTTCCTGCGGAGCCTAAGCAATCGGCTCCTCTCCCAGGGGTTCACTGCCACCTGCCCATCATCTGCCCAGAACTTGTATGGTGTCGAAAAGATCATAAACTTACTTTTTTCAGGATCTCTCTTTCCCTGTTTAAAACAAAACAAAACAAACTGGGCCACTTGTATGTGTTTTTCCCTCTCAGATCCCCATCCAGACAGGCACGGAGATGGAGGGGGCAGCCATTAGACTCTGGGCATGACCACCCTTCTCCGGTCTCTCTAGAGCTACCACAGGGGCTCCACCACTGCATGTGCTTTCCAGCTGCCCCCTTTCAGGGTATTAGGATCATCTGATATCACACACATCATATAATGGGTGCAACTGTACATTTGGGCTTTTCTATTTGCCGTTCCTACTTTTGACTTAGTTTCCATCCAGAAGCCAAGCTGTATGCTCTTTCTTCCCGTGAGAGCTGGTTAGTGTGATGCCTTCGTCAGGGCTGGTAGGGCAGCTTGAGCCCAGGAGCTCATAGTCACCCAGTAGAGGGTACTTAGTTTTCACACTAGGAAACGCGGAGTTCCACAAGGCAGACACAGAGGTGAGCTTGGTATGCACGCACATACGGTCACTAAATTCCGACACTGGGGGCTGTCACCTCCTTTTTACACAGGAAGAAATGAAGGCTTTTCTTCAATTGAGATGGCCTGTCAGAGAGGCTCCTGTAGAAGAACTGGCAGGGCTGGGATTTAACTTGAGTATCCAGGTTCAAACACTGAAGTTGTCACAAACAGCTATTCTGTGCTTACTTCTTGATCACAGTGGTATTTCTCAAGGTGTGGAGGAAAGAACACCTTGAGAATTCTGGAGCCCGCTAGGAAAATGACGCTATCCCCGGCAGTGCCCAGTACACAGCACCACAGTTTCTGAGGCTGGGGGAAGACAGTAGTTGTGGTACACACCGAAAGCCGAGGACACAGCTTTCTTCTTTCCAAGCACTTCACTTGATTTCGTCTCCCTGCCACGCTAACCCTGGATGTAGACAGAATAACTGTCGCTCCCTCGCTGCAAACGTGAATGTACAGAGAGATGCTCATTTTATGCTGAAGGCTGCTTGCTCACTGTCAGGGTTAGGGTTGCTTAAGCCTCGACTTACTGGGAACTTTTGCCTTCCTCGTGCTGCTATTACTCATTTGAAACTCCATGGCAACTATCACCCTCTTTTTGCAAAGACACTGTATGGAAGAGGAGCTTAGGACACATGGCCATCCTGTTCCAACTGGAGTTGCAGAAGTGACTCAGTGATAGAGCTTTTCTAGTATGCAGAAGGCCTTGGGTTCCACCTCCAGCAACACATACGTGCACATACATGTAAGCTCAAACAAATGCGTACTGTTAACTTCAAAACCCGTTGTCACGTCTACAAGAGTCAGTCACGGAGGAGGTGGGAGGTAGACCTCTGAGCCAATCACGTGTTTCAGAGCACTGTCAAGAAGGCGGAGCCAGATGATGACGACAGAGACACAGAAGGAAAAAAAAACCCTAATTTAAGTCTGACATGGGATGCCGAAGCTGTTTGGTCATCGTGAGGAGAGTGAAGACAGGAGAATTGTGCTGTGGCACATGCCTTGCATTCAGGAGACAAAGACAGGAGGATTTCTGTGAGTTTGAGGCCAGTCGAATCTACATAGTGAATTCCATGACAGCCAAGGCTATGCAGAGAGACCCTGTCTCAAATTCCTGCCCCATCCCAAAGAGAGAAAACTTGGTAGCACCTCTCTAGCATGACTCAGAGAGAGAAGGGGGGCGGTTCTAACATTTTGTGGGGGTGAAAGAGAAACAGCAGAGTGGATTGCTATGGCAGCAAAGGGGAGGGGGCTTTGATGGTTTAATACTCAGTCATAGTATAGACAGAGGTCTTTCCGTTTGTTTGTCTGTTTTGAGACAAGGTGTTCTCTGTGTAGTACTGGCTGTCCTAGAATTCACTCTGTAGACCAGGCCTGTCTCTGCCTCCCGAGTGTTGGGACTAAGGGCGAGGGCTACCACTGCCTGGCTCTAGACAGAGGTCTTATTACACTGTCCATCTCAGGAGAAAAGCTTGCCTGGGGTACTGCACAGCAGAGAGGATGAGGGTGCGCACGAGAAGGACTTCATTCAAGCTCTCTGAAACATCATTTCACAAGGGACTACTCACAGAGCAAACACTGACACCGCTCCATTCTAGGCAGTGTGCGAAGCCACGCAGTGTGCAATGCCACGGGGCACAAAGGTAGATTAGATATGGTTCCACCCTTGGAAAACTATACTTGAAGACTACGGCTGGGTGCACAAACAAATACAGCAAGGGCTATAACTCAAGTATGAGGAAGATTAACAAGGAGGGTGAAAAAAGTCTCCTCTGATTGGTGGGGATGGACATGGGGTGGGGTTCCTCCAGAGGACAAGCTGGATCAGCTGACCTAGCAGGCTGATTGCCATGCAGACAAGAGACTTCTAGCTTGAAGGAACAACATAACCCTGAGCCTGTCCACTAGCAACAATGTAGTTGAAGAGGGGGGATGGTGAGCCGCGATAGATCACTAAAGACCAGACCCCTGGGCAACTAAACATACACACAGGCAGTGAAGAGTTATCAGAAGCATTTAAGCAAGTGAAGGGTCCCAATGGCTAGGGACCCGCTAATATCTGTTTCTAATATCTGAAACACCAAGGTGCTGTCTCAGCTCAAGTCTTTGTCCTGAGGCCACATCTCCATGGACCTGGCTATTTTAACCACTGACATTTAGCTGTATGGCTGTAAGCACTTAGAATCAAATGGTGGCCCCTGTAGATAATCATCCACTGCTCTATGATACTGGGAAATTCAGGGCTGGGATGTGGCTCAGTGGTGGAATGTCTGCCTAGTACTCATGAAGTCTGGAGTGGATCCTCACTATTGAAAACAAACAAAAACATCACAAGAAAAGGGCTGGAGAGAGATGCTCAGTGGTTAAGATGCAGCAGATCTGGGTTTGATTCCCAGCACACAAATGTCTGTAACTCTAGACCGGGAGATCTAATGCCCTCTGCGGGCACCAGGCATGTACATGATGCACGGACACGCAAAGGGGAAAAGCACCCATACATATGTTTAGGTATGTGTGTGCCTGCTTGATTTTATGTGTGCCAGGTGTGTGCAGGTGTTCATGGAGTCCAGAGTGTGTCAGAACCCCCAGAAATGGAGTTAGGGGGTTCTGTTGTAGGTGCTGGAAACTGAAACCAGACTTTCTGCAAGAGCCACAAGTGATCTTAACACTAAACCATCTCTCCAACCCCTATTTAAAAAAAAAAAAATTAACAAAAATAACAGCAAAAACAACAACAACAAAAACCTCCTAAAACAACAGCAAAACTGTTGGCCATTCAGTGTCAAATGCTTCATCCGCATGGACATTCTTCTCCTGGGCACTGGGAGGAAGAAATCTTTTGCTATGCCAGCACATCTTAAGGCAATGGCAGCAGAGTCCATAAAAGACCTAAGATCCTTCCCTGGTTAACAACAGCTTACTGTGTGATCTCATCAAGGCTTTAGCCCTCTCTGTGCTTCAGTTTCTTATTTGATAAAGGGATTAAGGTGAGAAAACAATTCCACACCCATTAGGTCAATGCTCAAAGACGCCATGGTAGTCAGAGGAAGGCCGGCTGCTAACCACCCATAGCCCTCTCTACAGCTGGCTTCTTGGTGAATGAACTAAACTGGGCCCTTCGGTAGAGCAGCAGACGTACCCCAGAGAAGTGGAGACACTGTGACGGTTTACCAACACCACTGTCTACCTATACAATGACAAGAGAAATCAGCACAGGGAGGACTGAGACCTACGCTGGGCATCGCTGGGCATCGTAGTACACACACTTAGAGCTCCAGTCAATTGGGAAGCTGGGGCAGAAAGATCAACTGAGTCAAGCCTTAGGGCTTAAAACCAGCCTGAGTGACGGAGTGAGACCCTATCTCAAAAACAAACAAACAAACAACAAACAAAACAAAGCCTGCGTGGCTAACTTGGGCATCAGAAGGCTGTTTTGTGTGCATGGACAGAGATTTTTTTTCCCCTCTGAGATGTAATGAGTTGGTCAAACTAGCTCTGTTTCCATATAGAAAGAACCTAGCCCCTTACAGGCACAGCGATGACTCTGCCTTGCGGCCTTTTCACTTCTACCTTGCTGCTGGCCGCTTAGTTACTCATTTTTCTTTTGTGTGCGTCTTAGTTAGGGTTCCTACTGCTGTGTAGAGGCAGCATGACCATGCAACTCTTATAAAGAAAACATTTAGTGGGGTGGCTTACATCTTCAGAGGTTTAGCCCCTTATTATCATGGCGGGATGTGGCGGCATGAGGACAAACGGAGTGCTGGAGTTGAGAGCCCTACATCTCGGTCCTGGCAGCAGGAAGTGAGCTGACTTACTAGGCATGGATTGGGCATATATGAGTCCTCAAAGCCTACCTCCACAGTGACACACTCCCTCCAACAAGGCCATACTTGCTGCAACAAACTCACATCTCTTAATAGTGCCACTCCCTTTGGGGGCCATTTTTTTTTAAATCACCAGTTTGTTTTACTGTTTTGTTTTTTTTTCTATGGCAGGGTCTTATGTATCTAATGAAGCCCTGAGAGTGTGATGTCCTGATTCAGTACATGCTGTTGACTTGAGACAACCAGTCAAGGACAAAGTCTCAGACCCACAGGAAATTGGCAAAGCCTCATTGTCCCCTATCCCCTCAATGAGGCTCGGAACGGTGGCAAAGTCCCTCTCCTCGAGTATGAATGTTGACAGTGTGTGCAGAAAACGTCCACCATAGCTTTCCCTACCTGGATGTTTACGGCCTGGAGTCGGCTCCTCTACAGAGACTACTCCCACAGAGAGTAACTAACCCTGCCTCCTCATTCAGCTGTATATAATAACCCTGATTGTTTAGCTGGATATAATAACCTGCCTCCTTGTTTATCTGTATATAATAACTCCACTCCCTTGTTCAACTATATAGAATAACAGTGCCTCTCTGTCCAACCCTATATAATAAACACACGGGAGCCCAGTCCACCCTACCCCAACTTTTCAGTACATGTGTCTGTCATTTCTTTATTTCCTTGTTGCCCTAGACAGAGTTCTAGGATTCAAGCCATAGCAACCCCAGGGCCGGCCTCCAACTTACTATGTAGCTGAAGAGGACTTATCTTTAGTGTCAACTGATAAAACACTTTTCCTCAGATTGCCCTGTAGACAAGTCTGTGGGAGCATTTTCTTCATTAATGACTGACGTGGGAGGGCTCCATCCACGGTGGGTGGTGCCACCTCTCAGCAGCTGGTCCTGGCTTATAAAAGAAAGCAGGTTGAGCAAGCCCTGGGGAAAAAACCAGAGTGCAGAGCTCCTCCTTGCTCTGCTTCAGTTCCTGCATCCAGGTTCCGGGCCTGACTCCCCTCAGTGACGGGCTGTACTGTGGAAGCGTGAGATGAAATAAACCCAGGTGGCTTTTGGTCATGGTGTCTACCATGGTGCAATAGAAAGCACACCAGGGGAATGTGCAAGGCCTGTTTCTAGCGCCACACGCGCTATTTCACTTGCGCACCCCCCACACTGTAACACTAGCAGGTAGGACACAAGTTAGATCTCCAGTTAGGAATGAATTAACAACTGAAGTCCGAGCACGGAACCTGGAAATAGGAGGAGAGACAACAAGTCACAGAAAGTACCTGCAGTGCGCAGCCAGTCAGGGCACAGCCAGGATGTGCCCCTGGAATCTGGCCTTACCACATGTTGCTGCTCTCATGGGCTGAGCTTCAGCTCATAGGCACAAGCTTCATTTTCTTAGAGAACTGCCATGTATTCGCCATTCCCACCACAAGCCAGCTACGGCATAAGTCAAAGCCGTCATTCAAGTATTCCATTGTTTCCACTCTATGTTCGGCAGTATCTTCTGCTAGTGCCGTACTTTGCAGGTAAATTATTTTGTTTTAGCAGTGCTCAGGACCGAACTCAAAGCCCTGTGCATGTTGGGTACATAGTCGACCACTGAGCTAGAGATACCCTCCCCTACCCCTGACCCAAAGGTAACAGTAACACTGCCGAGCAACAAAGTAGCTTACTACTGGTTGGGACTGAGAGTTTGCACATTCTAGACAATTTAGACTTGGTGTGGATTAGAGCAGCTGGACTTATTTTCCCTACTGCATTCTTCCCAGAGATCCCGGGCACCCAGGACTTGCTCCTGTCTGGGCTGTACCTACAAACGCAGCTCAAGGCTGCTGGAGAACAGGCTCTCGGGTCTCTTCACTGCTCCCCACTGCAGGCTAGCCCCTCTGAAGGCAGAAGACAGGCTTATCTTCTTACCTGACCTCACAATTCTCCAGAGCCCAGTGTCTGGCCCAATTCCTCCCTGCCATTTACAGGAACCGCAGCCACAGCCCGCTAAGGGAAGGATGTGGAAAAGCGGAAGTGCAGGAAAGGCCGCACTTACATCACAGCTCAGGCAACTCTTTCAACGACTTGTTTCCTATACCAGTGATGTGTCGGTGGTAACACAATGAGGGACAAAATGCCCAGAAGTCCCTGAGGTCCCTTTCCATGAGAAGTCACAGGGTACCATAAAGGAAATCATTGCACAAATCTAAAACTTCAAGAGACGCGTCAGATGAAACTGAAAGCTCGGATGGGGAACTGAGCAGTATCCTTCAAGGGTGAGGAATATCGGTCCCTGAGCCATCCAGGGACAGACCTGACCCATGAGCAGAAGCTAATGAGGCAAAAAGAGGGAGCTGGCATTCCAGGCCCAGGGCACAGAACAATACAAGCGTTGTCAGCAGGAAAAGCAGGGGGGTTCAAGTGCAGAAAGCAGGAGGCCCTGGACACACACCGCTGTGGAAGACAGTAGAACAGAGCATGTGCAGATCCTTTTCAACACTGGGGAGCCCTGTGCATGCCAGGCGAGCACTCTGCCACGGAGCGGCAGCCTCAACCCGTTTTTCTGTTTGTTTTGTTTTTAATGTGTTTCTGAGAGTTGCAACTGAATGAATGTATTTGTACATTCATTCACATGTGTACAGCACAGAGAGGACCAGCAGAGGGTGTCAGAACTCTAGAACTAGAGTTACAGACCGTTGTGAGTTGTCATGTGGGTGCTGGGATTGAACTCAGGGGCCTCTGCAAGTGTTCTTAACCTCCAAGCCATCTCTCCAGTTCCCAGATTTTTTTCAAGATTTATTCTTTTTTTTTTTTTTTGAGACAGGTTTTCTCTGCATTAAAGCTCTGGCTGTCCTGAAACTCATTCTATAGACCAGGCTGGCCTCAAACTCACAGCGATCCACCTGTCCCTGCCTGCTGAGTGCTGGGGTTAAATGTGTGCGCCACCACTGCCTGGCTATTTTAGTTTTAATTGTGTGTGTGGGTGAGCATGTGCAGGTGAGTAAGCTGCCTGCGGAGGGCACGGATGCCAGGTCCCCTGCACCTGGAGGTGCAGGAAGTTGGGAGCTCCTTGACATGGGTGCTGGCAACCCAACTCAGGTCCTCTGCAAGAGCGGTCTATGCTCTTAACTGCTAGGGCATCTCCTCTCAGATATTCTGTGTGCCACACACTTCGGCTGCTCTGGAGAGAATGAGTGGCTTGGGAGGTGGGAGAGTGGGAGGGGAGACGGACAGCTTGGGATGGGGCAGGAGAATAAGAGACAGAATAAAGTGAATACATTCATAAACAGTGTACGTTGGAGATAGAGCTGAGAGGCCGAGGCTAGAGATGACTCAGGAGCTAAGGGCACTGCCCGCTTTTCCAGAAGACCCAAGTTTAGTTCCCAGTGCCACATCAGGTGTCTCACAAGCACCTTTAACTCCAACTCCAAGGGATGCAACGCCTTCTTCTGGCCTCTGAGGGCATCCCCACCCATGTGGTACATATGCTCACACACACACACAAACACACACACACAACCACACAAATACAAATAATAAACATAAACCCTGGGCCAGGCATTGTGGCGGACACCCTTAATCCCAGCCCTTGGGAGGCAGGAACAACCTGGTATACAGAGTGAGTTCCAGGACGGTCAGGCTATATAATAAGACCAAACCTCAAAACTAACTAACTAACTAAATCTGAAAAACAAAAAAGACAAATAAAAACTGACAGAGGCTGGGTCATGAAGGACAAGGAAGTAGAAGTATCAAGGACTTTCATTTGTGACCTAGGCAGGTGATGGAGTGTGGTGTCCATCATTCAGTGAACCAGGCTAAAGTGGGTGAGTCCCAGCTGAGTCCAGCGTTTCTGGAAGATACCTGAAGAGACATACAAAAGTGGACCACAGTGGTGTTTCCTGTGAGTCCCAGCTACTTAGGTAGCCGAGGCACAATGACTGCTTGAACACAGAGTTTGAAAACAGCCTGGGCAGCCCTGTAGGATTCCATTTGAAAACAGAAGAAGAACAGGCAGCTAGTAGGACAGATGAGGTCAGAGCTCAGTAAGGGGCCGGGGCAGAAGGAGCTCATCTCAGGGTCTGTGTGCGGTGGACAGTGGAAGTCAGAGCTGTTCAGGAGGCAGCCTGGGGAGTCACACCTAAGGAGTCACACCACAGGCCTGGGAAGACAAGAAAACTGCAATTACCAGAGAGGCTGGGCATGCGGAAAACGGGGGCATGAGGAATGTCATGGAAGCCAAAAGCTGGGTGTGATGATTTAGACCGAGAATCCCAGCACCAGGAAGCTGGGAAGTGTGGCTGCGGTTGTGGACAGCCTGGACTATGTAGCTAATTCTAAGCCAGTCCCAGAAAGACAGAGACCATGTTACACACACACACACACACACACACACACACACACACACACACACACGTGTCAACTATTCCTCCCAGGCCTTTCTGTTTTAGTGTAAGGTGGAGGTGACCGTGAGTGTTGTATCAGATGAGAAAGCTCTTAGTGTAGAGCCTACCAAATGTCCACAAATGTCCCCCTATCTCTTTCCACCTCTTACTTCTGTCGGACAGTGGCAGCAGGCCTCCTCACTTCACAAAGAGTAGTGCAGGATGAAGGCACACTGATGGCCACAGACTGCCACATCCCAGAGACTCAAGGGGGACAAAGAGGGGTCAGGTGTCTGTTCTTCCTTCCTTTCTGTCATGCAGGCTCAGCTCCAGCCAGCATCCAACAGTTAGCTCCGGTGACCTGCCTGTGCCTCATTTCCTCAAAGATAAACTGGATAAACAATCTCTTTCCTGAGTCATCACAGCCAGAATTGAAGCCGGGGCTAGCACCAGCAGTGAACAGCAGAGGGCGGAGTTGCTCTACAACCTGCGGCCCCAGGAGCCCAAGGCAGAGAGTTAGCTGCAGGTAGAACTGGCGCTGGGGAGGGCAAGAAGACTTCAAGGTTATCTGACACAAGCGGTGTGCCCCCCTCCCCCTTACAGAAGCAGAAGTGAGGTTAAATGACATAGCCAGAATTCAGCAATGCCAAGGTTCATGACAGCAGATGCCTGGGTTCAGATCCCAGATGGGTGGGTGTCTAACCGGCTGCACAACTTTAGCAGATAACTCTCGCTTCTCTAAACAGAGGCAAATAGCAATTTAAATGCATTTACATCTGTTGATTTGTTCATTTTGAGGCAGGGTCTCACTCGGTAGCCAAGAATTCACGATACTTTTGCCTCGGTGCTCAGATTACAGGCAGAAGGCACCGCGCCTGGTTTGGTTCTGCCTTTTGCATTTAAGACAAGGTCTTACTGCACAGCTCAGCTGGTCTCAGGCTCACAGCCCCCCGGGGCAGCCTCTCAGGTGCTGGAATTATAGGTGCATACGAACACTCCTCAGCTGTCCACTTTCAAAGGTAAGACAAGTAATTCATTTACTGAGTTATCTCCAAGATTAAATAATACAATGCTTGTAAAATGCTAAGCCAGTGCCTGGCATGGGTGCTAATTTGTGGTTCCTAGAACTGGAAGCAGGGTACCACACCTACATAGAGTATGGTCTGGCAGTTCAGAAAGCTCCTTTGCCAGGCGATCTGCTCCACTACAGCTTCGGATTCTCAGCCATTTCCTCGCTGACATTTTTAAGGTCACAAGCGGAGCAGAGAGTGGCATTAGCCCTCCCAGAGCACAGGCCTTGTCAAACACTTCTTACAAGACACAGTTCAGTCTGTGCTTGTCATCCTGAGAAAAGAGGCTGGACCGTTTCCAGGGCCCTGGGAGTGGTGAATTCCTTTTGTTAATTCAGCCAGAAACCAGTTCCAAAAACAGCAATTCAGTAAGGGCCATGAAAGACTAACAGCCGCTCCTCCTTCTCCCAGGACCCTGCTTACAAGGCTGAACGCCTGTGGTAAGAGCAAATCCGGAAATCTGAGAGCTAGCTTGTGGTGATGCGTTCCCAGAACTCCAGAGGCTTAAACAGGAGGCTCTCAAATTTGAGGCCAGCCCGAGATGCTCATAGACTGGACAACTTCGTCTCCAGATAGCTCAGTGGTAGAGCACACTGCGCAGTATGCGAGGCCCTGGGTTCAATCCCCAACAACGGAACAACCACAAAGTCACCAAGAGGCGGGTAGGGTAGGCATGCCTGTAATCCCAAAGCTAAGGACACTGAAGCAGGAAGGATTTTGAGGCCAGCCTGGGTTACGCTGCAAAACGCTCTCTCAAAAATTTTAAAAGGGCTAGAGATGTAGGTCAGTTGGTAGAATACTCGCATGGCACACGGGAAACCCTGGCTCAATCAGCACAGCATAAGCCAGGCATGGTGGTCCATACCTGCAGTCCCAGTCCAAGGCCAACCTGGGACATGAGACTGTCTTAAAAAGAGGGGGAGATGGACAAGAGAGACAGGCAGGCCAGCCAGGTCACCATTCACAGTTCACATGCTAATTTCAGCTGCCAGCGTGTGTTCGGGTTCCTCTCTCGCCCCAGGAGGCACCCAAGCCAGGAGCTTCAGAGAGAACAGCTCCAGATTTAGACTCAGTGGCATTCTTCAAAGAAAAGCAGGTCAGAGGCGCTCACAGTTTAAAAGGGAAAAGGAACAAGGGCAGGGCTGGTCAGCCATGTCTCTGATAGTTCAGAAGGATCCTGGCCAAGTGCCAATGCTCTGAGCTACTTCCAGGAGGCCCACCAGGTGGACATCCCTGAACCTAGGGGAAGCCTCTCAGAGGTGGCCAGATGTCACTCCAGATCAAGGTGGAACCCAGTGAGGGAGGGGAGGGGGGAGGGGGGAGCAACCCCAACAACCTGTTCATTCAATCCAGCCTCGCCCAGTTACAAGGTGTGTGTGGTGGTGAGGGATGGGGAGCAGGGGGATGGGACACACATGCCCCTTACTTTTCTTTAACTGTGGCCCAGCTAGGAAGAGCAAGCCTAGAAGGAAGTCATAAAGAATGAACTTTTCTGAAAGCCACAAAGGAAAGGTCCTGCCCCAGCGGGCCCACACCACATACTCTAAACCAGATTGCGGGCGGGCTGGCTGGGTAGGAAGACTGTAAAGGACTGTTCAAACCCCTTAGCCCCACATTCCCCTTAGCCCAGTTTGCCCCTGAGGTCAAAAAATGCTCATTCCTAGGCCTGAGGAGCTTTCTCTGATTTGGGCAAAAGTAAAACTGGATCTAAAAGACAGCAACCCTCCCGGGGGCGTATGAGCATACTCTGCGGGAGGGCATCCCACTTCTACCATGAGAAAGCTCCCGGTGAGAGCCGGTCTCCTTCAGAAGAGTCCATTACAGAGCTATCTTCAAGGCAAAGCAGTCATCAACAGGAGCAGATGCTCTGCCTGCCACCCGCCACGACCCAAGTCCCCACCCCCACCCCACCAGTCCCCACCTACCAGCCCCCCCACACCTCCCCTCAGTCCCCACCCCCACCAGTCCCCACCTACCAGCCCCTCCACACCTCCCCCACGGTCCCCACCCGTACCAGTCCCCACCTGCCAGCTCCCCTACCCCCCCAGTCCCCACCTGCCCCCCACGGTCCCCACCCCCACCAGTCCCCATCCTCCACCCCCACCCGGTGATCTTTGCACCACAGCAGTTCAAAGCCACCCTCCAGAAACTCCGACAAAGGGCCAAGAACAGAAAGCGACAGCTACTAGTTATTAAGGTGTTTTTTTATGGGCAAATTATCTGCAGAGTAATTTAGAGTATCGATTACCCGCAACGAGCCTGAGAGCTGAGTAATGGTCTTATCTAAGGCAACAGGACACCTTGAAAGGCTCTGAGAGCTTTGCCGTCCCACTCCAGAGCCTGCAGCCTTATGTGGTCATCTGCGTGCTAACAAGATTTACCTTTTGTCTTTTTAAGGTAAGGGTATTGCTTTGTAGCCCAGACTCGCTCAAACTCAGAATCCTCCATCTTAGTTTTCTGAGAGCTGGAATGACATGCACGCCACCCCGCCTGTATAGTTCTCCTCACACCCTCACAAGCAAACATCTGATCAAAACTTCAAAGGGTTCCAGCCCTTGTCGTCCACGGCCCAGCAACCCTGAGCGGTCTTCATCTTCAGTGTGAAGAGGCTACAGATTTAACAGGTAGCCTCTTCTAGCCATCTGAAATAACAAGAGCTAGCACATGTTTAGTGAGAGGCCAGCCTGGTCTACAGAGCAAGTTCTAGGACAGCCGAGGCAAAAGAAAGAACGAACGAACGAAAGGAAGGAAGGAAGGAAGGAACAACAAGCACTAGCTTGTTCTACCATGCTCTGCTGATCCGAACAGAAAACAATATCGATAGGAATGTGGACAGGGACAAATGCAATTGTGTGGGTCAGAGGCCAAAGCAAGGCTGGCCTCAGCTCTGAAATGAAAGAACTAACTAGCCAAAGGCTTTTCCTACAGGCCCCTTAAGGCTCTGCTAACCTCTGCCTCTAGCGTATAACATAGCACAGAAAAGGCAGAATCCACTTCCCCAGGAGCAGAGGGAGGAGGAGCTAAGGCAATGAGAACCGTGAACAAAACGAGAAGTCTGGGTTGGACCTAAAGAACAGGAAAACACTGGTCCATCTCCAGCCCTTTGGTGGTCAAATCGCTCCAGGCCATCCCCCACCTTGAACCTGGAGGGTGGAGAGAGGCAAGGGCTTAAAGGACCCTTAAATTATTTGACACCAGCTTTGCACAGAGAGCTGTGTGGGCAGCCAGAATACACAGCACGTGGTCTCTTGTCAACATCCATTTCCTTCTCAGGACACGAGCCTAGGGGCGACACACTCTCACCCCGCCTCTGGAGGGGACAGTACCTCATCCACCAGTTCAGAATGACTGTGGGCTAGAACTGTTGTCTGCAAAAACAAGGCTCCTCCCCCTGAAAGGAGATCAGTGTTCAGTGGGTGTCTACTAAACACTGCATACTGGGGTCCCTAGGAACATCTCTAGTTCCAGATAACTGAGCCCCAGAAAGCAGGAACAAACGTGGCTTTGGAGCCTGTAATATTTAAAAACATCTATTTGTCTGTCTGTCTGGTTGGTGTGCATGTGTCTAAACGCAGGTGCACAGGCCATGGTGTGCATGTGAGGTCAGAGGACCACTGCTCAGAGCTGTCCCACCACAAGGGCCGGAGCATGGAACTTGGTGGCAAGTACCTTCTCCCCTGCCCTGACACTGTCATTATTAAGAAACTGAGCAGCTTCAATAATAATCTGGAAGTAATAAAAAAAGTCACACAAAGGAGGGCCACAGGGAGGCATCCTGCGGGACAGAGATGACACTCACGAGGCACCTCATAGCCAGTGGTGTGGCCATGGGGACAGTCACTCTCTCTGGTCTGCTCCCACACCCTAAGGTGAGGGCGTTGGAGAAACCCTAGAACAGCCCCCCTTCCTCTAGCTGTCCTCGACTCACCTGTGGCTCCTGCACTTTAATCTGGCCCCAGGGGTGTTCCTCCTTGGCGCAATCCTCTCCCTGCCCCTAATGCCCAACTGAGATTAAAGTTCTCGGGCCAGAAAACTGTCTTTTTCCAAACGTGAAAACAGTGCAGGGCCACAGGACGGCGGTGAGGGGAGGAGGGCGGAAGTACTTACCGGAAGCAGGAGCTGTGCCAGGCTTCACTGGTCGTCCTGTACAGTCTCTGGCTCAGAGGAACATAGCCCCCACAGCCCCGGCACCTCCAGGCTTCCTCACCTGAACACAAAACCAAGACAGTCAGTCCCTAAGTAGCAGGAAGCAAAGGACTGGAATCTCAGTCATGTGGAATAAGATCGAGTTAACAGAAGCTCCGGCTGAAGGAATCAGGCTCTATCCATGCTTGGTCCACCCCTCCACAAGACCGCTGCTAAACACTTGCCTGGCCTCAGGGAAGGGAATTTCTGACTTCAAAAGTAATCTCAACCAAAAAAAAAAAAAAAAAAAAAAAAAAAACAATGGCTCTGATTGGGCCACTGAGACAGACCAGCGAGTAAAGGCATCCAGCCTGGTGACCTGGCACCCACATGGGGGACGGAGAACCTGCTCCTGCGAGTTGTCCTCTGTCACACACATGCCACAGTGTGTGTAAGAAACATTAAATATTAGTCTTCTCTATCAAACATGGTAAAACTTGTATGACAAGGAACTCAAACCTTTTTTATCGTCTCCACCTTGTAAAACTTTTCTGCAAATGTTTTAATGCCCATCTGGTTAAAGTCTTGTTTGTCCTAAGGCCCTGCAGCATTCTTGGAACTAAGTGACTGTGGCAGCCGGCCCCATCCCGCTGTCGTTTGCTGCAATCCATTTAAAACTAGTCGCTCCGGTTACAATAAAAAGGGAGCTGCCTGTCCTCCTGTGTGGGCGGAGGTCCTTTCCGATCATGGTGGTCTCTTCTGTGCTCCTGAAATCATGTGCACACACAATAAATTAAAATGTCAGTTAAAATGACTGACTGTTTCTATCTCTAACTCCATTATTTTTCTCTTCAAAACAGGGTTTCTCTAGATAGCCTTGGCTGACCTAGAACTCAATATGTAGATCAAGTTAGGCTCAAACTCAAGGACATCCACCTGCCTCTGCCTCCTGAGTGCTGGGATTAAAGGCGTGTGCCACCACATCTGGCCCTATTTCTATTTTTAACTAATATAAAACCAGCCTTTTATAGGTAGGTGTCATAGTACATGCCTCTAATTTCAGTGCAAACAGGACTTTGAGCATGAGGGCCTGCCTGGGCTACACAAAAACTACGACTAAACTCGGGCTGGTGCTGGCGAGACAGCTCAGCGGTAAAGGCACTTGTCACCAAGTTGATGACCTGAGTTTGATCCCCGTGACCCACACAGCAGGAGAGGGCTACTCCCTTAAGCTGTCCTCTGGCCTTCACCACGGCACACGCATCCTCTCCACACACAAAGAAATGTAAAAAACAAGAAACCAAACCAAAATAAAAATTCCAAACCTAAGACCTAAGTCTACCAACCAACAACAAAACCCAGCACTTTCCCCCTAGAGCTGTAGCCTTTGCTTCTATCAGTAGAAGTGAAAGAGTCCCTCCCCAGCTCCTTCCTATGACTGTCCCCAGCTGTACCCAGAACCGCTCTGTTCTGGCTCACACAAGCTATTGTCTTTACTGTCTCCCACCTCCATCACCTGGTCCAGGAGCTCACTCATTTAAGCAACACCACGGCGGATGGACACTGCCTCGCTGCTTAGAGAGCAAGTCCACTGGAGAAGAAGCACCTGTCCGTGTTTTGCTTCAAAGGTAGAGCCTTTCAGAGGTAGAGTTCTCTTAGTTTGGTGACAGAACAAACAGCCAATGCATGTTTCCCGTCTCCTGTATACCAAGAGGTACTGCTGATTTCACAGAGCCAATTGGGTTTTATTCTTCTCAAACAAGCTGCATTCTTAACGGATGGATGGGAGACTGATGCTGAGGGCTGTGTGTGCACATTTGTGTATGTGTGTGTGTGTGCATGAGAACTGATGCTGAGGGCTGTGTGTGCACATTTGTGTATGTGTGTGTGTGCATGAGAACTGATGCTGAGGGCTGTGTGTGCACATTTGTGTATGTGTGTGTGTGTGTGTGCATGAGAACTGATGCTGAGGGCTGTGTGTGCATATTTGTGTATGTGTGTGTGTATGCGTGAGAACTGATGCTGAGGGCTGTGTGTGCAATTTGTGTATGTGTGTGTGTGTGTGTGTGTGCATGAGAACTGATGCTGAGGGCTGTGTGTGCACATTTGTGTATGTGTGTGTGTGTATGTGTGTGTGTGCGTGAGAACTGATGCTGAGGGCTGTGTGTGCAATTTGTGTATGTGTGTGTGTGTGTATGCGTGAGAACTGATGCTGAGGGCTGTGTGTGCACATTTGTGTATGTGTGTGTGTATGCGTGAGAACTGATGCTGAGGGCTGTGTGTGCACATTTGTGTATGTGTGTGTGTGTGTATGCGTGAGAACTGATGCTGAGGGCTGTGTGTGCACATTTGTGTATGTGTGTGTGTGTGTGTGTGTGCATGAGAACTGATGCTGAGGGCTGTGTGTGCACATTTGTGTATGTGTGTGTGTATGCGTGAGAACTGATGCTGAGGGCTGTGTGTACACATTTGTGTATGTGTGTGTGTATGCGTGAGAACTGATGCTGAGGGCTGTGTGTGCAATTTGTGTATGTGTGTGTGTATGCGTGAGAACTGATGCTGAGGGCTGTGTGTGCACATTTGTGTATGTGTGTGTGTGTGTGTGTGTATGCATGAGAACTGATGCTGAGGGCTGTGTGTGCAATTTGTGTATGTGTGTGTGTGTGTGTGCATGAGAACTGATGCTGAGGGCTGTGTGTGCAATTTGTGTATGTGTGTGTGTGTGTGCGTGAGAACTGATGCTGAGGGCTGTGTGTGCAATTTGTGTATGTGTGTGTGTATGTATGCGTGAGAACTGATGCTGAGGGCTGTGTGTGTACATTTGTGTATGTGTGTGTGTGTGTGTGTGCATGAGAACTGATGCTGAGGGCTGTGTGTGTACATTTGTGTATGTGTGTGTGTGTGCATGAGAACTGATGCTGAGGGCTGTGTGTGTACATTTGTGTATGTGTGTGTGTGTGTGTGTGCATGAGAACTGATGCTGAGGGCTGTGTGTGCACATTTGTGTATGTGTGTGTGTGTGTGTGTGTGCATGAGAACTGATGCTGAGGGCTGTGTGTGCACATTTGTGTATGTGTGTGTGTATGTGTGTGTGTGCATGAGAACTGATGCTGAGGGCTGTGTGTGTACATTTGTGTATGTGTGTGTGTGTGCATGAGAACTGATGCTGAGGGCTGTGTGTGCAATTTGTGTATGTGTGTGTGTGTGTGTGTATGCATGAGAACTGATGCTGAGGGCTGTGTGTGCAATTTGTGTATGTGTGTGTGTGTGTGTGTGTGTGCATGAGAACTGATGCTGAGGGCTGTGTGTGCAATTTGTGTATGTGTGTGTGTGTGTATGCGTGAGAACTGATGCTGAGGGCTGTGTGTGCACATTTGTGTATGTGTGTGTATGTGTGTGTGTGCATGAGAACTGATGCTGAGGGCTGTGTGTGTACATTTGTGTATGTGTGTGTGTGTGCATGAGAACTGATGCTGAGGGCTGTGTGTGCAATTTGTGTATGTGTGTGTGTGTGTGTGTGTGTGTATGCATGAGAACTGATGCTGAGGGCTGTGTGTGCACATTTGTGTATGTGTGTGTGTGCATGAGAAGTAAAACAACATTTAAGCAGAGGTCTGGCCTCTACTCCCTCTTTTCCACCACATTAATACTGTTCCTTCAAATGAGGGGCAGAAAAGTCTCTGTAGAGGAATTGGAGCCTTGAGCCGAGCCTTGAAAACTGGAGATTTCCAAGGATGGAGAGAGGATGTTGCAGGGCTGTGCGGGTTAAGATCTGCACAGGCTGGTCCATGATCCTCCAAAACAGAGGAAACCCAAACAAAACACAGTACTCTTGGGATGGAATAAAATAGGCAGCTGAAATCAAGCCGTGGTACCTAAGTCAACCCTAGAAACAGGGGCAAAGTTGTTACAAGACCCCCTTGTGCACTCTGTATGCAGCTTTGTTCTGTCTGGGTAACTCCAGACTGCCACAGGCACAGGGGCCATGAATAGACAAAGCAAGGCTCCAGGGATATCAGGACGGCTCAGCACTCCGGGGGCAGCCAGGGTATGGGCTGTCTTCTTTGTACCCCAGAGGGAAATTAAAGGAGTGCTCAGGATTTGGAACTTGCCCCTCTCCACTCCTTCCTCAAGGTGGGACATCAATCATTCTCCTTTCTCTTTCTGTGCTCCTGGGATTTGTTCCAAGGCCCTGTTTGTTCATACTAAGCAAACACTCCACTGCTGATACCTTACTAGCCCATCTCTCTCTCCCTCTCTTTGGTTTTTTGAGACAGGGTTTCTCTGTGTAATAGCCCAAGCTGTCCTTGGAACTCAGTCTGTGGACCAGGCTGGCCTCAAACTCAGAAAGATCTGTGTGCCTCTGCCTCTTGAGTGCTGGGATTAAAGGCATGCAACCCCTCTCCTGCCACACACACACACACACACACACACACACACACACACCCCAGCTTAGCCCTTCTCTTTTTAGACAGAATCTTATGACAATGTCCACAGTGGTCTCCAACTCATTCTGTAGCACAAGAGGACCTGAGGTAGCCCATCTACCTGCCTCACTCTTCCCATCAGCCAGGATTGCAGTCCTGTGTCATATCAGATCAGTTTATAAACCATTCTTCCTGAATCTGATTGTTTTTTTCCCTTCTTTTAATTTTTTTTTTTTAAGACGGGGTCTCTGTATGTAGCCCTGGCTGGCCTGGAACTTGATATGTAGACTGGGATGACCTAGAACTTAGAGATCTTCCTCTATCTGCTTCCTGGATACTGGGATTAAAGGAATATACTAAAAAGGCCTTATTATTTATTAGTATGTGTATGTGTGTGTATACAATGTATATGCATCTAGATGTGATGCATGTTGTGTCAAAATAGTAGTACTCAGTGTATATACATTGTTTTTCTTCAAAACTACAAAGTAGCTGGGCGGTGGTGGCGCACACCTTTAATCCCAGTACTCGGGAGGCAGAGGCAGGTGGATCTCTGTGAGTTCGAGGCCAGCCTGGTCTACAGAGCTAGTTCCAGGACAGGCTCCAAAGCTAAAGAGAAACCCTGTCTCAAAACAAACAAACAAAAAAAGTAAAACCTTTTAAAATTTATTTATTTTTATTTTATGAGCATCAGTGTTTTGTCTGCATGCATATCTGTGTGAGGGTGCTGGATCCACTGAAAGTGGAATTATAGGCAATTATTGTAATGGTCTGTCCTGTCCCTTTAAGAGACAAACCACGCCCACTCCCCCCATCCAGGCAAGCTCATCTTCAACTTCCAGCCTGAGTCTCTCCTCCCTGACAACCTCACAAAACAAATTTCAGCAAAATACAAATACAAGTTATTAAGGCAGGTACCTGCAAGTGTGTGGACAAGTGCACACTATCAAAATTCTCTCTCATACTGAATTTCATAGTCTTAAAGATACTTTCCATTATGCAAAAAATATCTGTCACAGTCATTCTGATATAAGTATGCTGCTGTTTAAATTTTCACAATCTCAAAAAGTTCTTATGAGTTCCAGGGAGCTGAATTGAAGGATCCACCTTAAACAGGTCAGATACACCCCTCTCAATTCCCTGGTCCTAAATTTTTTTCCCCCAAAACTTAACTTTGTCCTCTGTTCTGCCAATACCTTAAACAGGTGTAAGAGACACCAGACATTTCTATACCACAAACACCAGACAGGAGCAAAGAGACCAGCTACCCTGCCTTCTCAGGTTCCCCCCAAAGATGACACCCACAAATAAGCAAGAAGCAGTCTTGAGAATCCACGGCCCCAATTCCTTTAACCTGTTGTACCTAACCTCCCGCCTTTTAATTATAAAAAAGAGATGGGAATGTAATGGTCTGTCCTGATCCTTTAAGAGACAATCCCTGCCGATTCCCCCATCCCCCCTCACTGCTGAGGCAGGCAGATCTTCCTATCCGCAGCCTGAGTTCTTCCTTTCTGTCTCTTTCCCAAAGAGGTAGCTTTGGCATGCCTATCGTCTCGGTCTCTCACCCACCACGTGGTCTTGGGACCCGCTGCCGACCCACTGCCTACCCACTGCTTGGAGAGGGGGGCTGCAGTGTGGTCTCATTGCCTGCTGCCCACTGCCGCCACTCGGGGACCTGCAGAGTTTCTGCCGCTGCACCCCTTAGGGAACAGCGGCATTTTATTTTTAACATAACAGTTATGAGCTGCCATGTGGGTGCTGGGAATTGAACCTGGGTCCTCCAGAAGTGCAGCCAGCACCCTTAACCACTGAGCCATCTCTCCAGCCCCCAAAATAAAAGGTTTTTACTTTACTCATTTAAACTAGGCCCAGACCAGGTCAGACACTGAACAAGAAGATGAATCAGTGAGGAAGAGGGGATCTGTGGTGTGCTTGCGTTGAGGATCAAACCCAGGGTCTCAGGAATGCTAGAGAAGTGCCCTATGACTAAGCCACACTCCCACTCGAGCGAGAGGGGCTTACATGTATATACAACGTTTACTGTGTGTGTGATGTGTGTGCGCATGCATGTGTGTGAAGGGCGGGGGTGATATGCGTGTGCTGCAGTATGTATGTGAAGGTCAGAGGACAACTTTTGGGAGTAGTTCTGTCCTTCCACTACGGGTTCCAGGAATGGAAATGGGCCACAGCCAAGTCAATCTCTCAGGGCTCAACAGGCTGCTTGAAACAGTTAATGCTTCCCAGCGCCCACAACAGCCTGCTTGAAACAGTTAATGCTTCCCAGCGCCCACAACAGCCTGCTTGAAACAGTTAATGCTTCCCAGCGTCCACAACAGGCTGCTCACCCCTGCTACCTGTAACTCCAGCTCAGGGGCTCCAACACCCTCCTCTGGCCTCCTTGCCCCCCTCCCCAACACATTTAATTGATCGCAGAGTACAAGCACACACACAAATAAATCTATTAAAAAAATTTCTAAGGGGCCGGGCAGTGGTGATGCACACCTTTAATTCCAGCACTCAGGAGGCAGAAGCAGGAGGATCTTTATGAGTTTGAGATCAGCCTGGTCTACAGAACAAGTTCCAGGACAGCCAGGGCTATAAAGAGATTCTGTTTTGAAAAACAAACAAAAAAAAAACAAACAAAAAAATCCTTTTAGGATTCGTTCAGGAGATGCCCATCTCATCTTCCCTACAAATGTCATTACTCTGAAGCCTAATGTAATAGAATACATTATGTACCTGAGGGTAACCTTGAACTCCTGATCCTCCTACCTCCTACAGCTCGTACTTCCTCTATAATCCAGGAGAAATAGGATTTAACCTGACTACCCACCTACTGAACAATTCAACAACACCTTGGTTCTGAATGAATAACGTCTGTTCCCAAAACTCAGGGCACCTAGGCTTTCTATGTACTGCTTCTCTCGTGAGCGTGCCCTATTTCCTCCAGTCCTGAGAGACCTCAAACACACACAGGAGACTCTTAGGTCAGTGCCTGCTCAGTGTTCACCCCTAATGCCCTCCTTCCCCAGACACAGTGTCAGGTCCTTTCCTGTCTCTACCCTTTGAGAGTCTACTGTACGGTAGCTGCTGGCTCACCCACACTCTGGGCTATCTTAGTTCTAGGTCAGACTCAGGACAAGAGCTGGGCTGTCTGACAGGGCCCTCTGTTCTGGATCCCTACACCACTCTGTGAAGATACATTCTTTCAGTTATTGCCTCCCTCCCACCCCACACCCGCTCCTTTCCATTGTCATTTAAATAAGCAAGTCTTTCCTAATAGAAACGGCAGTGGCAGCCATTCCCGCTTCTCCCTCTCACAGGCTAGGAAAAAGCTCTCTACACCTTACCGGTAGGCACTCAATGCCTCACTTTCCGATTTCTTCACAGTCCACTGCCATCCACCATCCACCCATCATTTCTCTGAAACTGCCTCACCAAGTGACCATTTATTGTTAAATTCAATGGATGCCCTTCAGGCCATTATTTGAGGACATATTTATTCCATGCCAGCTACGCCTCCAGCCTGTGTTTAGAGCGCAACCCTCAAACAGCCTAATTGTGTTTATAACTGGGGCAGTGGCATGGAGGCGTAGTGAATTCAGAACTGGGAAAACAGGAGCAGGGAAAAAGAGGATTCCTTGAAGAAGTAATTTCTAAACTGAGCTCTGAGGAAATATAAATTAACTGGTATGGGGGGGATAATGCTAGAGATGGAAGGGGGTGACACAAAAATTCAGTGTTAAAGTTGGCCTCTGCTGACTTCCAGGACTCGGGAGCCAACCAAGCCTAGGTCTTGACCTGTACAGTCCTCTGATAAACATTTCTGTAAGGAGGGAATGGGGGCTCGGGCTGTACATAGTTCAACTGACACAGTGCTTGCCAAGCACCGCAAAGCCCTAGGTTCAAGCCCCACATAAGCAGATGCCTGGAATGTTGTAGCCTGTAACCTTGACTGGAGCCAAGAGAGTCAGAAGTTCAAGGTTATTCTTAACTACACAGGGACTTGGAACCCAATCCAGAATACTGAGCTCAAGTCTCAAAATGGGGGAGGCTTTCACAAAGTGACCACAAAGAACCTATATGTCCCATTGCTCTTTACAAAGGGGAGCCTCGTTACAAGATGGTCTGCATTCCTGTCCCATGTTCACACCCTTGCGCTCACTGTTCACACCGTAAGCTGCCATCTGTTCAGCAACCTTCTCTTCTGTTCACACCGTAAGCTACTGTCTCTGATCAGCACGCCTTCTCCTCTGTTCACACCGTAAGCTACTGTCTCTGATCAGCACGCCTTCTCCACTGTTCACACCATAAGCTACTGTCTCTGATCAGCACACCTTCTCCACTATTTACACCATAAGCTACTGTCTCTGATCAGCACGCCTTCTCCACTGTTCACAGCGTAAGCTACTGTCTCTGTTCAGCACGCCTTCTCCACTGTTCACACCGTAAGCTACTGTCTCTGATCAGCACGCCTTCTCCACTGTTCACACTGTAAGCTACTGTCTCTGATCAGCACGCCTTCTCCACTGTTCACACCGTAAGCTACTGTCTCTGATCAGCACGCCTTCTCCACTGTTCACACCGTAAGCTACTGTCTCTGATCAGCACGCCTTCTCCACTGTTCACACCATAAGCTACTGTCTCTGATCAGCACGCCTTCTCCACTGTTCACACCATAAGCTACTGTCTCTGATCAGCACGCCTTCTCCTCTGTTCACACCGTAAGCTACTGTCTCTGATCAGCACGCCTTCTCCACTGTTCACACTGTGAACTGCCATCTCTGATCAGCACGCCTTCTCCTCTGTTCACACCGTAAGCTACTGTCTCTGATCAGCACGCCTTCTCCACTGTTCACACTGTGAACTGCCATCTCTGTTCAGCATGCCTTCTTCATTAAATGTCTTTCTTGGCACTTCCAAAGGCATGGCGAGTTTCATCTGTCTGCACTCACCGACACAACCTATTCTTTCATTACAGCTAGCAGTGCAAATTCTGCCTCTCTTAACCCCTTACTCGCAACTCTAAGGGGCAAACTGTGTACCTTGGTCCTCTTTCATCCAGGGCCTAGCATAGGTCTGGCACAGAACGGACAATATTTTGGCAGCAAATCCATCTGGAAGGTTGGATGTAATTGCCACCTATAAAATTACCAACGTGGAACTCCAAAGGTCAGCGAGGCAACCACTGAAGTGGTATTCTGGTTCACGGGACCTATGGAAAAGTCTCCTGTGAATGAACCTGGCCTTGGTTTGTTTCTCAGTTACACCACTGGAGATGGAGATGGCTCAGCAGGCAAACACCTGCTGTGCATCCTGACAACCTGAGTCTGAGTGTAATCCTGCGACACACTTGGAAACCCCAGGACTCCAGGGAGAGACAAGAAGCTCACATGTGCAGCACAACCATAGCAACAAGACCCGACCTCAAAACAACACTGCACTGTGGCCTTCATAGGCTGGCATACAGACGCGTGTGCGTGCGAGCACACACCCCCACACACACTGCTTTTCCTATAAATGGTATTAGGTAGAAAGATATACATACCCAAATATACCCTCCCTCCCTCCCTTCTTCCAGTGTCCTACTGCAAAGAACTTCTTGGCCCCTTAGAATCCCGCAAACCAACAATCCCGATTCTTTTGCAACCTTTAGTTCAGGAACTACAAGAACAACATAATAGTATGAAGTCTTGGGGAGTCCTGTAAATCCTAGTACCCACATGATGGTCCGCAGCCATCTCTAACTCCAGTTCCAGGGGATCTGACACCCTCTTCTTGCTTCCACAAGCATTAGGGACACATGTAGTACACAGACACATGCACATAAAATACATTTAAAAAACGAGATCGAGAGAGACGGAGAAAAGAGCACAAGACAGGGGCTCAATCTGTAGCCCAGGGTGTGCCAGAACTCCCCAGGGAGACCTGGTCGCCCTCGAAAGAGATCTACCTGCCTCCTCCTGGGAGGCAAAGGCAGGCAGAGATCTCGGTATCTCTGTGAGTTTGTGGACAATCAGAGAAACCCTGTCTCAAAAACAGAACACAACAAAACAACAACAAAAAAGAAGCAACCAGGTATGCGCCTTTAATCCCAGAACTCAGGAGGCAGGCAGATCTCTGAGCTTGAGGCAACCTGGCCTACAGCGTAAATTCAGGACAGCCAAGGCTACACAGAGAAACCCCATCTCTAAGGAAACAAAACGGAACGAGGGAAGATTAATGCTGAGAACAGTAGCAAATGGCTTACTATAAGGATTCCCACCTTCAGGACTTCCTATTTAATCGGTACTGTGACTCAAACAATCTGTGACTCTAGACAGACAGACCCTAGGGCAGCGGAATGGCTGAGGGCGGAAGGGCTTCGTCCCTAACTTAGACACAAGGTCTCGCTACATTGTCTAGGCTGGCCTAGAACTCATGACCCCCTGCTTCAGCTTCTCAAGTAGCTCAGAATACTGGCATGCAGCATGGCAGACTTAGAGAAGAGAACCTTTAAAATAACCTAACCGAATCATTTAATTTTTCTAAAAGACACACGGACTTGGAGGAAAGGGGAGCTGCCATCACAGAGCTCCCAAAAGCTGGTCCCACAGGAACCCCAACCCTTAGCCCAAGACCACCAGGCCAGTTGCGGTTTTTATTACCCTGAGGAGCCTCAGGCAATGTGAGACTTGCTCAGACCACAGTCGTTCAGTGGGAGGGCTTGGTGGGGTGCCCTAGCCCAGAGTCCCCACTTAGCCTTGGCTCAAAACTAAACACAGTCTCTTCAGATTGGACCCAAGGCTTCAGGGTGGTGAGAAATCCACATGCAGGAAGAGACCCTGATGCCTGAACGAACATGTACAAAGCCCAGACTCGCGTTTGAAGACAAAACAAAACCCTTTGAATTGTCTCATGTTCCACCTGACAGTGAGAACCAGGAACAAAATGCAGCCAATTCAGGGCAGCGTGAAACAGGTCTGGTAACTGCTGGACCCCTTTGGAAAGGGGCAGATCAAGTGTAGAAACCCCACCTGTCCTGGGACAAAGCTGAAGGGTAGGCAGGGCAGCAGTTCTGGGGAACAGCCAAAGAAGAAAGATTCCATTTAATGATGATGTAGCTCCCAACAGGCCCGGGAGCAACAATTACCATCTTCCGATATTCTCCCGGCATCCCAAATCTTTTCTTCCTCACCAAGTGTCACCACAGAGAGGGTCTCACTATACAAGATAGACGGACTTTAAAGGGGCGCCTGGGTTTCTCTAGACCTTGGGTTCTTTTCTGTACAAGGCTCTGATATCTCCTTCCAGCCCAGAGAGCCTGTGACACCACACCCGGCCTCTCACTTCCAGGTTGGAGTACTGACACGGACAGGGGACTTGGAGGTGTCTTTCTTGGTGTTGTTATCTTCTTTCTCTTTTCAGTCTATCTGTGAGGGTCAGGAAGAACTGGAGCTAAGAGCTGGACTCCAGGGCTCAACTGGTGGTTTAGTGGTTAAAAGCACTTGCAGGTCTTCCAGAAGATTCGAGTTTGGTTCTCAGCACCCAGTTCAGGTAGCTCACTTGCCTGTTAACTCCAGCTCCACGGGTCCAACATCTTCTGGTCTCCACGGGCACCCACATGTATACAGCACAGACATGCACATATACACATGAAAATTTTTAAAGATTTATTTATGTGCATGTGTGTGTGTCACATGTGTGTCTGATGCCCACGAAGGTCAGAAGGCATTGGATCCCTCTGGCACGGAACCTACTGATGACTGTAAACCATCACATAGGTGCTGGGATTTGAACCTGGGTCCTCTGGAAGAGCCACAAGTGCTCTTAACCACTGAGCTACCTCTCCAGCCCCATGCACGTAACATTTAGACTAAAAGAGAAAAGGGCCAGCAAGACGGCTCAGCCAGAAAAGGTGCTTGCTGCTAAGCCTGACCACCCGAGTTTGATCTCTGCAGTCACATGGTAGAAGGGCAGAGCTGACTCCCACAAGCTGTCCTCTGACCTCCACACACGCCACACGAGTCATCGACAACACCACCCCCATCAAAAAAACATCAGTGTAATCAGGGCCGGAGATCGCCCAGAGGACTCAGGCTTGATTCCCAGCATCCATGTGGTGGTTCACAATTTCCTACAGCTATAGTTCCAAGGGATCTGATGCCCTCTTCTGGCGGCTACAAGTGGTGCACACCTACACACACACAAAACCAAATAAAAACCTGGATTTAAAACCTGGCTCCATTACTGCCTCTATGTCCTTGAACAAATTATTTACCTTCTCTGAGCCTCTCTCCTAATTTTCATTTGCTTGTTTTTGGTTTGAGAAAAGGTCTCATGTAGCCCAGGCTATGTGGCCAGGGTTGGTCCTCCTACCTGCACCTCCCAGGTACTGGGATCACAGATGGGAACCACCGTATTAACTTCTCTCCCCATTTTAAAGAAGTATTATTTATTTATTTATTTGTTTGTTTGTTTATTTATTTATTTATTTTCATTTTAGGTGTATATGCCCAAATACATGTTAAGTGCACCATGTGTGTGCCTAGTGAGTGCAGAAGCCAAAAGAGGGTGCAGGATCCCCTGGAACTGGAGTTACAAATGATTGTGAGTGGCCATGTGGATGCTAGGAACAGAACTTGGGTCCTCTACAAGAGCAGCAAGTGCTCTTAACTATTGAGCCACCTCTCCAGCCTCCTTGCTCACTTAGGTTTTTCTTTTTTCCTTCCTTCCTTCTCTTCCTTCCTTCCTTCCTTCCTTCCTTCCTTCCTTCCTTCCTTCCTTCCTTCCTTCCTTTATTCTCTCTCTCTTTTCCGAGACAGGGTCTCACTATGTAGCCTCGGCTGTCCTGGAACTCAGTATTAGACCAGGTTGGCCTTGAACTCACAGAGATCTGCCTGCCTCTGACTCCAGAGTGCTGGGGTTAAAAGCATGTGCTAACATCGTCCAGCGTCCCTTTGCTCATTTTTAAGGAGGCTAAATAAAGTCACCACCACCTTTCAGGATTAACCTTACGGAAGACTAGAAGTAGTAATGGCCGTGTGAACATCTCTTGGGTGCCCGGCTCTAAGCTGGGCCTGTCTGTGAGCTTCTTCCCCTCCTTCCTGCAAGCATGTCCAGAGGTTAGCCAGAGAAAGGGCTGAGTGGACTGCCTCCCCAAATCCAAAGTTTTCAAAACAAGTCCTGCAAATTTGTTCTAGGTGCCGATGTGCAAGGCACAGAGCAGGCCACAAACACGCAGGGCCTGGTGAGTGCTCCCTGGGTGAAGGACAAGGACGTGTGGATAAGTCAGAGATAAGTCAGGTTCTGGGGACAAGGTGAACTGTGCACAGTAACAGTTGGCACTGCAGACCAGTGGGGCGAAGGCTCCTCTGGCTGACTGTCAGACTCCGACTTCATTTGCTGTGAGCAGGCGTTTTCTTATCTGGGGAGCCCCACAACGGACCTCTTATCAGAGAACCCCAGTTACTTAATTCACGGTTTCTCATTCAGCAGTTCCCTACCTATTGTCGATGACAGAACTGCTTTGAGTCCTCACCAATCTGCAGCATCCTAAGCACTAGTCAAGTATGGATTAGCCAATCAGAGGTCAGGACCACACCATCAGACTCCAAACCTATGGTGTTGGTTAGAGTTTAGACTTCCTTTCATTTATTTATTTATTTAAAGCCAGGGTTTCTCTGGGTAGCCCTGGTTGTCCTGGAACTCACTCTGTAGACCAGGCTGGCCTCGAACTCAGAGATCCACCTGCCTCTGGAGTGCTGGGATTAAAGGTATTTTAGACTTTCTTTTCTGATCCATCGGATTAGAGGAGGAAAGACCTCATCAAATAGAATCCCAGGGTGAAGTTCAAGGAATGTGCTAAGGGAGGTAGGTGAGGTCTCCTGTTCCAGCTGTTAGCAGCTGTAAACTGATAAAGGATGTGACTCCCACTGCTACATAAGTGTAACCACAGGAAGACCTGTGACTGCTACAGTCTCACTGAAGTATCAAAGTGACAGGATACATAGAGGCAGTCCCCATCCTTCCCTAATATGTCTCAAAAGACCTCCTCCAGGGCTCATTGACCAGAGCCAGCCCTGGCATGGTAATCACCAGAAAACACAAAAAAAAACATATCATGGATGTGGAGGCCCCAATCAGCACCTAAACATGATGGGTTTTATTTTTTTTAAATATTTTTATGGTTTATTTAACCTTATTTTATGTGCATTGGTGTGAAGTGTCAGATCCCCTGGAACTGATCTTCAGACAGTTGTGAGCTGCCATGTGGGTGCTGGGAATTGAACCTGGGTCCTCTGGAAGAGCAGTCAGTGCTCTTAACCACTGAGCCATCTCTCCAGCCCCCATGATGGATTTTATAATCACCAGAAAACACAAAAAACCCATCATGGATGGGGAGGCCCCAATTCAGCATCCTAAACATGATGGGTTTTAGTGAGGTTAAATATCTTGTGATTATCTTAGGTCCGACCCTGGTGTCTTCACCGCACATCGAGGGCCACCCAAGTCACCTTGCCCTACCGATGCCATGAGGCACCTCCTACCGGTCAGAGGTCACTGTACCCACCTGCAGACTGGCATCCTGTGCCCATGTCATGACGTCTATGATCCTAACCCCAGAGTGTCGGCTGTGGGTTGGAAAACTCCACAGTCCCTAGCCTGGTACTAAACACTCCACAGTTGCCAACCCCAGCCTCCTGCTTCACGGTCTCCCCAACTCCCATTCGTTCTGAAGATTGAAGGTCACTCTATGGTTTCTTCACTGTTATGTTCTCATTCCTCTCACATTAAAACAAACGACAACAAAAACCATCTACTATTTCTCAGATGTTGCCTTCAAGAAGTATTCTCTGGGACTAAAGGCACAGCTCATTGGGAACATTGGTGCCTAGCACTTGTGATCAGTTCCCAACACACACGCATGCATGCATACACACACGTGCACACGTGCACACACACACACATGCATGCACACATATACAGACACCACTCCTCCACACGCATAGTGTCCCTGGTCCCATCCCTGACCAAGGCTGGCGGCCACTCAGTACACATACACACACGCATACACACTCACACACACACGCACACACACAAACATGCACGCACACACCACTCCCCCACACACAGTGTCCCTGGTCCCATGCCCGACCAAGGCTGGCAGCCATTCAGCACACTGCCGTATTTCCACTCTCACGGTTGCGAGCACACCTGCTGACCGCCCATTGCTCCTCGCCCCTCTGACTTTCAGAGCACCTGTCCTGATGACGCACTCAGGTTTTAATGTCTAGCTGCCATCAGCACACACTCCACAGAGGAAGGGGCTTGTCCTATCCTGCCTCCTGCTTTGCCACTCACGGCTAAACATGCGAACACAACTTCTGACATTCCATTATCACACAGAGGCTTTGCAGCAATGCATCTGGATTTCCATCTTCTTAATTACCCCAACCAGGCATCAAGTTTCTCAAAAGCCACAAACCACGGATTATTCACATCCACAGCTACTTCAGTGTGTGCACGCGAACATGGGTGCACGTCCATGCGTTAGGGTGCATGGGCATTGTGTGAGTATACATGGGGTCAGCCTTGCATGTTATTACCCTGGAACCACTCACTCTGGTTTTTGTTTTATTTATTTATGAGGGGTAAGGATGTGCACACCACCAAATACGAATACAACTTACAGAAATTAGCTAGGCTTCTGGTGACCAAACTCAGGTCTTCAGGCTTGACAGCCATCTGAGCAGTCCCAGACATCTTGTTTCTTTGAGACAAAGCCTCTCACCGGGACCTGGGGCTAACCAGTCCAGCTAGGGGTCCACCTGTCTCCGCCTCCCCAGCACCAGGCTTATATATGAGCACCACATCTGGCTATTTAAACGGGGTTGGGGATCAAACCGGGATCCTGATGCTTGCAGCACCTCACCAACTGAGCTGCCCCCTCGGCTACTCCACGGGTATTTTCTAAGGGTCTGTAGGTTGCTGCCTACAGATGTCTCCCTATGTCCTGGCCGACCCTGGACAAGCCTGTTTTCCTCCTGGAGCCTCAGTTTCTTCAGATGTAAAACGAGGAGACGGCACATAGTCTCAAATGTCGTTCCTGGCTCTGGCATCTGTTAAAATTTGTAAGAGGTAAAACTTGGCCTAGCCCAGTTCCAAAGACTTCACAGGCACTTGGTAAATATTTGATTTCCTTGTCGTTGATTCTCCTGTTACACAGGAATGCGAAGTGTCCGAGAATGTATCTGAACAGAAGGAACAAGTAAAGTTCCAGGCCCCACTTCCTTCTCAGACTCGCTGGACAACCTTATTCTGTGGCTTGTGATGCAGAAAAGATGAAACACTAAGCTGAGACCGCAAAACAGAGTCATAGCCTGTGAACAAGGTACTTCAGGCCCAAAGTCTCCTTAACAAAGATAAAAAAAAGTAAAGCCACTCTCAGGGCTGAGGATAGAGCCCAATAGTAGAGTCATTGTCTAGCACGTGCAAGACCTCAGGTTCCATCCCCTCCCCTATTAAAAAACAAACAAAGCCTGCCTGCCACTTCAGCGGGTGCAGTGCCCAGGAGACTGAGGGAGAACCAACCTAAGCAACGTAACAATGGGCTGCTGTCCTGAACAGAAAAATAGCGACAGCACTAGATGCTCTTGCGGAGACCAGAGTTCAATACCCAGCACCCACACGGTGCTTACACCCATCAGTAACTCCAGTCCGAGAGGATCTTCTGGCCTCTGCAGGCACCAGGCATGCAAGAGGCACATGTGTGCACATGCAGGCATGCACATAAAAGAATGCTTCAGTTAAAATGCAGGGAGGTTTAAACGGTGCTGAGGATGTAGCTCAGGGGCAGAGTGCTCAGCTAGCTCGCACCGGGCCCTGGACGCATCCTTAGAACCACACACAAATCAAAAATGACTAAATTCTTTCACAAATTTCTGAGAATCAAAGATCAAAGTTGAGACTCTACAGCGGTTAGAAGAAGTCACCAAGGTGCACACCTTTGATCCCATCACTCAGGAGGCAGAGGCAGACAGATGCTAGGACAGCCAGGGCTGCAAGGAGAAACCTTGCCTCAAAAAAATAAAACAAATAAATAAAAAGAAGTCACTGAAAGTCAGTTGAGCTGAAGAACACATCTGTAAATTAAGGGACCGATTTTATTTCTGTGTGCGCTCTGTGTGGATACACGCCATGGGAGTGCAGGCACTGTAGAGGGCAGAAGGTGTTTGGTCCTCCAGGGTAGCAGAATTGAGAAGCAGCCGGATGTCAGGAGCCAAGCTCTGGCCCTCTACACGAGCAGCACACACCTTAACCTCTGAGCCATTTCTCCAGCCTCATAAACACAAACACAGGATCTCTTGTTTAGCCCAGGCTGGCCTCACAGTCCCGGCAAAGCAGTGGATGACCTTGAACTTCTGATCCTCCTGAGCACTGGGACTGCAGGCGTGCATCCTGTAAACGTCTAGGCAGTGCTGGGGATGAAGTCCTGTGTTCCACCAACTGAACTGCAACTCCCAATCCCCAACTCATTTTTGCTTTGTTTTGTTTTTTATAGAGAGAGACATGGTTTCACTGTGTAGCTCTGGCTGTCCTGGAATTCACTATGTAGACCAGGCTGGCCTTAAACTCACAGAGATCTGCCTGCCTCTGCCCCTCGACTGCTGGAATTAAAGGCATGTGTTACTAACGACAGGCCTCATTTTTTTAAAAATGAGTTATTTATTTAGAGACAGGGTCTTATTCTGTATTCCAGACTGATCTAGTTAGCACTCCACACGCAGACCAAGCAATTCTCCTAGTGCTGGGATTACAGGTGTGCAACACCACAACCAGGCAGGGAAAAAAATAACTAAAGGGCAAGACAGAGGCATTTCCGCCCTGTTCTTTCTTTCTCCAGAGCATATTATCACCAATGAAAACAAAAATCCCATGCTCCCATAGAGAGGAAGTGACCCACTGGCGGCCCAGGCCTTGAATTCAGGATGGAGGAAGTGACTGTCCACAGGCCCGAAAGCCAGGAAGTGGAGGCAACTATCCAGTCCCTCCCCCACTCCTAAAATTCTCCTTTGGCCTTTCTGGAAAGCTTTTGAAAGTCGACACTGGTAGACCCAGAAATTGAACCACTCAACACAGGTGGCTAGGAAACAGGCGGCAAAAGGCTCCTGGTGCCGCAGGGCAGGAAGCTGCAAGGTGATGCGTGAAAGGGCTTCAGACCCAGCCAAACCAATTCTGAAATTGCCTTCCCACAACCCTTCCTCTCAGGGTGCCCCGCTGGCTTTCGAGACCACTGAGGACTCAACAAGTCCTCTGAGAAGACTTGAAACTTCTCCACATGATGTGGCGAGCTTTGCGCCTCGGGAGAAGGGTTCGCTCTCTTCTCCACAGTCCACATCTTAAGCTCTATACTCCTATTTCCAGGACTCTCCAAAAATCTTTGGCTCCAAAGACACCTTTAAGAACTTTGGATCTACAGAAAACCCAGGACCCAGAATAACTCGGAATCTCACATCCTGAACCCTAGAAGACCCTGTACTTCCCATTCCAGACTCGCCCATCACAGAGACTCTCTGCCGTCGGCTTCCGTAACCTGGAGACCTGCCCCGACTGCAGTCCCAGGGACCCACCTCGTGAGAAGCTCCCCACGCGCAGGCCACTAGGAGCCCTCAGTCTGCAGGACAACCCACTCTAATTCCAGAGTCCCAGGACCTCTAAGTCCCGAGCGAGTTCGGTCCTCCCACCCTGCCAGGACCCAAGAGGATCAAGCCAGCCAGAAACCCGCCAGCGGTGGGCAGGACGGCGTGGCCCTTTCTTACCCGCCAGCGCCGCCATGGTTCCGGGCGCGGACACCAGGGGAAGGACCAGCCGGTAGCAGCAGCTCAGGTCCGCGCCCGCTTGCGGTTTAGAGAGGAGGTTGTCTTTGCCTTTGCTGCAAGAAGGATGCACCGCCTACGGCGCCCGGGGAGGACCAAACCGCACCTGGCACCGGGACCCGCCTGCCGACGCCCCGCCCTGAAGCCCCGCCCACTCAGGTTCCCGCCCCGACACTTGCCCCGCCTCCCGCACGAGATCCGCCGCGTCTCTGGCGCCCCTTAGCGAGTGCCGTCCCCTAAAAGCGTTCGGATTGATTATTATAGGCTGGGGGTCGCAACACAGAAGACCCTCAGCGCTCAGTGTAGCCCAGTTTCCCTTCTACACTGCTTGAAAATGGTTCTATTCATCAGGTGCAGAGCGTGGATGGGAATCTCAGGTCTTTTGACCCCGAGTTTGTAATGAGCAGTGTGAACACGGAGAAGCTCCCAGCTAAGAGAAACCACTTTTGCATATCAAAGGTAATTACTGTGGAAGTGAAGTCTCCAAGAGCAGGTGCTTATGGAGACTAAGTAAATACAGTCTATTCTGAGTTTCTTGAGTCCAGGACTCTCACCACCCATATAAAACCCCTGAATAGTTAAGTCTTGTAGTAAATAGCATACGCTTTGCCTGTAATCTATGCATAATCCTCATATGCTTTATTTTATTTTATTTTTTGTTTTTGTCTTAGTATGTAGCCAGTCTGAACTTGAACTTCAACACTCAGCTTCTAGATTGCTGGGATATACTTGCTTTAAATCATCTTTAGGTTGTTTCTAAAACCCAAAGCAATATAGATGCTATAACATAGCTATCTTATTCTGGGACAAAGAATAAGGAAGACAGGTCTGGCCACTGGATCTGGGGCGCAGTTGAGAGAATACTGGCCTAATAAACACCTGGGTTTGATTCTGAGCACCATGAAGCAGCTAACTTGTGATGCCAGCTGGAGGTGGGAAGACCAAAGTTCAAGTTCATCCTCAACTTCATACCAAGTAGTCGGCCAGCACAGGAAACAAAAGACCTTATAAGAAAAAAGGAGGGCTGGAGAGATGGCTCAGAGGTTAAGAGCACTGACTTTCCTTCCAGAGGTCCTGAGTTCAATTCCCAGCAACCACATGGTGGCTCACAACCATCTGTAATGAGATCTGGTGCCCTCTTCTGGCATGTAGGCACACATGCAGACAAAACATTGTATACATAATAAATAAATCTGTAGAAAAAAAAAAAGAAAAAAGGAAGACAGATTCAACACAATGCCCAGCAAAATCCCAGCAAAATTCTTCAAAGACCTCGAAAGGACGGTACTAACTTCATTTGGAAAAGCAAAAAACTCAGGATAGCCAAAACAATCCTGTGCAATAAAAGAACTTCTGGAGGCATCACAATCCCTGACTTCAAACTCTACTACAGAGCCACAGTACTGAAAACAGTCTGGTACTGGCATAAAATCATACAGGAGGACCAATGGAACCGAAGAGAAGACCCAGATATCAATCCACGCATCTTCGAACACCTGATCTTTGATAAAGAAGCAAAAAATATCAAATGGAAAAAATAAAGCATATTTAACAAATGGTGCTGGCATAATTGGATATCAACATGCAGAAGAATAAAAATAGATCCATATCTATCACCATGCACAAAACTCAAGTCCAAATGGATCAAAGACCTCAACATAAAGCCAGCCACACTGAACCTTATAGAAGAGAAAGTGGGAAGTACACTTAAACGCATTGGCACAGGGAACCACTTCCTAAATATAACCCCAGCAGCACAGACACTGAGAGAAACAATTAATTAATGGGACCTCCTGAAACTGAAAAGCCTCTGTAAAGCAAACGACACGGTCAACAAGACAAAACAACAGCCTACAGAATGGGAAAAGATGTTCACTAATCCCACATCAGACAGAGGTCTGATCTCCAAAATATACAAAGAACTCAAGAAATTGGTCACCAAAAGATCACATAATCAAATAAAAAAAAATGGAGTACCGACCTAAACAGAGAACTCTCAACAGAGGAATCTAAAATGGCTGAAAGACACTTAAGGAAATGTTCAACATCCTTAGTCATCAGAGAAATGCAAATCAAAACAACTCTGAGATTCCATCTTACACCTGTAAGAATGGCCAAAATCAAAAACACTGATGACAACTTAGGCTGGAGAGGTTGTGGGGAAAAGGGAACACTTCTGCATTGCTGGTGGGAATGCAAGCTGGTACAACCCCTTTGGATGTCAGTGTGGAGATTTCCCAGAAAATTAGAAAACAACCTTCCTCAAGACCCAATAATACCACTTTTGTGTATATATCCAAAGGAGGCTCAATCATGCCACAAGGACATGTGCTCAACTATGTTCATAGCAGCTTTGTTTGTCATAGCCAGAAACTGGAAACAACCTAAATGCCCCTAGATCGAAGAATGGATAAGGAAAATGTGGTATATTTACACAATGGAGTACTACACAGCAGAAAAAAATAATGACATCTTAAATTTTGCAGGAAAATGGATGGAGCTAGAAAACATTGTTTTGAGTGAGGTAACCCAGACCCAGAAAGATAATTATCACATGTACTCAGTCATAGGTAGTTTTTGAACATAAAGCAAAGAAAGCCAGCCTACAAACTACAATCCCAGAGAACTTAGACAACAATGCGGACACTAAGAGAGACTTACATAGATCTAATCTACATGGGAAGTAGAAAGTAGAAAAAGACAGATCTCCTGAGTAAATTGGGAACATGGGGACCTTGGGGGAGGGTTGAAGTAGGGAGGGGAGAGGCAGGGAGGGGAGCAGAGAAAAATGTAGAGTTCAGTAAAAATCAATTAAAAAAAGAAAAAAAAAAGAAAAAAGGAAGGGGCCTTGAGAGATGGCTCAGCAGTTAAGAGCACTGGCTGCTCTTTCAGAGGTCCTGAGTTCAAGTCTCAGAAACCACATGGTAGGTGGCTCACAACCATCTATAGTGGGATCTGATGCCCTCTTCTGGCATAATGGCATACATGCAGATAGGCAGTCATACAAAAATAAATCTTAAAAAGCGATGGGTTGGGGGGGAGGTGCTCAAGAGATGGCTCAGTAGTTAAGAGTACTACTGGCTGCTCTTCCAGAAATCCTGAATTCAATTCCCAGCAACCACATGCAGGCTCACACTGCCTATAATTCCAGTTACAGGGGATCTGTCACCCTCACAGAGACATACACACAAGCAAAATGTGAATGCACATAAAATAATAAAGAAAGAAAGAAAGAAAAAAAGAAAGAAAGAAAAAAAGAAGGAAAGAAAAAAGGACGGGCTAGAGAGATGGTTCAGTGGTTAAGAGCAGTGGCTGCTCTTGCAGGGGATCTAGGCTCTGTTTCTGGCACCCATGGGGCAGCTCAAAACCATCTGTAAGCCCAGTTCCAGGGAAACCAATGCCTCCATGGGTATCAGGTTCACATGTGGTTCACATACATACATGCAGGCAAAAACACTCACACACATAAATAAAAAATATTAGCTGGGAGTGGTAATGCATGCCTTTAATTCCTGAGTTTGAGGCCATTCTGGACTACACAGCAAGTTCCAGGACAACTGGGACCACACAGAGAAACCCTGTCTCCAAACTGCATCCCCAGCCTCCAAACTGTTCAAAACAAGCACAACTTCCTGCTCTTTTATAAAACTTCTTTAAATGCTGATAATAAGCGCCTGAGGACCCAGGTTTGATTCCCAGGACACACAAGGTGATGGTGGCACACGCCTGTAATCCCAGCACTTGGGAGACAGAGGCAGGTGGATCTCTGTGAGTTCGAGGCCAGCCTGGTCTACAAGAGCTAGTTCCAGGACAGGCTCCAAAGTTGCAGAGAAACCCTGTCTCAAAAAACAAAACAAAACAAACAAACAAAAAACAAAAAAAGAAAGAAAAAATAAAAAAAAAACCAAAACAGTCAGTGAGCCAATCAATCAATCAATCAATCAATCAATCAATGGGCAATGCAAGGCAGGGCAGCACACAGGCAGCACTTGCCCTTCCTGGGTTCGGAGACTGGGTTTCTCTTGGCCATGTCAGTTGCTCCCTCCTTAATGTCTTCCGATTTAATTCTCTCATCTTGGGTCTTAGACCATTGCTACTTTCCTCAATCAGATTTAAGTAAATGGGAACGGGAAAGGTGTCTAGAGGATCGGGAAAAGGATAGGAATGGGACCCAAGGAAACCAATCCGGCCTTCAACTCTCCCACCAGCTGCCTCTGGTTTCACCACTTGGGTAGACAGCACAGTTCTCTGTCTTCCTACCTTGACGTTTTAATAGAAGTGGCTGCTAGCTAGATGTGTCTTCTGTGGCGCCTCTGTATGACCTAGTGCCCTTCCCTCCTGGGAACCCTCCCAGGCTGTGGGTTTCCGTCTGAGGAAATATGTGATTTTTAGGAAACACTAGATTGTGTACTGACTTAAAATGAAAGAATCCACAGGCCTCTTCATGACTAGCAGAGAGGAAACCGGATTCTACTCATCCTGCATATGGAGGGGTTCTGCTGTATTTTTCCAGCCACAGAGGAATGGGAAGTCTTAGAGCCAACAATCCCTGGCTTTCTTCTTCGTCCTTCTCCTCCACAATCCAGCACCCACATCTGTCCTTCCCTCTCCCTCTTTCTCACTCAGTCACTTTCTCAGTATCTCCAGTCTTGTATCACAGAGAGCAGGTGTGGCCAACTCCCTCAAGTTCCTCCAGGAAAGTCCAGGTAATTCAGAGAAAAAAAATGTAAAGGAAGAAAATACCTATCTGAAGGATGACAAACCTAGAAGGCAGCATTCCAATGTGAACCCCCAAACCATTCTCACACCATCTGAGAATAACGAGGAAGGTTTGGAGAGCAGGAAGGCTCTACTAAGTTTCTAGAAAGCACTCACCTCGTCAGCTTATTTAGCTAACTCTACTTGGTTAGTTAGTATGGGCTGAATCACAATGAAGTCTCTAGACTCTTGAAGACTTGGCCCTTACAACTACTTCAAATTGGTCTTGGTGACTTCATATCTGTGGTCCCAGACACTTGGGAAGCTGAGGCAGAAGGATAGCTTGAACCTAGTACTTCAGGGCCAGGTTGGGGAATATAGAGGAAATGCAATGGACTCCCTATTGTGAGCAAAGAATTGAAGCAGAAGATTAAAGTAACAACTTTATACATTCAGGATGGACTAAAGATGAACACCGGCTTAGGTATTTCACAGGGGCGCTGGGTCTTCCCCTTTCCCCTATTGGTTCTCTCTAGACACCCACCCAGCCCTGTGCCTTCCTGCATTTTCTTCTCGAAGAATCTTCTGAAAACAAGAAGCTACCATTTCAGAGAGTTTTCCTTTCCTACTGTGTTTCTCTAACCCTGCTTCAAAGTCATGTTACAAAATAAACAAGCAAGCTGGGCGGTGGTGGCATATGCCTTTAATCTCAGCACTTGGGGAGGCAGAGACAGGAGGATCTCTGTGAGTTCGAGGCCAGCCTGGTCTACAGAGTGAGTTCCAGGACAAGCTCCATAGCTTTTGTGTCCTGCTTGTCTAATTAGGACAGCTTACTGTCAGCAGTCAGTTGAGGCAGGGGCATTTTCTTGCCTAGTGGCTTGCTTTTGACACAAAGAAAGTAAACTCCAAGTGGTGTTTCTTCGATGCAGATTATCTTCTCTGAAGTAGATTGGTGCTGCCAGGAGCAGACATGTCTCATTGTCATAAAAAAGATCCTAGGTTATTAAAGCACTTTAAATGCCATATTCTGTAGATTTCTGAAGTGTTAGAAGAGGACCTGTCTATCTAAAATATATCTTTGTTTGACCTTGAAAACATACCCAATGTGACTACAAGTTCAATTATACTAGGTGATTAACTACTAACCTTTATTTCCTTATTATCCTAAAAGATGGTAATAATAATTTTCAAGAACTAGAACTTTGCATTATATTGTTAAATGAACTGTATAGGTATAATACCTTGAATAAGAGTAGAAATGTAGTACAGTATGTTTTAACAAATCTCAAATTTGTATCAATATACAAAATTTGTATACAATACACAAAAGTTCAATCCAATGTAAAACATTCAAAACTAGTAGCTGTTTTTTAGATTCAATAATCTACCTTTTATCTTATCTATATCCTCCTTTTAGATTCAATAATCTACCCTTTTATCCTATCCTATCTGTATTCTTTTTTCTTTTCAAAACAAAAACCTTGAATCTAATTTCCTTTCTTTAGCTTTTCTCCTGACCATTGTCCATGACAATTTGCAACCAATCCTCTAAACAAAGACAAACATCCATAATCCATTTTTTCGGAATGTGGATGTAGTTTTCTAGTTTACTTGCTGCTGATTGGGGGCACTGATGATCTTATGGGGACCCAAAGAAATTTTAGTCAAGTCCTGATTGGAGTATTCTATGAGACTGGATCATCTCAGCTAGCAGTCTTGAAACTGTTCTGGATGTAGAACTCAGAGGAAACAGCAACAGAGGTGCTCTGAACCGTTGAACCATCTGGGCCACCAGCTCCTATCGGAGATTTTTCAGGGGGGGTCTTCCTTGATCAAACCTTATTTTTCTTAATGCAGAATGAATCCACAGCCTCTCATTTCCTGTGGAAAAAAATACAAAACTTCTCCAAAGTAATATCTTTTGACTTACATTTTGAAGTCAAGGCATTTTCAAAATATATAGATTGGATTAATCTAGCAGCATTTTTTGTCTCCCTGCCCCCCACCAAAGTTGAGGACTGAACCCAGGGCTTTGTGCTTTCTAGTCAAGTGCTTCACCACTGAGTAAATCCCCTTCCCCAATCCAGCAGCATTTATAATCAAATGTCTTTCAGCAGCTGTTGCTCCTTCCTCAGCAGTCAAACAATTCAAAGACAATATAATAACATACAGTATCAAGATTCTCTGTGTATTTGCCATCTTTATGTGGAAGCTAAGTCAGGGTGGATGGGAGTTGTGAGCACTAGTTTTTCTCCTGAACCCAGGTGGCCAGGTTTTGGTTCTAATTCCTCTGGCCTGGGCTGTTGGCTAAAAAGCCTCGGGCAAATGTCTTTTTGTAAATTCATGCCCCATGTTGGGCACTAAAAGAAGGATGATTAATAAAAACTCAGCAACAGATATTGGGGTTCAACCTGAAGATCTGAAAAGCAAAATAGCCAGCCACTGGCTCCTACCTCCACCTCAGTCTGAAATGGCAATCCTGTCTCCAAGAATTTCAGAATGAGACTGTGTCTGAGAGCTGCCTTCTCCTGTTTTATAATCTCTCTAGAGCTGGGACAAGAGGCATGCACTGCCCATTTTCTATGGCAACTAGTGTGACTACTGGGACTAAAGGTGTGTGTTACCACTGCCTGGTCTGCAAGGTTGACCAGTGATGCTGTTTTACTTTCTGATCTTCAGGCGAGCTTTATTTATTAAAATATAAATGAAATGCCACTACAGTCAATGTAGGAGGAGGGGGTCTTCGATTATTGCTCTCACTCATCTTTGGTAGCTCCAGCGATCCTCCTGTCTCTGCCTCCCTAGCAGTAGGATTAGAACTGCACCACATCAAACTTTGTACAAGAGTGCTATGGATCCAAACATGGATTCTTGTGCATACTAAGCCATATCTCTAGCCACTATTTTGTACATTTTGTTCCCCAATGAAAACTGTCAGGATTCCCAAATTACTAGCATGAGATCGAATCCATTACAAGAGCAAAGAGTCTTTATTGTGAGGTAACTTGGGTCCCTCAGTCCTTCCAGAAAGGCAGCAGTGATGGCAGCAACAGGAGCAGAGCAGGAGAGACCCTGAGCAGGGCAGGAAAGGGGTTTTTATAGAGAGGAAGGCTTGTGGGAATTCCAAGCCTACAAGCTTGTGATTGGCTGCCCCCCATGGAGTGAGGGGAATTCCAAGTCTACAGGCTTGGGATTGGCTGCCCTTCTGGGCTAAGGTGGGGGGGGGGGCCATGGTAGTCTCTAGGCTAGGGGTTACTACTTCCCTAAGCTTAAGATCTATGGGGAGTCACACCTCTAGCGGTTACTACTTCTCTACTCAGGGATTGGTTGGTTTGGTTTTCTGTCAGGGGCAGAGATGGCTCTGATTTCAGGCAAAGTGTGTTCCTTTCTCTGGTCCTTTTGAGCTTTTTGATTCCGATTTTAGGGCTAGAGTGAATTTCTTTAACAGGCTCTGATTCTAGGGGCAAAGTGTGTTCCTTTGGCTCTGGTTTCAGACTCAGGATATTTTTCTCTGGCTCTGGGTTCAGGGGTAAAGTGTTTCTTTCACTGGCTCAGATCCCAAATCCAGGGTGTATTTCTTTCATTGGCTTTGGGTTCAGAGCTGGGGTGCTCAGGGATTGTGCTAGGGCTACAGATCACAGATCAGCTGGGGCCTGGCCTGGGTCTCTGAAAAACAAAATTCTGTTATTACCGGCTTATGAGTTCTAGGGGTTCATTTATGTTTTTGTTTTGTTTTTGAAGGTATTTGGGATTGAACCCAGGCTTCGCTGATATAAAGTGCTCTATCATTGAGCTGTATCTCTAGCCTTGTTTTTTGCTTTTTTTAAAAAAATTAAACCTTATTTTTGTTTGTTTTTTGATATAGGGTTTCTCTGTGCAGTTTAGAGCCTGAACTTGCTCTGTAGACCAGGCTGGCCTTGAACTCAGAGAGATCCACCTGCCTCTGCCTCTTGAGTGCTGAGATTGAAGCATGCACCATTAACTTTTTATTGTGTTATGATGTGACAGGGTGGGTGGAGGTCACAGGACAACTCTTGGGAGTTGGTTCTCTTTTCAGCCACCCTAAGGGTCCCAGAGATCAAGCGCAAGTTGTCAGGCTTGGTGGTGAAAACCTTTACCAGGCAGAGCCATCTCACCAGCTCAAGACCTCATCAGACTTTTATCCTCCTGCCTCGGTCTCCTGAATGGTTGGCTTGTGCCAACAGGCGTTTTCTGGTTTCCTTACCTCTGCATTCTCCTGTTATATTCTGGCATTGGTCAAATTGACCCTTGTTAGGTCAAAGCCTAAGAGGAATAAAAAATGCACTTCTTTTAGAGGGTATGACCTGTAGCTTTGGTGTTTTGGGGCCTGAAGCTGAGACAAATTCATAACCTTATCAATCTCTCTTTCATACTGTAATACATTAGTGAGCAATCTCAAGGAGGGCACACTCCCTGCTCCAGAGAGAGGGATTGGCTTAAGGGCCTTTCTGCTCTATACCTTAACACAGGGAGACATTTTAATACTGAGTAACCTGTGATTTCTCTACATGGGACACTCAAGGCAAGGCACAAGCTAAGCTTCATCATGGCAGCTTGGTGCTTGCAGACTTAGGAATTCCATGCATTTGTCAGGACTGGGGCCGTCTGCCACAGGCAGCTAGACCTCTAGTTCACTTTATTATTCATTCCTTATCAATGGTCTGAAGACACAAACTTTCCAGGGGCCAAACCAGTGTGCCCACTCCCAGTCACTAACATCCCAAAACACAAAGTCCACACTCACAGCAATGTAAAACCATTTAATTCTAAATCAAATCACTTTCACAACAGTGAAAATCAGTGGCTGGTCAATGTATGCTGCCTTATATGTTCCCATTTTCTGACTGTCCTTGTCCATGGGGTGGCAGGAAGGTGGAGGCTGAAGGACACACAAACTTAGAAGGGGAAGCTGCCTTGGCCATAGGACGAGTGGTGAGCCTTCAGAGGGATAGCCTACAAAGGAGAGGGAACTCCCAAGTTGGCTGTCCTGCCTCAGCCGCTGGCAGGTGTGTAACCCTGTTCACAAAGGATACACAGCTCATCATCACAGCTTTGCTACTGGCGTGCCCTGGGATACCTTAGGTGAGTACACACTGGGTTCATTCCATTTTACCAGATTCCAAATGATTCACTCCACTACTAAAACTCTTCTTTCATTTCTCTTGTGTTCATTGGTTTAAGTTTTCCCTCTACTACTTAAGGCTACACTACACTGAGGGCTCCTATCAATTCTCTCTAGAACAGAGACACTCCAGGCGCCCCTGTGACTGGGGATTCCCAAGTGACAAAGCATATTTTAAATCTGTCAGCAAACTATAAAATTGGTGGCTTATTGTTATCAGCTGGATTTGCCAAACCACCCTCCTACTCAATACTTCATACTGTATCCATTTTGATACTAACACTGGCATTGGCAGGTGGGGACCGTGCAGGGAGGAGGAGGGCTCTTTCACCATCCTCAATCTATTATCTAGGATTCCATAGATAGTAGAGAGCCTATCTAGAAAAATCACCAGGCAAGGCAAAAGCCCAGTTTCTGGTTATTGCTAGGGCAATGGTGCTGGAAAAGTGAACAAAAGAAGTTCATTTTGCTGCCCTGCTGAGGTCTCCAAGAAGAGATGTTTCTAAGATGAAGCCTCACAGGCAGAGCAAGAACGGTCTGAGCAGGCAAACTATTCTCCTGCCTGGTACCACATTCCAAGAATCAGGTTCAGAGGAAGCATCTTATGAATTTCAAGAACAAATCAATGTGTGGGAAGAATGAAGAAGGAAGACCACACTGTACCACTGTGGTCCTTTGCTTTTACATATCACCAGGGGAGGCTTGCTCAGAAGCCTCATGTGCCTCTGGACTCAGCACACATTCAAAGAGTTTTCAGGTAAATCCATCAAGCTATACAAACATCAGGACCACAGGTGGAATCAATGTCCCAGACTCTTTTAAAAAGGACAATGGCTTCTGAGGATGGTAGTTCTATGTGCAGCTGGGCTGACCTGAGGAAAGCCTCCAGTTTCTCTGGGCAAGTTCTGAGAGAGGACTACTCAGGCTTCTACAGCCAAGGGGCAGGGCTACTCGTCCTGCTGTGCCTGCATCAAAGCTCTGAAGCAGAGTAGTTGGTTCAAATTCAGCAGTAGTCTAGAGGAGGAAGCTGATGGGAAATCTGAGCCAAGTGACACCAGGGACAATCTAACCAGGAAACCAGGAGGTCATTCAAGCTGCTTTCCAGAGCCAAGACACTGCATGAGACCCAGGGCCAATCAAAGACCAGAATCTCTGGCAAAGTCACATAGCATCTTCAGCTTCTGCTGCTGCATTTATGGCCTTCTTGGGGCAGTAATTCTTATGTCTTTGCTGAGGAAGGGGAGGGCAGGAGGGCAGACAGAGCAGCACTGGTGTCTGGACCAGAGTCTCACAGTAGAGGGAGTGGAGGTCACTTACCACCAAGGGCATTTAAAATGATGAAAGTAAGTTTTCATAAATACCATTTGGTTCATCCCTTCATTTCTGTAATATAAAGTTCTGGTGAAAAAACTGTTTCTTTCTTCCCATCTCTTCCCTGTATGGAGCTGGGACCTGCTGAGAAGGCTGGAACAGGACTTCACATTGTCACCTCTGAGAGGTGATTCAACAAAAGACCTGAGGTTATAGGAGGGTGTCTACAGCAGCGGTGGAACTGGGGATTCCTCGTCAACTTTTGAGTTCCAAAGCTCTAATGGAGAAGCAAGACTCCTTGATGTGTTTCTGACCCTTGATTCCAGGGGTCGGGATTAAGCAAGTCAAACACCAGAAGTGGGTGTAGCACATCACCAGTCCAGAGGTGCTGCTGTAGATGCAAACAGGGTCCTGTATTAGGCGATCAGGAGCCAGAACATGATCACTAGGGCTACAAACAGGAAGAGGCGTGACAGAAACTGTTCATCCACGTACTGGGGTGTCCCAGGGACAGCTAGAGAAACAAGAGGAAGAGACTTTGTCAGAAGGATGCTCATACTGCCTTGTAGCATGAATTCTAATTGGTATTGTTAATAAAAACCCAGAGTCAGATATTCGGGGTGAAAGCTGAGAGATCAGAGAAGCAGTGCAGCCACTAGAGAGACCTTTTACCTCTACCAATGCTCAGACTGAAGGGGCGATCCCGTCTCTACAGATCCTCAGACTGGATTTCAGATGGCCACTGAGTTCTTGTCTCTTCCTGCCTTATATTCCTCTCTCCGCCCAGTCATATCCCTTCTTGTCTCCACCTTCTTAGTGCTGGGATTAAAGGTGTGAGACACCACTGCCTGGGCTCTATGGCTAACTAGTGGCTTAGCCCTGCACTATGATCTTCAGACAAGCTTTATTTGTTAGATTACAAACAAAATATCACCACAGTGCCCATTGGGGGCAGAACTGGAGAGGATAAATCTCTGTTTCCTTATAAAAGCAGAATCCTACAATAAAAAAGACTCCCAAACTTGGAATAATAGGAGCCAAACAAACACAAGTGACCATGACCTCCAGTGTTCTCCACAAAGCTGTCCTGAACATGCAGTGAGCCAGTCAGTGGACTATCAGGAACTCCTGCAGGAAACAGAGATCCTCCTGCCTGTCTTCGCTATGCTGCCACTGCATGGTACTACCTCATAGATCTCATTTAAAAAGCAGCAGCAGAAGCAGAGTATGGGCCTCCTGAGACCATAAGGGCTCACACATGAGCAGTGGCACTCTCCTGCCTCTCTGCACACTGTTCCAGATGCTCACCGTCTGTCTGTGTGCCTGCTTTTTCCAGAAGAGAACCAGGGCCCAGAAATCATAATTCAAGGTAGAGGGAGACTGAGTAAGAACCTCTGCTAGTAGAGGAAGGAAGGTGACAATTCACATCTAGACTGTGCAAATCCTATCAACCATGACGAAGAAAAACTGTGATCCAGAGCCCAGCCTAGCTGGAAATGAACTGGGGGAGATCCAGTCTGCATGCTGGACCAGGCTGGAAAGCATCAAGCTAGTCGGAAGTTCCTGTTGCTGCTATAAGGATCTGCCTTTCCTTTAAGGCAAATCACACCCTTCCCTTTGCAGTCCCCTTCCTCTGAGAAAACAATGTGTGAACAGCAGAGAGACATTCCAGGCAGATAAGATATGGAGTAGTGCCCAGTATTTTGTGGGGTTGCATGCCATTCCCTCAAAGTTGGTTGCTCTGATATACCCATGCAGGCAGGCAACCAAGAGATTCATCACCTACTATGTCCAAGGAATCAGATGAAGCAGGGAACAGCTCTGATAATTTCTGAGTAGGTGATCATATTCAGAGTATAAGCTCCTGATCAGAGCTACACTAGTTACTTCTGTTCCTCATAATGAATTCAGGGCCCAGAAGGCTCTGACTATAAGCAGGGCTCAGCTGACCATGTTATCTTTCATAGGCTCCATGACATGGGTGGTGGCTTAGGCATTAGAGTGTAATGGAGTCAGTCAAGCACACACCTTGCTACCTTGCTGTACTCTGGATACAGCTGCTATAGACAAGTGGCTAAAGGGAGAAATGCAGCAGGTGACAGATATAAACACAGTCCCCAAAGCTCTGAAGTTTGGAATCAGTCCCATTTTGTGTCCTGAGAGAAGCTGGGCAGAGACGTCAGGGAACAGGCTGCCCTAACATTTCACTTCTTCTTGGCCCCAAAGGGTCAACGAGAGAGGGAGGGGGAGGGGAGGAGGAGAGGGAGAGAGGGTGAGAGAGAGAGGGAGAGGGAAAAGGAGAGGAGGAGAGGGAGAGGGAGGCGGGGGTGATCTGAATATGATCACCTACTCAGAAATTATCAGAGCTGTTCCCTGCTTCATCTGATTCCTTGGACATAGTAGGTGATGAATCTCTTGGTTGTCTGCCTGCATGGGTTTATCAGAGCAACCAACTTTGAGGGAATGGCATGCAACCCCACAAAATACTGGGCACTACTCCATATGTGTAGAATTAAGCTTTTCATTTTAGGTATCGTTTAGAATTTTCAGTGTAATGGTCATGGGCTGTGTCTTGGAATCATTACTGAGAATTTTCTGATCTATAAAGCAGCTAACTGTATAAGTATCTGGAATGCAGATTGTAACGACCACTAGATGAGTTTGGCAATCTGCAAAGAATCTGAGGGATTTTGGAAAGTCTGATTGCATGTACTGACAATTATCTGTAACTTTTATACTGCTGCATTCCAAGGGGTTTTCAAGCACGATATGTTCCTGATTTTCTTTTCTTAAAGAAATGGGGCTTACCTGGAGGAGGCCGTCCGTCATTTATGTTAAATGCTGTGGCAAATATCCCAAATGGAAATGCTCCGATTCCAAAAGACATCTGAAAGCCACCATCTCCAAATCCAAATCCTTGAAATCCCTTTGGAGAAGAAAGGCAATTAAGAAAAATAATCAGATTCATCCCACATTTCTCGAACAATGTCTTACATCATAGTACATGTGGTACCCATGTTTCTTCTTATTTCTCTGCCACAAACAGGGCCTCAGCTCTTCCTCCTACCCAGGCCCCAAAGTAAAGGAACTCTAGAGTCACCTCTGACCTTCTACTCTTAGCTTCGATTTAAGGAGCTATATGGTGCAAAAAGGGCTCACTCTGATCAGATGTGAAACCCACTGTGGTCAGCATGTTTAGATCATTTATACAGATCTAGACCATTTTCCAGGGTTCCAGTAAAATTTCCTACATGCTATTTATAATACACTATTGCAATTAGTCCCACACCCAAATGCAAAGGAGCATCACAAACTACATACTGTAAGTCATATAACAAAAAAGACAAAGCTCTAATTGGTCAATAGTATCAGTCAAACAAAATATTGTAATATGTTCTTTAAGGACCCTGGTGCTCATTTATGAATCAAGACAGAAAACCTCTTTTTTGGTTTTTTTGAGACAGGGTTTCTCTGTAGCTTTAGAGCCTGTCCTGGAACTCACTCTGTAGACCAGGCTGGCCTCGAACTCAGAGTGCTGGGATTAAAGGTGTACACTACCACCGCCTGGCAACAGAAAACCTTCTTATGACTTAAACTGTCAAACTGCTTAAACACCCACACATGACAATATAAGTGTGTTGTCAAGATATGGGTAAGTATTTCCCCTGAAGCCTGCAGGGGCTGTGGATGTAGCTGATTGTGAAGCACTGGGTTTGATCCAAAGCATTGCTTAAGTCAGGCTTGGTGGCACACACCTATAATCATAGCACTCACGAAGTAGGCATAGGAGGATCAGAAGTTCAGGTCATCCTCAGCTACATACTGAGTTCAAAGCCAGTCTGGGATACATGACAGGACCTTGTCTTAAAAAATTATTCTAAGCTAAGGGATAGTAGTTGGATAATTAGTTCCTTTTCAGCATGGTCTATATAACAAGATCCCCTCCATTAAAAAAAAAAAAACCAGAAACAAAATACAAAATAAAGAAATTTTTCATGTCACAAAATATTAAACATTTAGAACAATTTAAGTTTTTCTAATTAATGTAGAAACCTGGGTGTGGTATTGTGGTCCTAGCTCATGGGAAATGGGGATGGGGGGGGAGAGAGAAGAATATGTACTTGTCATAAGAAAGTAAGTCAGAGATCTTCCTAAATAGCCACTGTCAGCAGTTTGTATATGAGCCTTGGTTTCTTCCCCAAACACATTTATCACATATGGTCTTTTCCAAGGATGGACTCAGTAGAATACCAACAGCTCTGCTAGTAAGTGGTGCCTCTGTCTGAGTGCAAGGACTCCTGGCACAGCACACACAAATCCAACCTCTCCCTTCCCTTCTCCCTACTCTGACAGGATCTCACAGGTTGCTTGGGCGGGCCTAACATCTGCAATGCTCCTGCCTCAGCATTCTGAGTGCTGGAATTACAGATGAGTACCTCCAAGGGCAGTAGCTTATGTTTAATTCTTGCATTAGCATTTTACAGAAGACTAAGTATGCCAGTTTGATCTAAAAATTCAAACTTTAAAAAATGTGCTATTGTGTATAGTGTTCCTATGTGTCATGGTGCACATGAGTTGTCAGAGGACACTCTGTGGAGTCAGTTCTCTCTCTCTCTTTTAATTTATGTGATTTCCGGGGACTGAACAAAGGTCACTGCACTGAGCTTGCATAACAAGAACCTTTACCCACAGAGCCAACTTTATCACTGTGCACAATTTACAAATTCTTTTCCTTCCTCTATACCGTTGGTGAGCTCTTTAGAACAAATGATGAAATAATAGAAAGACTGGAATTGGGGAGCAGACATTGTGGCACACACCTTTAATCTCAGCATTTGGGAGGCAGAGGCAGCAGGATTCTCTGTGAGTTCAAGGCCAGCCTGAACTACACAATGAGCTCTAGCTAGGAACGACAGGGCTTAAAAGAGATCTAAAAGAAAGAAAGAAAGAAAGAAAGAAAGAAAGAAAGAAAGAAAGAAAGAAAGAAAGAAAGAAAGAAAGAAAGACAGACAGACAGACTAGACTACTAGCAGCTGCAGGTGCTTATGACACTAGAGGTCTGCCTTCGGCCATCAGGGCTAAAGTCTCTGATTTCTGTTGGCTGCAAATGCTGTTAGAGCAAGCAGAGCCTGAGAACGCAAAGGGCTGCTATCTAGCAGTGGAGAGCAGGGACATCGGTAGCACCCAGGTCGGGTTTTGGCTCTGTGCCCCTAAACAGGCACACTACATATATCTGTCCCTCAGTTATCCCCTTTATATGGAAAGTTTATGAGGCTTAAATGAGATCATGCATACAAAACTATTGTTTCTAAAGTTTTTTCGAGACAAGGTTTCTCTGTGTAATCCTGGCTGTCCTAGAATTCATTATGTTGACGAGGAAGGCCTCAAACTCAGAAATCTGCTATCTCTGCCTCCCAAGTTCTGGGATTAAAGGTAACACTACCACCACCCAGGAAAACTCTTTTTTTTATATTTATTTATTTATTTATTATGTATACAATATTCTGTCTGTGTGTATGTCTGCAGGCCAGAAGAAGGCACCAAACCTCATTACAGATGGTTGTGAGCCACCATGTGGTTGCTGGGAATTGAACTCATGACCTTTGGAAGAACAGGCAATGCTCTTAACCACTGAGCCATCTCTCCAGCCCAGCAAAACTCTTAATATAGGAGAAAAGACCCTCAATTTCCATTAGACCTTGACCTTATAATACTGGGATTCCTAAAGAAATGTACCAGTGAAGTCAGGTGGTGGTGATGCACACCTTTAATTCCAGAACTTGGGAGGCAGAGGCAGGTGGATCTCTGAGTTTGAAGTCAGCCTGGGCTACAGAGCGAGTTTCGGAACAGCCAGGGCTACACAGAAAAACCCTGTCTCAAAAAAAAAAAAATTAAATAAATAAAAATTAAAAAAAAGAAAGAAAAAAGAGAGAGCAAGAAGAAATGCACCAACTCAACTGAAAAAGGATGTGTATAAAGATTATCATAGTATTATTTAAACAGCGAAATCTGTGAGCAATTCTAAGGCCCTTCAATAATGAACTGAAATTATACTGAATCAAAATTCAGTGGAAGGGTAGTGATATAGCTCAGTGGTACAGTGTTACCTAGCATACTTAACACCTTGATTTAATATCCAGAACATTCCTACACACACACACACACACACACACACACACACACACACACACACACACACACCCCACTGGTAGATGGCAGCCTTTAATAAAGGGGACCCAGAGGGTTAGAAGAATAGTCCGGATGAATAGAGCTGCCTAGCATACACCAAGCTCTGGGTTTGACCCTAGCATTGGAGAAGTGCAGGCAGAGGGAATCACAAATTCAAGGTTATTCTCTATTACATATCAAGTTCTAGAACTGTCTGAGATATGTGAGACTCTGCCTCAAAAAGTACAAAATAAGATAAAAGAAAATTAAAAAAAACCAGCATTAAAAAAGAAACTGAGGGTGGCATATATCTATAACCCAAGCACTTGAAAGGCTGAGTTCAAGGCCAGCTGTATATGGCTATATATGGAGATGCTTTCTCAAAAATAGAAAGACTGGGCTAGGGGTTGGAGAGGTGGCTCCATGGTTTTTTAATTGATTTTCTAAGACAGTTTCATATAGCCCTGACTAGTCATGAACTCACTAGGTAGCTGTAGTGGTCTGAATGAGAATGGCCCCCATAGGTTCATATTTCAATGGTTTGGTCCCTAGTTGGTGGAACTGTTTGTAAAGGATCAGGAGGTGTAGTATTGTTGGAAGAGGTGTGTCACTTGGGGTGGACTTTGAGGTTTCAAAAGACTTAAGGCATTTCCAGTTAGCTCTCTCTGCTTCCCTGCTTATAGGTAAGGATGTGAGCTCAAAGGTATTGCCCAGTGCCCTGCCTGCCTAGCTGCTACTATGCTCCTGGCCATAAGCTACATTCCCAGGCCTCATTAATATTTTAACAAGAAACTACTGTTTGAAAAAAAGACTAACATTTTATTTAAATGTGTACATATTTTGAGCCAGTAATTCTATGAACTTACCATAATAAAATAATGGTGGTTCTGTATAAAACTTTGTAATTTCATTTGAGCATGTTTAAGATAGCAGAGGTAGCAGGTAAGTGTCCCATAATACAATGCATGCCATTACATTAGGTCTATACATCAGCTGTCAAATGTTGTTGCTATGGGTCTCAGTAACATTTTAAACTGCACTGCTGAAATTCCAATTCTCATGGGTACATTTCATGAGGGCAGAGATCACTTGCAAGTTTTGTTGATAAATTACCACTGCCAAAATTGTGACCAGAGCACATTAAGGTACGTAGTATCTGTAGAATAGATGAAATTTTAAGAATTACAAAATAAGAGCCACATATTGTAAAAAATCAAAAAATCGGGGCTGGAGAGATGGCTCAGTGGTTAAGAGCACTGTCTTTTCTTCCAGAGGACTTGGGTTCAATTCCCAGCACCCACATGGCAGCTCACAACTGACTGTAATTCCAGTTCCAGAGAATCTGGCACCTTCACATAGATGTACATGTAGGCAAAACACCTGCACATAAAATAAAAATAAATAAAGAAATAACTGAAGTATGTATATATATTAAAAAAAGCAAAAAACAACAAAAAAACAATAAAAGTATGTCAGGCACAGTGGCCTATGTCTATAACACTAGCACTGGGAGACGGAGGCAGGAATATCATGCGCTCAGGTGAGCCTCGGCTACACAGTGAAACCCTACCTCAAAAAGCCAAGAAATAGGCTGATAAGACAATCTAGTGGTAAAGGGGCTTGCCTGATAATCTAAGTTCCATCTCCAGGGCTCATGACTGAAGGAGGGAATCAATTACCCAAAGTTGTCCTCTCACCTCTATACATATGACCCCCACCAGATACACGCAAATAATACAGTAAAAGTTAAATTTAAAAATACCTATGAAATAAATATGTAAATGTACAATCAATAAATACATGTATAAATTAATAATCTCTCTCTCTCTCTCTCTCTCTCTCTCTCTCTCTCTCTCTCTCTCTCTCTCTCTCTCTCTCTCTCCCAGTGGCTCTCTCTGGATGAGTGGTTCTAGGATTTCCCCCTGCTTGTCTTCCTGTACTTTATAAATTTTCCTCTACAACCTTTCTCAATGTTTTAAAAGAAGAAGAAAAACTGCAAGGTCAACAGGAAAGTTTCAAAAGCCACAAGCACACTTCTGGAAGCTTCTCCTAGAATGGTCCTCACCCCTCTATTTTCGGGCTCCGGCCTCTGGCCTTGAGGACGAGGAGGAGTCTTCTCTCTGAAAAAAAAAATTGTACAAAGTAAGGCCATCACAAAATATTGTGAGCTGCTCTCTGTGAAGACTGACCCACAGGGTTTGGGTGGCTCTCTTGTTTCAACAAATAAAACTGTTGGGCCAGGCGGTAGTGGCACAGTCTGTAATCCCAGTACTCAGTAGACAGTAGACAGAAGGCAGGCTTTGAGTTTAAGGCCAGCCTGGTTTACAGAGTTCCAGGACAGCCAGAGTAACACAGAAACCCTGTCTCAAAAAACCAACCAAATAAACACACAAAAAACTGCTCTGGCTTAAGCAAATGCTGGCTTAACTCCATTCTACCTCAAACCAGGAAAACCAGCTTGTTCTGAGAGAGCCACCAGTTTACACAACCTATCCTTGCAACAGAGATCTTGACCCAAGGATGGTTATGAAAAAATGGCCAGTTGCCTTCCCTGGGATTGCTTGATATGAGCTCATGGGTGCCAGAGATCCCAAGCTAGACTAAAACAAAAGGTAGATTGTCAGCTGAGAGGGTTAGGGTTCAAGGTCTTTCTGATCTGCCTCTATTAACTTCTGTTTGGCCTCTGTTACTCTTGGGCTAGTACCTCACGCTATCTTACTTTTGCCTCTAGTTTGCAGACTCTCATCTAAATAGCTTGACTGAGAGTTTATGGCACAAGTAGGCACGAGGCAGGATGCAACCAATGCTAACAGGTGACAGATCCCACCTTGAGATACAATCAACACAACATAATGGGGGAGCATTAGTGTGTGAGGCAGGAATACAGGTGAGGGCAACTCATATGGAGAAGATCACTTGAAGGAGAGAACTTGAGGGCTTTCCTAAAATATGGGCAGGAATCAAGAAAAGGCTGCAGGAAGTCGGGTGGTAGTTTGAGTAGGTAGGAGCAGAGAGCATAGAAGACACAGCAAATCCAAGCGTGACAAACGTAATAGGACAGCCCTTTAAGAGAAGTTCAGGATGTCTCGTGGACAGGAGATGGGAGTCGGGAGAAGTGCTAGAAAAATTAAGATAGTCTTCTGAAAAGGTATAGATGCCAGATCAAAAGGGCCACCCCCAAAAGTCATCCAGACTTCCTGGTCCCTGTCTCCCCAGATTCACATTCACCGGTGCTGCAACCCCACTCTTTAGTCAGGTTCCTGTTTCCCAGGGAGGGAGCGCTTTCACAATACTCTGCACACTTGCTGTTACGATGTCTCAAACACTGCAGGCTACCCGCTAACTGGGTACCTACTGGAGATGACACTGAGCAGCTACCGAACACTGGCTCCTCTCCTCTCTCAAGCCCCATTGTTCCCATGTGACTTTCCTCTTGACCGAAATGCCTCAAAATCAAGCAGCCAAGGGTTAGAGTGCTAAATGGATGTGAATTCATGTCCAAGTAGGAAGTAGGTATCAATCAAGTCTTTACCTGGGATCCTGCTGCCCGGTGCTGCCCCTGCCATAGAGTGGGATGACCTTGTCTCGGCTGATTCCAGCTTTGCAAACTGGACACACTTGTCTATTAGGTCTAGTCTCCAACCACTGCAAGTGAGAGAAAAATGCAAGAATGGTCCAAAGCTGTCCCGTCTTCAGTTAGTACAGTGTGGGAACATGGAGCCAGAGTCCGAAAATGGGAAACACCAGCTGGAGTAGCCTGAGTTGGGAAACTTCAGGAACCAAAGTTCTGATTTCTGTTCCTAGTATTGAAAAATTCTTACTGGGATTAAAACCAAAACTGCCTTTAAATACCAGTAACTAAACAAGCTCCTTCTCTGTCTCTTACTCTCTGGACTGTGAGTAGTGCAGAAGGAGGAGCTGCAAGCCTGAGGTCTTCAGGCAGGCTCCTGGGGTGAACAGAGCTTACATTCAGGATCAATCATATTGTCATTACCTTGTTTTTCTTTCTGTGATTTCTCATTTTTCTTAAAAAATATTACCCCATTTTTAATTATGTACATGTCAGCGGAGGCCAGGGGTATGTGCAAATAAATATGTGTGCCCTTGGAGGCCTGAGGAGGAAGCTGAAGCTGGAATTCCAGGTGGCTGAGAGTATGGGAACTAGGAACTGCACTTGGCTCTCGGGAAAAGCAGTAAGTGCTCTACCTCCTGAGCCACCTCTCCAGCTCCAATTTCTCATCTTACAGCCTTTCCCCGATGGTGTAACCTGACATCAGCACATGGATGTGTTACCACTTCTGGGTCGCTTAGTATTAGATAGATTCCGCTTATTATCTAAACTTTATCAATGTTTTACACTAAAACATTTGCATTTTCTTTTCTTTTCTTTCTTTTTTTTTTTCGAGACAGGGTTTCTCTGTAGCTTTGGAGCCTGTCCTGGAACTAGCTCTTGTAGACCAGGCTGGTCTCGAACTCACAGAGATCCGCCTGCCTCTGCCTCCCAAGTGCTGGGATTAAAGGCGTGCGCCACCACCGCCTGGTTGTATTTTATTTTCTTAAAAAGGAACAAAAGATTATTTTAAAATGTTATACTTGTGTTTTCCCTTTTTTTTAAGGCAGAGTCTCATTCATTTGAAGTTGATACTGAATTCTTACCATCACGCCTTTAGCTTCCAAGGCCTGGGATATAGGAGTATGTCACCACACCTAACTAGTGATCTCTTTCTGGGCACTGGATGGTTTCTCATGCATATTTTCCCAATCTTTACTTACTTTTAGCACTAGGGATTAAACTCAGAGCCTTGCACATAATGAGTATACACACCATGGATGAATTATGTCCCAGCTCCTCAATATTATTTTAGGACATAAACTGCACCTCTAGACATGGAGATATAAAGTTCACCATATGAATATGAGCCAAAGACTCAGGGATACGGAAATAACAGCATCTCATGATTTTATATACTACATTCCCACCTGTTGATGGTCTCTCAGAACTCATGCCACATGTTCTGCCACGTTTATTCTTTCAGATTGGTTTAGGTCAGAATGCTCATCCCTAGTTCCCCCCTTTTTCTACCTATGAGGATCAGTCAAGTCCCTGTCCACCATCTACACCCTCTAAGCCACCAAGGAGTGTGCTGCTGAACTTCTGACACCCATGGAGATAGATATCTGGCTGTGATTGTTCATATCCAGTTGCCAATGCCAAATCCAGTTCTTAGTGAACACTAACAGGTTTTCATAATAAATTAAAACAAAGGAGACAAACTTTCCTCTTCTGCAAAAGCTATCTATGGTTACCAAAACATTTACCTCTTCTCAATGATTTCAAGATTTTTCAGGAAAGTGAGGTATACTGATATGAAAGGAGTTACCTTTCTACTTCTTCAAAATTTATTTTTATCTCAGTATGTATGTGCTGGTATGTGTGCAAGAGTGTGTGTGTGTATACCATAGAGGTGCTGGAGCCCCTGAAGCTGGAGTTACAGATACTGGGAAATGAAATTGAGTCTCTGCAAGAGCAGCAAACATTCCCAACCACTGAGCTGTCTCTCCAGGCCAGAAGTTATCTTTTAGAAGTTATCCTTTATAAATAAATATATAAATTCAGAAACTAAAAATAATCTAATAACTGAGGATGTGGCTTAGTTAGCAGATCAAGACATCCTGGGTTCCCAGCACCATGTGAAGTGGGCACTGTGGTGCGCACCTAATTTCAGCCCTCTGAGGCAGGAAGATTTCAAGGTTATCCTCAGTAAGTTTGGGACACAGGTGGTTTCAAAACAAACAAACAAAAAGGCTCTAACATTATCAAACTCAACCTATTTTCAAATGAGCCATTGAGACACAGAAAGTGGCAGTCAGCCAAGGCCATAAGGGTTATTCTATTGTTGGCAGAATCAGGTATGAAATGACTTCTTATTACATCAAATACCTGTCAGTGGGCAGGTGTATAAAAAGGGCAACTGAGCCCAGAAGCAAGGGAGATTGCAGCTTCTGGCAGTAGTCCCTTGAGACGAGGGATGTCTTGTGCAACTATAGCTGATGAAAGACAAAGTAAAATGAAGTACATCTTACCTGATGCAAACACGGCCAACTAGAGAGTCCCCAGGGCAGCCAATCATCAGGAAGGGAAGCAGGAAGAAGGAGAAAAATGCTTTCATTAGCAAAAACACTCCATGAGTAGGGAAGACATCAGAATGGGGTGCCTGGGGTGCTGTAACCCCAGTGAGCCTTCTTCACAGGGATTCCTGGCATCACAGATAGAAAAAGGAAGGGAAGGCTAAACTGGATATAGAGGCATACATCTGTAATTCCAGCTCGTAGAAGGTAGGGATAAGGAAGGATCAGGAGTTCAAGGTCATCATCTGCTACTTAGTAAGAATGGGTACAGCCTAGGCTATAGGAGATTCTGTCTTAAAACAAAAACAAAATGAAAAGAACAAAACAGATAAGAAAAGGCTAAACTCACAGGAAAAAAATGAGAGAGTAAAGAGTTAAGACTCCAGTCTCTAGCTCAAACATCACTACAAAAGCTGACTCCCTTGGCCCAGACAATCCAGGCACAATTTACCCACGGGTTAGTCTTGGAGAGATTACAGGCTCTGAAGAAATCCAATAAAAGCCAGGTAGTCTCTGCAGGCACAGTTAAAGCAACAACAATATGAACACACACGCACACTCGCAATTTGCACCAATGTCAGCGGGTTCACAGCCTCCTCTGCTCATAAGTGGTATATGGATTCTCTGTTATTTCATATCCATTTTAACAAACTGTGTTTCTGGCAGGAAGCTGTTTAAAGTCCAGGCCTATTCAAAGCATCTTTGAAATGGAAAGGATGGAGAGGCTACTCAGAAAAAAGGGTCACTACCTCCATCTTACAGAGCTGCTGCCTAACATTGCTTTTTATTTATTTATTTTATTTATTTAAATGCAGGGTCTCACCATGTAGCCCAGACTGGCTTCAGAGTCATGATCCTCTGCTGCCGACTTCAGGGTACTAGGTTTACTTGATTTTATTTTTATGTGTATGAGTGTTTGCTTACATGCATGTTTGTGGACTACATGTGTATACCAGAAACCACAGAAGCCATAGGTTATTCCCCTGGAACTGAAGTAACAAATGGTTGTTAGCTATCATGTGGCTTCTGAGAATCAAACTTGGGTCTGCTGGAAGAGCATCTTGTGTTCTTAACCACCGAGTCACTTCCTCAGCTCTCTTCAGGGCGCTAGGATTACAGATGTGTACCATATCCCTGGTTCTAGTATCTCACTTTTTAAAAGGAGGAAGCCAAGGTGCCGAACATGTAACTTACATTAGGACTACAAACTCTCTACTGCCTTTTCAATACCTAGCACTACATAAAAAAAAAATGACATTATAATATTGAGGAACAATTACTCAATTCCAGATTTTTAGTATTTCTTTTCTTATTAATAAAGTAAGTCAACAAGTATCTACTACAACTTACTATGTGGCAGCCATGGTGTGTCTCACACATCATGTGCCTTTTCTAGATGAATAAAAACTGTGACTTAATCTGAACCCAACACTGAGCTTATGGTGACACGAGCCTCTACAAATCAGAGCAGGGCTCCATTAGAGCTCCCTTTAGTATTATGAGGAGAAGAGCAAAGCTTAGGCTGTACTAAAGGTGCGATTCCAGAGGCAAAGAGAGGGCTAGAATTTCAAGGTCAGTCTGGTTTACCTGTCAACTCTGTCTCAAAACCCAAACAAACAAAACTAACGATGAAGATTTCTCCCATTTATGAAGCAACTACTGTGTGTCAAGAGAGTGGCTGAGCTGATTTTTATTTTGTCATTGGATGATCACCAGGAGATAAAACCATTCCTACTTTACAGAAAAGAGAACCCCTGATGCGCAGAGAAGACACTACAGTCTGGGTGAAATTGCTTCTTCAAATCTGTTCTTTTTAATGGTACTCTGCCTCTTAATTCTGTCATTTTGGTCTATCTATAAAAACAATTAAGTCAAAACAAAAAATTTAAAACAAAAAAGAAAAACCTCTGCTCCATTTTACTAACTCACCAATAAGTTTACCTTTTATATTGCTGAGAATTTAAACTTTTGTCACCATTTTCTTGCACAAAAACATTAAACCGCTCTATACCTCTAGGTTTGGTAATCTGGTTGAGCCCTCCACAGCCATTCTTATTTCCTAACATCTCCAATCCCCATCCAGGGTTCTGCTGAGAGGAGGACGATAGCTCAGGGACTCAGAAGACCCAACAGTGCACAGATCCACATCTAGGAACGGCACATACCCTTCATCTTATTTACCATTATTTCCCCTCAGCTTTCAAGGCTTCTCCATAGGCTTCAAAGTCTAGCTCAACATCTCAGTAGAAAAAACAACCACTTCTCAACATTCACCGAAGTTCTCAGAGACAGCAGGGATTTCTTTAAGCATGGAAACCAGAAGGACATAGACCTTGCTGCTTCATTTCACAACATACATATTATATATAGAACAATTACAATCATAGCACACACGCTATGTGCTCTTTTAACATGTTTACTAGTTTTGGTTCACTCACTCAATATTCATAAATAAGCCTGTAAAATGAGGCAGAGTGCATGAAAGCACCCTGTCTAAGGTCACCCCTTAGGGAAGTGGCAGAGTCAAGACAGAAGACGGGAACACAGTCCTTGCTCAAAACCACTATGCAATGCTGTCTACAGGCGCATCACAGCAAGCGGCAGTAATGCTCACTAAATGGGGTTACTGCTGGAGAGATAGGCAGACAACTAGGATGGGAACAGGATTTGCCCTAGGTTACCCAGAACTTCAGCAGTAGAGATGGGATGAAAACTGAGGCTTCTTGTCCCTTGGGTCTGAGTGTATCAGGGCTCAGTATGAGTGAGACATCTGCTCCAAACATCTTCTGTACATAGTGAGACATCTGCCTAGGACTTGGTAGGGTGTCCACAGAGATGAAAGGAGGGAACTCACCAGAAGAGGTGGCCACACAGGCTGATGACAGCGTCCTTGGCTGTATCCAGGCATATGTTGCACTCGAAGGTACTATCCTGCCCTCCACTCTCACCAGTGCCATTGCTGCTGCCACTGGGCCCCCCTGCACTGGAATTCTCAGTGGATGCAGAGGCCGAGGGCCCCTTACTCGCCATCGCTGACTGCCAGCAAAGATTTCCGTGAAGATTCTTCAGACAATCCTGGAAGGCAGAAAGTACTTGATTGTTCATTGCCACAGCCCACTTCCTACAATGTCCATGTCAATGTTTCCATCTTCTTTCAGCTCCACACAATAATTACGATTGAATTTGGTAGCAGATTTCCCAGAGGGCTGCAGGGACAGTATCTGTGGGGCTATGCCTTTCTCATGAGTTGCTCATAAACATGGCCCAAAACACATCTCATAAAACACAAACAGAAAAATACTGAGCAGCCTCTAAAAGGTTCTCAACAAAGCTCCCCCATTTATATTTATATTCTGTATTAACCATACCAGTCGATAAATATATGCTCCGCTAAACATTAAGTTGAACTGTCAAGCTATCCTTTAATTTTGGACAACTTTTATATTGACTAGGAGAACAGACTCTACTCAAGACTGTAATTGGTATATGGCAGAATAAAGAAATTCCTGTGACTGTCGAAGATTAGGAAGCTTGGAGCAGCCAGATGATGGTCTCTGATACTTCCTGCCAGATGGAATACCACTTACCGTATTTTGTCTAGATTTATCAACACCCTTAAAGAGGTAGTTGTATCAGTGAAGGAAAAGTTATCTATCCCATACCACCCAAGGTCATCTGGCAAATCCATGATCTGGGCAATCCTGATCACTTCAGGAAACAGCAGACTAAATTATCTGGCCAGCTGACTAAGGTGGGTTTGAGACTAGGATTCATGGCACACTATTTGTATTCAAACCACCACATTGCTATAGATAAGGCTGGTCACCAATAGCCCAAGGAAACATATCACAGTTGACCAATTCCAAATAAAAAAAAAAACAAAAAACAAGGAAAGACAATGAGATCCATACAAGGGATACCCAGGGACTTTGAGAGCACATTAAGAACCTGTCAGGAGCCTCATCTGGTTGCTCTCATTATCTCAGAAATTAGAAGCAGGAAATACCATGCTCAGAGAACTGAAGCTTAGAATCAGTCCAGCCTCCAGCTTGCTAGGAACTACACTTTATCCTGCTATGCTTTTCTCATATGTAAAATGAGAACTCACCACAGGGTACCTGAAGACCACCTTGATTTCAGCTTCCAAAGTAAGAAAAGATAAAATCCCCAAAGCTGGTTTTCTCTGACCAAGAAGCCTTCTTTCTACTGCTTCTTCCCAGGGCAGACTTAGAGCTTAGGGCTCATGAACACCTCTCACTACAGCAGCAGCTTAGCGACTTGAGCAGGAAAGAGGCCGGCTCTCCACCACTTTTTCACTCAGTTACATCATTTTACATGATGTCCCAGAAGGGCAGCTGGCTGCTGACAGTAGCAGTGTCTTGTTAGCTTCAGTTTCAAGACCTTCTCCATGGTGGAAAGCTTCCTCCTCTTTTATAACTGTGTGTGTGCATGTGTGGTATACTGGGGAATAAATGTAGGCCCTCACACATGCTTGCTAGACACTAAGCACTCCACCACTGAGCTATAAATATCCCCAAACCTCAGTGTTTCTTTGTTGAAAAAAAATCTTTTTGAGATTTATTTCATTTTATGTGTATGACTGTTTTGTCTGCAGGTATTTATGTGTGCCACATGTGCACCTGTTGCCCAAGGAGGTCAGAAGAAGAAACTAGAGCCCCTGGAACTGGTGTTATGGATGGTTGTGAGCTACCATATGGGTGCTGGGAACAGAACCCAGGTTCTGTGCAAGAGCAACAAGTGCTCTTAACCACTAAGCCATCTACCCAATCACCTCCTTGTTTGGAAAAAAAAATCTTTTAAAATTAAGAATTAGCTGGGTATGGTGACACAGTTATACTCAGTTAATACTCTGGACATTTAGGAAATTGTCAACTGAGAAAAAAAATCAGCCAAGTTAACAAACAAAGAAATGGTTTTGCTTTTGAGAAGGGCCTCTCTGTGTAGCCCAGACTGACCTGGAACTCACAGGGATTCCTGCCTCCTGAGTGCTGGGATTAAAGGTATGACCGCAACACTCAGTCCACTAATTAGGACTATAACCCAGGAAAAATATATTTAAGCAGTCTTAAAAGTGTGTTCTGAGGTCAGGTGGTGGTGGCATACTTTTAATCCTAGCACCCAGGAGGCGGAGACTGGTGGATTTCTGTGAATTCGAGGCCAGCCTGGTCTACAAAGCGAGTTCTAGGACAGCTAGAACCTCTACACAGAGAAACCCTGTCTCGGGGGGAAAAGAAAAAAAAAGTATTCTGAGGTCTTAGAAAATTGTATCTTTAAACTGCTAAAGGATCAGAGATTTCATTGCTTTTCAGGAAGTATGTCTTGAAACTGATTTACCACTCAGGTGGTAAAGGCACTTGCTGCTAAGCCTGACAACCTGAGTTTGATCCCTGGACCTACATGGTAAACCAACTCCAGCAAGCTGGCCTCTGACTTCATGGTCTCCACACATGTACACCATATACAATAAACAAGCAAGTGTAGTTTAAAATTAAAAAAGAAAAAATCGACTGAATACAGTTTCAGTTTCTGAGCAGTTCAGCAGAGGTTAACAATGTTCCAAGGTCAGCTACCGTCTGGGGTGCCTGTCTAGCCTGATCCAAAGGCTTAGCTGGGAATATGCCTAAGGTCTGAAGAATGGACTGCTTGTTCCATTTTGTGTCTCAAACAAATGCTCATCTGTTTTGTTTTTCTTGGCAGAATTACTGTTAATTTTGTTGGGTATGGCTGCACTATGTAACTTTAAAAAAAATTACCATCTGGCCTGGAGAGATTTCTCAGTCAGTAAAGTGTTTGCTATGCAAGCACTAATGCCCAAGTTTGATCCATAGAACCCACCTAAAATCGTCAGGTATAAGGAGATACGACTGTAATCCCAATGCTGGAAGGGATTCGTGGGGCTTGCTAGCCAGCCAACCTAGCCTAATCAGGCCAACTCTGGGCCAACCTATGAGAAACCCTTAGCCAAAAACTAAGGCAGCTCCTGAGGAAGAACATGCAAATATATATGCATACACACACACACACACACACACACACACACACACACACACACACAATATACACACACACCATCTGCTAGAGATACATACAAAATATTTATTAAAGAATAGGATATTTGGGATTTACTTTATAATATTCCAAAAATGAGGCTGGGGAGATAGTTCAGTCAATAAAGTCTTGCTCAAATTTGAAGACCTAAGCTTGGGTCCCCAACACTCACATAAAAAGCCTCCTCTCGCTCTACTCCAGAGACTGGAGCAACCATGGGAGTGGTCTGCAGGCAAAACCTCCACCATGAGTCTCCTCAATAAACCCAAGAGTGAGATTCATGGAGGAAGGTCATTGGTTAAAAAAATAAAGAAACTGCTTGGCTGGCCCTCATAGGTTAGAACACAGGTGGGTGGAGAAAACAGAACAGAATGCTGGGAGGAAGAGGAAGTGAGCTCAGACTCGACAGCTCTCCTCTCGGGGGCAGACGCCTCAGAGAGATGTCATGCTCCCCTCTCCTGGGCAGACGCACATGATGAAGCTCCGACCCAGGATGGACGTACGCTAGAATCTTCCCGGTAAGACTGATGCTACACAAGTAAGAGATGGGTTGCTCGGAATATGAGAATTAGCCTAGAAGAGGCTAGATAGAAATGGGCCAAGCAGTGTTTAAATGAACACAGTTTGTGTGTTGTTATTTCGGGGCATAAACTAGCCAGGCGGCCGAGGTGCTGGGGACGCAGCCTCGCCGCTCCTATTACTACATGAGATGACCGCAGAGGAGCTGCAGAAGCGAGGGAAGGAAGAATTCAACACAGGCCCCCTCTTGGAGCCCACAGTCAGTCAAGAACAACATGCATGTGCTCATTAACTGTTGTAACAACAAGAAGTTCCTCGGACAGGTGAGGCCTTTGACAGGCACTTCAACATGGTGCTGAAGAATATGAAGGAGATGTGGACTGAGGTCCCCAAGAGCAGCAAGGGCAAGAAGAAGTTCAAGCCTGTCAACAAGGACGGCTAAATCTCCAAGATGTTCCTGCATGGGGACTCAGTCATCCTGGTGCTGTGGAACCTGCTCACCGCAGGCAAGTAGAGTAGGGGTCTCTTTCCTCTGTGGGAGCCTGCTCCCAGCCCTTCCCAATGGCATGGAAATAAAACTCTGTGTTTTTTTGTTGGAAAAAGAAAAGAAAGGAAGGGAGGGAGGGAGGGAGGGAGGGAGGGAGGGAGGGAGGAAGAGACAGACAGAGAGAGAGAGAGAGAGAGAGAGAGAGAGAGAGAGAGAGAGAGAGAGAGAGAGAGAGAGAGAAAGCCAGGTGGGATGGTGCATGTCAGTAACCCCAGAGCTAGGGGCATGTATGGAGACAGATTCCTAGAGCTCACGGACCAGACCAGTCTAACTGAATCTGTGTGTTCCAGGTTCAGTGAGAGACTTTACCTCAAAAAAATGAAGTGGACAATGACTGAGGAAGGCACCTGACATTCAACACTAGCCTCCACACATCTGCAATGTGTATATAGGTATACACACACACACACACACACACACACACACACACACACACACACACACGGTGGTGGTGATAAAAGATGAAACAAGAACAAATAAGTTGGCTCTTAGAAATAAATGATATGCTGGGTGGTGGTAGTGCATGCCTTAAATCCCAGCACTTGGGAGACAAAGGCAGGCGGATATCTGTTAGTTCAAGGCCAGCCTGGTCTACAGAGCAAGTTCCAGGACAGCCAGGACTACACAGAGAAACCCTGTCTCAAAACTCCCCCACCTAAGAGAAAAGAAAGGATGTGTTAGGATTATGTAGCATTTTATTTTTATGTATATTTTGAAACTTTTCATAATAAAAGAAAAAATTTAAAAAGTTGCCAAAAGGTATGTATATTTATAAACTTCTTTTGAGTTAAAATTTATACATGCAAACACACACACACACACACACACACACACAATGTCTAGAAGGCAATACTGATCTATTAATTACTTCTGGTATTATGAGGATTAGGAACTTTGAACTTTTATATTCTTATTCTATTTTAAGGCTTTATAACAAGCCTATTATTACTTTTAAAATAACTTTTATAAAAGAGAGTGAATGTGTGTATATTACGTTTGTTGCATAAATTATAAATTTTAGGAAGTGTCTTTAAAATTTTTTTAATCTTTATTTTCATTTTTTTTCCAAGACAGGGTTTTGTTGTGTAGTCCTGGATGTCCTGGAACTAGCTCTGTAGACAAGGCTGGTCTTGAACTTAGAGAGATCCACCTGCCTCTGCTTCCTGAGGCCTGAGATTAAAGGTGTGTGCCACAATGCCCAGCTGTATCATATTTTTAATACATTACTTTTGAAATCAGACCAATATAGCAGTACCCATAATGTCAACACTTCCCCGATCCTGAAAAGCTCTAAATTCAAGATCTGACTATACTACTGACTTGCTATGGTTTAAATTTCTTTTCTCTAGAGCTGGGGTGTAGCCCAGTTGGCAGAGTGTCTGCCTAGATACATGAAACACTTGGTTGATTTCCAGCAAAATCAGGCATAGTGGCACACACCTATAATCTCAGAACTTGGAAGGTAGAGACAGCTAGATCAGAAGTTTAAGGTCATTCTTGGCTACACAATAAATTTGAGGTAAACTTTAGGTTATTAATTGAGGGTTAAAAAGATCTTATCTCAATAAATAAATTAATTTCTTTTGTCCCCTGAAAAGTAAGTACCAAGTAATCTACCAAGATGAGTGATCTGGAAGAGGAAACAAAGTGGGAGTGGCTAATGCCACATATGTACCACTTAGGATGGACACCAGGATCCAACAAGGTTCTTCATGGCTTAATCTACTGCTCACAGGTATACGGGAAAAACAGGTAAAGATAGATGTTCGGGTGGGAATAGTCAGGAGACAGCAACAGGTCAGTTCAGAGTTTGCAGGGTGTAGCAGCCATGTAGCAGGTCAGATACCGATACATGCCAACTCTAAACAAATCACATCACTCTTATTCTAATGCCCTTCCCTGGGTCTCATCCTAGTAGACACTCAGATAACTGTTGAGTGAGTGGATGCAAGCATGCATGACTGGTTCTGGTCAACTGCCAGGCTGGTTGCTTACAAACCCCTCTGCAATTCTGGGTTCCAAAGTCACATACTCATCTCCAAACCCTCTCCTCTACCTCCTTTTGATAGCATTCTTTTGGGGCTATCTACCGAGCACCCACAGAACAAAAGAATGTGGCCACAGACTCAAGGGTCCTGTAGGATTGGGTCAGTGGCCAGATAATGCAGGTTCTCTTTGGCTAGTCAGCAGATCAACTAAGAAGGAAACAGGGCCTAGGCATTGCTGAGCTTATAAAATCAATCTTGGTCCCTACAGAACCTACACACTTTGACCTCACCAACACAGCAACCTCACTGGGGCTGGTCTTGAACTTCTGAGCTTAAGTGATCCTCCTACTTCAACTGCCTCTGTGCTGGGACTAAAGGCATGTGCCATTGTACCCAGCCATTCATTACTCTTCACCTGAAGCATATTCCAGCTGTAAATCTATTACTGCTTCTGATCCTTACTCCATTTTACAGTTAAAAACATCAAGTCAGGGAGGTTAAAGAACTTGCCTAGGGCCAGGCCACCATCCAGTGCCAAATTCAGATTTTCCAACACAATTATGAGCACACTCTGCATTCTTATAAACAATAAGTATAGATGTTGGGAACCGAACCTGGGTTTTCAGGAAAGAACAGCAAGTACTCATAACTATGTAGCCATCTCTCCAGCCCCACTCTACATTTAAATTTTATTTTATGCATGTGATTATTGTGCCTTTCATGTATATCTGTGCACACATGTATGCCTGGTACCTGCCTACACAGGACAGAAGAGAGCATGAATTGCCATTTGCGTGGTAAGGAATCAAACCTAGATCCGATCCTCTGGAAGAGAGGTCAATCCTCTTAACCACTCAACTCTCCAGCCCCACCACTCTACATTCTTTGAGACAGGATCTCATTTTGTAGTCCTGGTTTGCTGTGGGACAATGGTCTTGTACCCTGTAAATATTTATCTCTTGTACTTGTTGAATAAAATGCTGATTGGCCAGTAGCCAGGCAGGAAGTATAGGCAGAGCAACCAGAACAGGAGAATTCTGGGAACAGGAAAGACTCAGTCTACCGTTGTCACCCATACACAGAGGAAGCAAGATGAGAATGCCTTACTGATAAAAGGTACCAAGCCACGTGGCTAACACAGACAAGAATTATGGGATAATTTAAGATGTAAGAGTTAATAAGAAGACCAAGCTAATAGGCCAACCAGGTTATAATTAATGTAGATCTCTCTGTGCTTCTTTGGGACTGAAACCTCTGTCAACACTGGTTGGCCTGGAACTTACTATGGAGACCAGCCTGGTGTCAACTATCTTCTTATATGCTACCTCATAAACACATAGCTTTATGAGATGAAATGCACATTCTTTGTTGTCCTCAAACTCCTGCTATAACTTTTGGCTTTCTGAATGAAATACAGAGCAAATTCATCATCCATCCACCCATGCATGCAGCTAACAATTCTTCACTGCCAACTACATGCCAGATTGCTGCTACCACGTGGAAGCTTCACAAAGAAGAGCAGTACCAAGTTGAGGCTCTGGAGTTTAGCAGAAGAGCTAAAAGGCATAAGAATCCTTAATAAGGACTCCATCAAAAATCACCTGAGTTGTGTTATTTTTCCAAAAAAAAAAAAATAAAACAAAAAACCAGCACCTCTGTGCTTGCTATTTTTGTGTTAATTTGGTAAAAGCTAGAGTCATCTAATTAGAGAGAACCTAAATTGAGAAAGTGCCTTCATTATAGGCTGTGGGCAAGCCTGCAGGGCATTTTCTTAATTAGTGATGAATGTGTATAGGTCAAGTCACCATTGGTGGCTGGTGCCACCCCTAAGCAGGAGGTCCTGGGTCCTATGAGAAAGCAGGCAGACCCCAGGTAGTGGTAGTAGCCTTTACTCGAACAATCTCTACCTTTAATAGAGCAAGCTCCATGGTCTCTGCTTCTAGTTCCTGCCTCCAGGTTCCTGCCTTGACTTAACTTTGATGATGAACTGTGATATGGAAATGTAAGCAAAATAAACCTCCCCAATTAGGCTATAAAGCTACACAGAGAAACCCCTGTCTCGAAAAACAAAAACAAAAACAGAGTTGACTCTCCTTACAGCATTCATCAATGAACTGACTCCTATTCTTGTGCTCAGTTCTTAGGCTCTGGAAACTGTAGGCATTTTGGAATTCATCAGCTGTCTTATGGGTTCCTTCCCTGCCCCCCCAATCCCAAGACAGGGTTTCTCTGTGTAGTTCTGTCCTGGAATTCAGTCTAAAGACTAGGTTGGCCTTGTACTCAGGGATCAGTCTGCCTCTGCCTCCCAAGTGCCACCACTGCCCGGCTATGTGTTTCTTTTTAATGTCCCACCCCCACAGTTTCTGAGGACAAAACCCAGGTCTTAGGCATGCCAGGCAAGTACTCTACAACTGACTATATTCCAGCTCCTATACCCCCCTTTTTTTTTAATGTTTTTATTGAGCTGTATCTATACCCCTTTTTAACCCTAAAAATTCCAGGCCAAGGTGTACAGAGATATCAAAAAGACACCAATCTTCATTATGAAAATTACAAATCTGGGCAAGCTCCCAGCAAAAGGCTTGTCCTGTGGCATGTACTTGTTCACATGGGAGCTTCCTGTGAGGTCTGAGCCTGACTATATTGATGCTTAGGTTGCTGACATGGAGACAGATGAGACTCACATTCCAAGAATGTCTACGTCACACTCACGGAAGGCTGTAGTGGGAAGAAATAAGTAGGTTGAGTGGAACCTGGGACACACATTAACCAGCTGTAAAAATCTAAGAGTCTAAGTGGTGTTTAAGTCCCAAGGCTATCCCTCAAGAGACCTAACCCTAAATACAGGACCAAAGACATGAATGATCTTAGGTCCAGGAGGAGAGAGAAGTCTGAGTGGATGGCTTCCTTTTTTGGGGACTGCACTGGTCCTAGTCTTTGGTACCTTGTAACCTCCCCTACCTTCTCAGATTTATTTTAAAAGACCTCATTATTTGCTAGGCATTCAGTATACAGAGATAAAAGTTTCAGTCTAAGGGTGACAATGACAAGTAAACCAACAAGACGCCCAGTCTGCTTGGCATTCACAGGTGTACAGAGTGTGTAAGGGCAGAGGATACAGACACAGTACAACAGACAGGTGGACAATTCACTTTGCCAAATTCAGTGTAGAGGAGCCCAGGGAATGGTAAAGAAGGCAGCAAAAGCTAGGAAAGAGCAGGGAGGAAGTCTGTAGATTACCCAGAGCCCTTCAGCCTTGGCCTGCTTGCTCATATTCCAAACTTGGGTCCATAACCTGAATCCCCCATCCAACCTCCCAAAATGCCCTATGATTTTAATGATGCTCTCCCTATCCGGCTCACTCCAACTCCTTAGCTAAGTAGACTGACATCTACATCCAAATGGTGGATTTGGGTAAACATAGATTATACTATGTGACGCAACACTATTATATTATCTTTTATTTTATTTTGCTTTGTTTGAGATAAGGTCTTGCTATGTCACCCTGGCTGATCTGGAACTTGCAGTGAAGCTCCTGCCCTTGTCTCTTGAGTACTAGGATATAAACATGTGCCACCAGAGACAGTCAGCCCACCATACTTTTTTTCTTTTTAAATGGAGGTGAGGGGTGTATGGGACAGATATCTCAATTGATAGAGTATTTGTTTCACAAATATAAGGACTTTAGTTTTATTCCTGAAGACCACATAAAAATGCTGGGTATAATGGTATTACACACATATAATCCCTGCACCAAGAACGTCAAAGTAGAAGAATCCCTGAGGCTTTCAGGAGGAGACAGTATTCCTAAGAATGGCACCCAAGGTTGTTCTCTGGCCTCTATATGCAAGCACAGAAGCCTGCACAATCCACGAACACATACACACACTATCTTATTATGTAACACTGGGCTTCACCCAGGGTCACTGACCTAAGCTAGGGCCTTACATGTGGAAAAAAGTACTTAGTCACTGAGTTGAACTCCCAGCCCTTCCTTATATTATCCCAGTTTGTTGCACAGAGATTATATTATACTTCCACAGAGACTTTACTTATATGAGAATTTTACCTACATGACATAACGTTAAGTGAAAAAGCAATATACAAAACTGTATACAAAGAGATGATGAGAAAGTGCAAGCCTATGAGATCAGCACTTGGGAGGCAGGAGCATGAGTTTGAAGCCAGACTGGACAAAACTGTTTCTCATAAAACAAAACTGTATACAAAGTCAAACACGGTGCCATATACCTGTAACCTTACAGCTCCTAGAAGGTGGAAGCATTATAAATTTTTTTTCCAAGATTAGTTTCAACTACAAAGTTTGAGCCCAGATGCTTCCTACATGAGACCCTGTCTCAAAATAAAATCCCAAAGAACCTTGTATATAAAGTTGAACATATTCTATATATGACTACAAGAGGTAAAAACCATGTAAGGAAAAAATGTAAAATATTTATGAATAATTCTGAAAAGAAGAATTATGGTCAAAATTCTTAAGCTTAAAAATTTTTGCGGGGGGAGGCTAGAGGTCAGAGGACCCAGGTTCATGTACCAGCACACAAGAGACCCAGTGCTTTTTTCCCTGGCCTCTGAAGGCATTGCACACACGTGGTGCACAGACATACATACATTTAGGAAAATATTCATACACATAAAATAAAAATAAAATCTCAAAAAAAATTGAAACAAGGTCTTGAACTCAGAGACCCACCTACCTCTGCCTCCCAATGAGGCTAGAATGAAAGAAGTGCACCACCACAGCCAATTAAATTTTTTAAAAATTACTTTTATTTATTACGTATGTAAGCGAGTCCATGCAATGGCAGGCGGGGAAGTCAGAAGACAACTTTTAGGAGTCAGTTCTTTCACCATATGGATGCTGGGGATAGGACTCAGGTCATCAGGCTTGGTGACAGACGCCTTTACCAGCTGAGTGATCATGACAGCCACAGGGTTGTAGTCCACTCCCCTCCCCACTTGTACTTTCTGCTTTGCCCACAATAAATACTATATTTAAATGTTTTATTATATTTTGGGTGTGTGTATACCTGCCACAAGTGACTTGTGTAGGTCAGTATTTTCTCCTTCCATCATATGGGATCTGAGGATTGAATACAGGTCATCAGGCTTGGCAGCAGGCACCTTTACCCACTGATCCATCTTGACAGTCCACATATTCAAAAATAAGGAATTTGTTCAAAATCCTATACCTTTATATTTCAACAGAGGACAAGAAGGAAAACAAGCAGACTAAGATTCATTCACATGAAATTGTTAATGAGTTTTAGTACACTTTTCTTAGAAATTTTAGGTTTTTGTTGTTGTTATTTTTGAGACAGGCCTCACTATTCATCTCTGGCTGTCCTGGAACTCATGACATAGATCTCTCATAGAGATCTGCTTGCTAGGATTAAAGGCATGAGCTACTACATCTGGTGACATTTTAGCACATCACACACACACACACACACACACACCCGTCATATCGGGAATAAACCTAGGGCCTCACACACCAAGAAAGTGCTCTACCACTCTCACATAAACTTATCCTTTTTAACATTTAGTTCACTCTTGAGAGACAGAGTCTCTTTATAACCTGTATTGTCCTAGAGCTCTTTGTGAGTTTCTCCCAAATGCTGGAACTACAGACTTAGGCTACCATGCACACAGTTATTTTATTTTCTGAGACAGAGTCAGTCTAAATTTTACAGACTGATCTTGAACTCACTCTGTAGCCCAGACAGACCTTAAACTTGAGATCGTCCTCACTCCATTTCCCCAGTAGCTAGGATCACAGGTCTGTGTTACCAGAGTTAGCTCATTTTCAATTTTTATTTAGTTTTCATTTTTTAAAAAATATTTTATTTTATATGTGGTTGTTTTGTTTGTGTGTCTGTGCACCATGAAGAGGCAGTGTCCGAAGAGACCACAAGAGGGAGCCAGATCCCTCTGGAACTGAAGTTACAGATGGTTGTTAGCCAGCATGTGAGTGCTGGGAATTGAACTCAGGTCCTCTGGAAAAGCAGCTAGTGTTCCAGTCCCTTAATTATGTATTGCTAATACCTTCAGATGCTCAAAAAGAAAAGACTCTCCCAGCCCTGGAGCTCAATCACCCTGTTGTCTGATCTGGAGACCAACAGAACTAGATCATGTCTTTAGGGCAAACCTTAGCAGTAGAACTAGAGCCAAAGGGTGTGTGTGTCATTTTAACAAACACCCTCTAGAAATAATGTACTAGTCTGTATTCCTGATAAATATGCAAGTCCTTGACAATATTAAGGCTTTGGTTTTCAAAAGAGAATGCATACTTTCAAATGGAAAGTAGAGTACTTTTTAGTTTAGAAAGGTTTAAAGTAAAATTCACTGTTTCCTTCACTAATTAGTTATCAGGACCTATATTGGTCCATGTACTATGGCAGACACAAGAAACACATCAATTTTCCAAGTACAAGTCAAAGTTGATAGGGGAATTCCAGGGACAGCCTTTTCATATTTTCTTCCAATATTATCAATTCAAATGGTGTTTCTCTCGGTGAGGCTCTGTTTCAAAAAAAAGAGTGAGCTAGGCAGTGGTGACGCATGTCTTTAATCTCAGGACTCAAGAGGCAGAGGCAGGTGAATCTTTGTGGGTTTGAGGCCAGCCTGGTCTACAGAGTGAGTTCTAGGACAGCCAGGGCTACACACAGAAACCTTGTCTTGAAAAACAAAGAAGCAAACAAACAATAAAGGTGAAAAAAGGGGCTGGAGAGATGGCTCAGTGGCTAAGAGCACTGGTTGCTCTTCAAGAGAACTTGGGTCTAGATACCAGTACCCATACAGCAGCTAACAGCCATCTGTAACTCCAATTCCAGGGGATCCAACACCCTCTTCCCACCTCCTTTAGTCCCAGTCTGGTCTCCAGAGAGAGTTCCAGGAAGGTAAGGGCTACACAGAGAAAACGTGTCTCAAAAGACCAGAGAGAGAGAGAGAGAACCTCAATTTAAAAGACGTCCCTAACTAGATTGGCCTGTAGTCAAGTTTGTGGGACATTTCTTGAATAATGATTGGTGTGGGGTGACCCACCTACTGGGGGCAGTGCTACTCCTGGGCAGGTGGTCCTGGATGGCGTAAGAAAGCAGGCTGGACAAGCCTGTAAGCAGTATTCCACCATGGCCCCTACTTCAGTTCCTAACTCCTGGTTCCTGCCCTGCTTGAGCTCCTGCCTCGCTCCCCCCAGTGATGGAGTGACTGAGAGTTGAAAGCTGAAACAAACCCTTCCCTCCCCAAATTGCTTTTGGTTGTGGTCCTTTATCATAGAAACCCTAAATAATCCAATACCCATACATTTTTGTTAAAGATTTATTTCATGAGTGTTTTGTCTGCACATACATCCCAGTGTAGGAGGTCCTTTTGTCTTTGTGTTGCTTTCATTGGTTAATAAAGAAACTGCTTTGGGCCTGTTGATAGGGCAGAACTTAAGTAGGCAGGGAAAACTAAAGGGCATGCTGGGAGAAAGGAGGCAGAGTCAGAGAGAGATGCCATGGATCCTCTGCCTGAGATGGAAGTGGGTTAGAATCATGCTGGTAAGCCACTGCCAGGTGGCAATATATAAAGATTAATAAAAATGTATTAAATCAAAATGTGAGTTAGCCAATAAGAGGCTAGAGCTAATGGGACAAGCAGTGATTTAATTAATACAATTTCTGTGTAGTTGTTTCAAGGCTAAGCTAGCCAGGTGGCCAGGATGAACAAGCAGCCCTCTCCTTACAACAACTGCTCTTGCCCGACCTGCTAAACTGGACAGGCAACAGCTGCAGAAAAATGACCACTGAACTTGCCTAAAGGTGAAATGATCCTTTGGAGTTTCTACTTCATGAAAGAGTCTGCCAGATATTCTGCAGGACACAGAAGAAAGTGACTGACAAACTGCCAATATAGGCAGAACTGTCTTTAAAATTTCCTGCTTCATGGAAAAGTCTCCTGGATACTATGGGCCTGTAGGCTGAAGATGGATGCCCCAACAGTACAGAAAAACTTTGAGTGACTGTCCAGGCAGCGAGATGTCTCTGTCAATTCTAGAGTTTTGGAAGTTGCTTACAATGCACTTCCTGTTTATTTAGGTAATATTATATCCTTCTGGAGTTTTTGATGGAGTTGAAGAATTTATAGTTATAGTTTTCCTTAGTCATGATAAAAGATAAAGTAGATATAAATATTATAACTAATTCTTGCTTGATAACTGTTTTGTTATATGTAATTTTACTATGTTAAAGTTAAAGCCTTCCCTTTTGTTTAAATAGAAAGGGGGAAATGGTGTAGGAGGTCCTTCTGTCTTTGTGTTGCTTTCATTGGTTAATAAAGAAACTGCTTTGGGCCTGTTGATAGGGCAGAACTTAGGTAGGTGGGGAAGACAGAACTGAATGCTGGGAGAGTCAGAGAAATGCCATGGATCCACCATAGATAGATGCTGGGAATTTTACACGGTAAGCCACTGCCACATGGTGATACACATATTAATGGAAACGGGTTAAATTAAGATGTAAAAATTAGCCAATAAGAAATTAGAACTAATGGGCCAAACACTGATTTAATTAATACGGTTTCTGTGTGGTTATTTCAGGGCTAAGCTAGCTTGGCAGCTGGGACGAACAAGCAGGCCTTTCCTCCTACAATGTCCTTGTACCACATGTATGTCTGGGGTCCAAGGAGGTCAAAAGAGGGTGTTGGATCCCCTAGGACTAGAGTTGTGAGCCACCGTGTAAGTTCTGGGAATCAAACCCAGGTTCTCTGCAAGATCAAGTGCTTTTCTTAACTGCCAAGCCATCTCTCCAGGCCCCAAAACATTTTTTTTAATTGAAAGGAAAAAAAATGGCTGGAGAATAATTCGATGGTAGAAAGTTTGCACAGCATTAGAGAGAGAGGTCTTGTGTTCAATCCCTAGTATTGTAAAAATAAATAAATAAATACAATTTCATTAAAATCATGCCACAGAGCTTTGATGGCTCTGAGTACGAATTTTAGTTCCCACTTATTCTGTAGCTTTACACAAGTTATCTCCTCTCTGTGCTTGTCACAGAGAAAACTGTACGGGACTCCATCCAGGTAAGGACTCTGAGTTCAGGGAACAGTACTGTTTACACTTCCCACAGAGCAACGAAAGCAGCCAAATGAGTCACAATTTCCCTTTCTCAAAGAACACTGTTCCTTGAAGGCAGACTGGGTAACTGTCCATGCGTTGACAGAAATCCAGTATGGGACACAGTTTGATCCAAAGAAATAAGATTTCTACCTGAAGTGTTGAGGTCAGGGGCATTTGCACTTCTTACTGTAACTTTCACTAACTCCACACTAAAATTGTCTGTGTGAGTTATTTCATTTAATCTTTACAGCCTGCCTTGAGGCAAACACTACTACAACAATGTTAGTATTCCTGGGATGTTAAATTAGACCCAGAATAGTTTAGGTCATTTGGTTGATCACAGAGCCAGTCAGCAGCAAAGCTTCCCAACCATAAGTCATGCATGTAGCAGATGGTACCTCAGTGACTTGTGCTTGGGTGTTTCCTCATGTCTGTCCCAGCTTCCAGATGCATTACTCAGCACAAGGTTTGGCACCTAAGGAGCACCTCATAAAGGTGGATGGTGTGTCAAAGCTGATGCCCAAGAGCACACAACCAGCACAACTCAATACTAGTCAACATACTCCATTCAAGTTTTAGAGAGTCAGTGCCTACAGGAGCAGTGGTTGTTTAGAGACCTAGAACTGTATTACAGAGCTGACTCACTCCTTGTTTTTCAACTGTTGCTCTAAACTTTTTTGGAAGGAGTGGGAGGTACTAGGGATGGATGCCAGGGCCTTGCAAAAGTAGGCAAGTACTCCCACTAGCCACACTCCCAGTCTTGGTACAGACTTGGAAATAGAAAGGGGTGAGTACAGGGGACAGACCACAGGGATTTCATGGATACAACCAGAAAACAGTCTAGGTTATCTGGGTTGGCATTCGTGACTGGGATGTGTGTGTACGTGCGCGTGTGTGCATCCATACGGTAGACTGACCATGCAGTTTATTGTGTGCGTGTCATGTGCATGCGTGTGAGGTCATACTGTAGACTAACTAGGCAGTTTGCTGTGCACTCTTATAAGACCCAACTGCTAGTTCAACAGCACACCTGACAGGGAGAGGACATCAAATAAGGTACGTAAATGAGTAGGAATTTGGCAATTTTAACTCAAATCAATATAGGTGGGCAATGCTGCACTAGGAAAAAGCTCTCCAGATTGGAAAAGATCCCAGTTAAGGACTATCACTTTCTAGTAAAACATGATTTTTAAAAAAGTATTTAGAGCCAGAGGACATGAAATGAAGCTTATCTTTGCCTCTCACTCACCAGTATCCCTCATCTGTAAACAGTGATAACTGCTCCTGCTTTCTTTTTTGCTATAAGAAGAGTTCATAAAATAAGGGAGTGCTTGCTTCTACTGTCATTCAAGTCAGTAGAACATCATTAATTCAGGTTTTCCCTGGGGTTGAGCTAAACGCCTCTAAAATACTCCAAACTATTAAAGGAGAATAAATAGGGGAGATATTAAGGAGAAAACTTTCTAAGAGTTTAATACCAAACAGCAAATACCTGACAAAATAATGATCTCTTTTTGGTTTCTAATAGTTCTCAAAGAGGATCTGTGATCATAAACAATAAAGCCAGGGATGAGGAACAGATCAGTTGGTAAAGAGCTTGCTTTGTGAGTATGAGGACTCAGGTTAAATCCCCAGAACCCCACCCTCATCTGACACACACACAACAAGCTGGGCATGATACCATACGGAGGAAAGGAAGACAAATCCCAGGGAACACTGGCTCCCCAGCTTTGCCTACTTGGTAAGTCACAGGTAAGTGAGACCCTGTCTCAAAGAAAACAAAAGTAGATGGCACATGAGGATGGTGCCTGAAGAGGATGGTGCCTGAAGAGGATGGTGCCTGAAGAGGATGGTGCCTGAAGAGGATGGTGCCTGAAGTTGCCTTCTGGCCTTCAAGTGCATGTGTTCATGAGGCACCTGTGCACACAGGCATACAGACACACACACACACACACACACACACACAACATAAAGCCAGGTATCACTTGGAAAGTCTGTAACATCAGCTTTTACGAATCACGCTTGCACCCTAACGCTTCCTCTAGCAGCTGTGCTTACTGCCATTTAGAAAACGCCAACTAGGCTCAAAGATAAAAAATAAGCCTGACAAGATCTGTTCCCTGGCCCCAAGGAGTCTAGGGCCAAGTCGGAATTTAACTTTTATGTAACAGTAACAAATTTCCACACACTGCACCATATCTTGGATCCACTATCTTGGATCCACTTTCATATTCAAAGAGCTGTCTTTCTTTACAAACCCACCATGCCCACATCACCAGGTACTTCTGAGGAACAGCTGGTAGAGTGGGAACTAGTTTGTCAGGTGTTACAAAGACCACCCAGGGGTCAACCTGGCAACTAGTCTTAGAACAGAACAGCCAGCTCAGATTAGTAACCACAGAAATGAAGCTTCAGTATGTCCCCCACGGTCACCTGGAGGTCAAGGGCTCCACATTCAACTGTGTGTACACAAACAAAATGTCTAATCCAGCTGAGGTGAAACAGCAAAAGCAGGCTCCACTTGGAAAGTGAAAAGTTCTGGAGAGAAACAGCGATGATGCTTCTACAGTATCAATTTTCTTAAAGATGGCTAGCATGGTCATTTTATTCTATGTATTTTAGTATGATAACAAAACAAAACAAACTGGGTAGCCGGATGGTGTTAACATTAAGATGTTAACAGGCTACCTGCTAATGGTTGGACCAGTAGTCCCAGGTACTTGGGAGACTGAAGCAGAAGGACCAACTGAGGTCAGGAGTTTGAGACTAGCCTAGGCAACCCAATAAGAGCCGATCTCAAATGATGGTAACTGGAAAAAAGTGGAATACAAGAACTATGTAAGGCAACTGATTCAACTATAAAAATGTACTCAGTGGTGAGCCAGGGAGATGGCTAAATGATAAAAGTCTTTGCTATGTAAACATGTTTGACTCCCCAGAAATCATGGAAGACCAGACACTGTAATGAAAGTGCCCATAATCCTAGCGCCCTTAAAAAGCAAAGTCAGGAGAATTTCTGAAAATTTATGGGTCACCTAGCCTGACAGTGGAAAACAAAAAAAAAAAACTCTGCCTCAAACAAGGTGTTTGAGGAGAGGACTGACACTTGAGATTGTCCTCTGATGTCCACATGCACACTTGGCATGCACACTGACCCTCCCTCTTCCTCTCTGCCCGCCCCCACACCCACACCCACCTGCGCTGTACCCAGTGACAAGAAACAAGGAACTGAGACCAACTGCAGCAAAGGTTCTCTTTAGATGATACACGGATGACAAGGCAGGTAAGAGGGATACTTTTCTAAATTTCCCAAAGTAAGTAATCTTTAACAATTTAAACGACGGGGGTGTTTGTTTTAATATTCATGATGGTGTGGTTAGGGCCAAAGACTGTGGAGTCAGAATCAGCACGGTGAGCCAGCAGTTCCGGAACCCTAAGACTACATTCACCCTGAGTACTCCACAGTATCATGCACCCCTGGCCTCTCTGCCTGTGACAGACACAGGGTCTCCACATGTTCTTACCACATTTTGGATGATGCCGTGCTTTCTGGGCACAAATAGTATACCTTGCACAGGAACATGGCTGCTTAGATCAGCAATTATTGGGGCTGTGCCAAGTTTTGCATAATCAGCAGTCTAAAATGGACAACTTACTCTGTGCTTTAGAATGTCCAAATCACCGGGCAGTGGTGGCATACACCTTTAATCCTAGCACTAGGAGGGAGAGGCAGGTGGATCTGTGAGTTCAAGGCCAGCCTGGTCTACAAAATGAGTTTCAGATCAGCCAGGACTGTTAAACAAAGAAAACCTGACTGAAAAAAAAAATAATAACAAAAGATTAAAATAAAAGCCTATAGAATGTCTAAATTCAACTTCCTTCAGATAAGGAAGTTACTGGCAAGTTCTCATTGTGCCATTAAGCTCATTCTGAGTTACTCCCAGGGCTGTCAGAGATTAATTAAACACTCTGAATATTTATAACCAAAATTGTACATGTGGACAAATAATCCAATTACAGAATGGATAAAGGAACTGAATGAAATTTCTCCCAATAAGACGTACAGATGAATGGGTTGGCAAGAGCTTAGTAGGTAAGGGTGCTTGCTGTCAAGCCTGAGAACTTTATTTCAATCCCCACAAACCCAAATGGTAGGAGAAAACTGATTCCTGCAAGTTATCTTCTGACCTTCACACATCCATCGTGGCACATGCAGGTATACACACAGAGAGACACAAATGAATAAATAAAATGTAAAAACCCTACAAGGTATATAAATGATAGTAAGCACATGCAAATATGTTTAATACTATCAGTATGAGGAAAATGTAAATCAATAACATAATGAGATGACCCTTCATACCTGGGAGGGTGTGTACATATATATGTGTATTTTGTTTAGTTGACTGATTTTGTCATTTTGAGACAGGGCTTTACTATGTAGTTCTGGCTGTCCTGAAACTCAAAAGATTAACTGGCTTTGTACTCACAGAGATCCACCTACCTCACCTCAAGTGCTGGGATTATGCTTTAGAAATATAAAAGCTGGACTAGGGAGATGGCTCGGTTGGTAAGTGCTGCTGCACAATGATTAGGATCAGAGTTCAGATTCCTAGCACACACATGAAAGCTGGGCACTGTAACATATATATATATGTAACCTTGGCACTAAGGGCTGGGAAAAGACACAGGCAGATCCTGGGAGCTTGCCAGCCAGCCAACTTAGCTCTAGGTTTAAACCAGAGATTCTGTACAAAATAAAAAAGTAGATGATAAGTAAGTAAGTAAATAAATCAATCAGAAAGCAAAGAAGTACTTGCGCGCACACACACACACACACACACACACACACACACACAGCTCTAAGCACAAGGATTTAAAGCCATACAAGTACAATGACACATCTCAGCACCTGGACAAGAGGGCCACCAAAATTTGAGACCAGTCTGAGCAGGAGAGGGGGAAAGATTAAGGCTCAGTTTATAAGCTAGGGAGAAGACTGACCCAAACACCTGCAACCAGTCCTCCTTTCTGTGATCCACAGTTCACTGGCAAGTAGAGCCTTGGGGGGAACATAAGCAATCTTAGCATTTGGAGGCTGAGGCAGCAAGACCCTGAGTCTGAAGTCAGCCTGGGCGACATAATACTCCGGAAGAGAGAGAGAGACAGACAGACAGAGTGTTAGTTCACAGTGTTCAGAGGCTTTCTAAATTATTCTTAGAAAACAAATTACTAATGTCAGATATAGCCTAGCACTGGGGAGCCTGAGGCACAAGTGTGGGCTATAGTGAGGCCCTGCCTAATAAAATGAATTAAAAAAAATCAAAATCAGAAGCCGGGCGGTGGTGGCGCACGCCTGTAATCCCAGCACTTGGGAGGCAGAGACAGGCGGATCTCTGTGAGTTCGAGGCCAGCCTGGTCTACCAAGGGAGTTCCAGGACAGGCTCCAAAGCTACTGAGAAACCCTGTCTCGAAAAACCAAAAAAAAAAAAAAAATCAAAACAAAAAAAATTACTAACCAATGGAATGGATCACTGTTTCTCAATACAACAAACACTTCCGGCACCTTCATCAGATACCGGGTGGTTCCAAAGTCCTTGAAAAGAAGGATGGTGAACTCGACGACTCGGAAAAGATTACATAAGGCAAGTGTGTGCTGGTCTGATTTACAGGAGATGTAGGCTAGAAGGAGGGCTCAAGAGAAGAAAGGAAGACTAAGAAATTTCAAATTCAACTGGCATAATACTAAGTAATGAGGAATCCCAGCACTGAGACTGAGGCAGGAGGATCAGGAGTTCAAGACCAACCTAAACTACAAAAGGAGTTTGAAGACAGCATGAGATCCTATCTCAAATGACAAAGGAAATGTCACATACACTCTGAGGGCAAGTTAGAATAAGAGACTTCCAAGTTGGAAGGGCCCTCCCTCTAAAACCTGTATATCTTCTTCCATAACAAGACAGCCAGTCAGTAGTCACTTCTTAAGATTCTTCCGTTAAATTCTTAATGGTAAGCACACATTTGTCTTCCCGTAAAACCCACCTATTAATCCTCGTTGTACGTCTTTCAGCCCCAAAGTTTAGGTGGGAGTCCTCGTTGCCATAACCTACGTGTGCCACGCCCCCGGCCAGTTACTCTCCTCCGGTGGGTTCTCCTAAGCTAGACGGCTGTTTCAAAGAGACGGACGGGCCCCGGCTGCCTCCCAGCGAACCTCGCATCCACAGCGGGAGAGCGCCCCACATGACCAGGCTTCAAACAGCGGTGGGCACAGGAGTCCCGAGGAGAACGTTCAAAAGAAGGTTTCCTAGGTTCCAAACCCAGATTCGAAACAAGCTGTCGGGGGAGTCCGGCCGGGGCTGGGGAGCGGCACCCCAGCGGACCTCAGGGCGGGCGGGTTTTACAAGTGTGGGAGGCGGCGACCTCGGATCCAGGTCTCCCACGCTTCCCCCCACATCTGTCCACCACCCTCCGCAGCTCCCCACCCGGCCGAAGCTCTCCCTACGGGGGAGACAGCCCCGCATCCGAGGGAGTCAGGGAGTCCGGGTGAGCCCGTCTGGAAGGGGAGCTGCTGCTGGCCCTTCCCTTTTCCGGGGCCTCAGTTTGCCCAATCTGTACCCAAGGTCGCCGGCTTGACCTTCCTTCTGGGACCCGGCGGGACTCAGACAGGCTGTCTCCGGGCCCCTCAGTCCCTGAGCCCCGGAAGGGGTCCCGCGCCTCCCGGGCCCGCCGCCCCAGCTCGTCACGTACCTGCCGCGGCAGAGCGAGCGCCGGCGACGCCACCAGTCCCTGTCGATCCCACGGTGGACAAGCCAGTCTCAGAGACTCGTCAGTCGGAAGGATTGAACCTCCGTCCCCTCCCACCCGGACTTCAGTCACCTGACGCGGAGCCGCCTCTGTCAGCGCGACTTCCGGTTACGGCCGGAAAAGGCTGGTGTGTGCAGTGCCGAGCTCCGGCCAGATGCGGGGCTCGTAAGTTCCGCCCTGGGGCCGGAAGCGGAGGACGTCCGGCCTTTGGATAGTGTTTCCTCGACCGTGGGGAGGAGAAGGGAGTTCAGTGGGTGGAGTGCTTGCTTCGCCTTCTTGAGGTCTTGGGTTCGAGTCCCAACAGCTGTAAAACGTGTCTGTGCCCGGCAGTAATCTCAGCATTCACTCGAGTGGTGGACCAGAATTCCAGTGTTGTTTTCGAAGCAAACTTGGGATGCAAACTGTGTTGCTAAACAACGGTAGCAAAAAAGTATGGGGGGGGGGGAGGTCTGCCTTGATGAAAAGCCAGTTCTAGAGATACCACTCCTTGTACTAGACTGTAAGGATGATGGTGACGGATGGGAATGTGTAAATGACACTGGCGCTACCTTTGAGGCTCTTCTAACCAAATCTGTGAAATTTCTGTATCAAGATGGCTCAGTGGGTAAGGATACTTGCTGCCAAGCCTGTCAACCCTAGTTCAATCCCAGGGACTCACAGTTGTCCTGTGACCTTCCCTTGTATACAGACACAATTAATTCATGTTAACTTTTTATTTTAAAAGTATAATTAAGCCGGGCGGTGGTGGCGCATGCCTTTAATCCCAGCACTCGGGAGGCAGAGGCAGGCGGATCTCTGTGAGTTCGAGGCCAGCCTGGTCTACAAGAGCTAGTTCCAGGACAGGAACCAAAAAAAGCTACGGAGAAACCCTGTCTCGAAAAATCCACAAAAGGAAAAAAAAAGGAGTATAATTAATTAGATGAACTGGTGACCAATGAGGGATTGTGGGAAGTACACTTATTATCTATAAAAATAAGTGAATAGAAAAATCAAGGTCTTAACTTTCAGCTGTTATTCCAGTGCGGCAGTGTTCAGTGTGGATGAGTGACTGCCATGCAGCCCCTCCAAAGCTGTGATGCTGCACAGGGTGGGCAGAGAGCAGGCACCTCATTCAGGAAACAGGATGGGACCTCCATCCTGGCCTTGGACAAGCAGGAGCAGTACCTTCCACAAGTGCAAGCTGAGGTGGGGCTGGCACACCGACCTTGAAGTATCCTGCACTGGACGGTTTTCAGCTTCTGCTTGGCGTCTTGAGAGCCCGAACTCCACCTGACGGCTGAGACTGCACGTTCCCAGAGTTCCTCCCTTGTCAGTCTCTAGCTGTAGCTCCACCTGTGGAGGACCTAAGGAAACTACCAGAATACTCCTCTCGTTTTGTTCTTGGGAAAACTACAATTCTTTTTTTTGGGGGGGGGGTAGTCTCATTAATAAAAGAATTTAGGAGTAGACTCACAGAAAGTGCAGGGGCAGTTTTGTTAGAGTCTGGGAGAAAAGCAGTACAACTGAAAATCCGAGCAGCTGCCAGAAAATGGGGGAAAGTCGTGTCTTTTAGACTAGGCTTGGAATAGAATAATGGAGCTTATCGAGAAAGAGGAAAACTGGCCTGGCAGTTGTGGCACCTGCCTTTAATCCCAGCACTCAAGAGGCAGAATTCAAGGTCAGCCTGGTCTACAGCACTAGCTCCAAGACAGCCAGGACTATACAGGGAAACCCTGTCTCAACCCCCACTCCAAAGGAAAAAGAAAAGAAGAAAAAAGGAAAAAAAGGGAAGAAAGGGGAAAACTGGAGGTGGAGAGATGGCTCAGCTGTTAAGAGCACTGGACCAGAAAACACAGGGTTGATTCCCAGCAGCCATACTGCTCCTAACCTTCTCCAACTTCAGTTTCAGGGGCTCTGGTGCTCTCTTCTGGTATCTCTAGATGCTCCATGAATTTGGTGCCTAGATATGCTTACAGCCAAAACACCCATACACATAACATTAAAAAAAATTAAGAGAGAAAAACCGGTCTGGAGAGATGGTTCAGAGGTTAGGAGAGATGGTTCCGAGATTAAGAACACAGGCTGCTCTTCCAGAAGTCCTGAGTTTAGTTCCCCACAATCACATGGTACAGCTCACAATCTTCTATAATGGTATCTGATGCCTTCTTCTGGCATGCAGGCATACATGCTGATAGAGCAGTCATACTATATATATATATATATATATATATATATATATATATATATAAATTTTAAAAAAGAATAAGGAAGGAAGGAAGAAAAACACCCCTAAGAATGGAAGCAGTCTAATGCGCTGAGCAGAGAACCTAAGAAGCGTCTGGAGTGCAGGGCTCTTACAGACCACTCCCCCTGCTTGTCTCTTAAGGGCTTTGTTTCCTTCAGGCTCTGTTCACGATGCCACAGGAAGGAAGGGCTTTGGGCCTTTGTCTACACACAGGCTTCCTTCCCAGGTTAGTCTTGACGTAGCTTTTGCTGTTGTTCTTTCTCTCCTGTCACATTATTGTGGGAGCCCTTAATCTCAGAACAGTGTAACATGCTGAGTCCAGACAGGATCTGAGAACGCCTGCTTGTCCCTGGATAGCTGTGCTAGACAAAGACCCTAGGGCACAGGGGACTGGCTTGGTAGAGATGCTCAAACTCCTCCGAAGTCTTCAGGGAACCTCTGGTCATCCTAATCACTGAAGTACTCCAGGTAGCGAGAGTACCGAAGCCCGCTATTTCTTGGGGCTGTGCTGAGATGCTTACGCTCTGTTGATAGTCCAGCTGCTAGAGCCTGGCTCCTGGACTCCCCCTACTGAGTAACGCGTGTTTTAGTGCATTAATCTTGAAGTACGTGGCCCATTTGCTCCCAGTATGAGGCCAGCAGTGGCCTGGCCCTCAGATGTCCTGTCTCAGAGCATACCAAGGAGGCGACCTTTTGTTCTATTTTAGAATCTGACTCTGAGCCTGTTCCCGATCAGCGTTTTATGACATGAAGTCATGACATGAGCAGAAATCTGCAGCTCAGGCTTCTGCACTTCTGTCAAGCTAGTGTCCTGGACCATTCTTGCAGCCGCCAGCTCTAGCTTCACTTCCGTATGGTGGTTTATTTTCTCCTCCCACTGCCCATTTGGCCAGGAGGTCTCATGGAGGGGATGTGATCTTCTCAGCTGCACAGGGAGCTGTCTCATCCCAGCTGCCATTAGAGCACTACCATAGTGTAGACACCTTCTCCATGAAACACCTTGTGTCTCAACAGTCAAAACAGCAGGGAGAGTGGGTCTCTCCCTGCATCGGCTGACTTGTTGGGGATTTCCCCCATGCCTCATTTGAATGTTGTCATTCGTCCAGATTCCTAGCACATGTGAACAATGGTGGCCATTGTTTTGTTCAGAGACAAGTCTGTTCTCACCCCCACATACACTCCTGACTATGCCATGGCAAAGGTCTGCTTCAATACATTGCTGGCAGCTAAGGCAGTTTGTTCTTCCTATTTCTTTCTTTCTCTCAAAATTTATCTTATCCCAAGCAGTTGTGGTGCACACCTTTAATCCCAGCACTTGGGAGGCAGAGGCAGACAGGTCTCTTAGTTCCAGGCCATCATGGTCACAGATTGAGTTCTGGGACAGCCAGGACTACACAGTGAAACCCTGTTGAAAAACAAAGCAAAACACCAAAAATTTTATCTTATTTTATGGGTATGGGTGTTTGCCTGCATGTTTATCTGTGCATCACTTACATGCAGTTCCCATGGAGGCCAGAAGAGGGCATCCGATTCCTGGAACTAGAGTTACAGGGGTTGTGAGCTGTAGAGTAGGTGCTGGGAGTTGAACCCAAGCTTTCAGGGAGAGCTGACAGTGCTCTTACCCACTGAGCTGTCTCTCCAGCACCCTCTTCTTTCCTACCACGATCCCCTGCTTCAGGATAGTCCCTTCTCGCTCCGGCTCTGTGGTTGACACATCGGTTACATCTTCTTTTCCTCCCAGTAGGACAGTAAATCTCCTAATTTTTGTTTCGGAGGTTCCAGTCTGTTCAGAGGCAGGAAGGGTATTGTGGAACAGAACAGCTTACTTTCCAGTGGCCAGAGACCAGCAAGAGAATCCATTAATTTTTAGTCAAACAGAGAAGCAAATAAAGGGGCCAAGGAAATGCCTCATCAATAGTGACTTCAGCCTTCAGCAGCCATGTAAAAAGCCAAGGATAGTGGCTCTTGCTTGTAATACCAGCACTAAGGAAGCAAAGAAAGGCTGATCTCTGGGGGTTTCTGGCTAGCTGGTGTGCTCTCACTGAGAATAAGAGCTGGTGAGATGGTGCAACCAGCAAAAGCATTTGCTAAACAACCTGAAGAACTGAATTTGATGTCTGGAACTCATGGTGGAAGGAGAGAACTGCTAAAAGTCATCTTGATTCCCCTAATTAAAAATAAAAAGGTGGAGAGGTGGCTCAGAGGTTAAGATCATGGACTGCTCTTCCAGAGGTTCTGAGTTCAATTCCCAGCAACCACATGGTGGCTCACAACCATCTGAAATGATATCTGGTGCCCTCTTCTGGCCTGCAGGCATATATGCAGGCAGAATACTCTATGCATGAATATAATAAATAAATCTTTAAAAAAAATAATAAGATGAATGTCTTCTGAAGAAACCTGAGGTTAACCTCTGGTTACATGAACACATGTTCTAGTGTACACGCCACCACACCCACATGAACACACACTCATATAATACAAACACACACACAAACACAGACGTGAGTAAACTATGGTGGCTATAATCTGAGGACATGGGAAACTGAGACAAGAGAAGTGAGTCCAAGGCCAGTGGGGCTACACTGTCTCCTGGACTGAGGATTGCAGTAGAACAGCCTTAATGAACAGTATCGGGACAAATAAAGGGATTGTCAGTGACTGGGTCTGAGTAGAGAGTGGGTGTGATGGAGGAAAGAGAATCATAGATGAGGACCCCACACTGCAAATGAAATGACATGGATTTGAAAACAGGCTCAAGTACAGGATTTCACAGAATAGCTACACCCCTTCGTATTAGGGGAGAAAAATCACCAACAATCACATACAGATGTAGACTTGGCATGCTCCAATGCCCGGCAGGGCACAGCCTACCAGGACAGTGGTGGCGTGGATATCCTGGTGATACCCAATCACTTCCTGATTGGATCTTGTGAAAGATCCTGATTGGAAGAGAGTGAAACGGGCACGCAGACCATAGCACAGCTGACGCCATGATGGAAATGCCATTCTGGCTGCCCAGCATGTAGGCAGCACAACCTGCCAAAACCAGAACAAAGTCCTGATCCAGTTCTCAACCTGTGGATCGTGACCCCTAAGATCATCAGAAAACACAGATATTTACATTACAATTCACAACAGTAGCAAAATTACAGTTATGAAGTAACAACAAAAATAATTCTATGTTTGGGGGGGGTCACCAGAACATGAGGGACTGTATTAAAGGGTCACGGCAGTAGGAAGGTTGAGAACCACTGTCCTAACCCATCAAAGTTTACAGTTCTGAGAAAGTCCTTAAGTGTGGAAACCTTGAAACAGGAGTATATGCCTGGCACGGTAGAATTGGCTAAAAGCCTTTGGTCAGGAAAGTCCAAGGTCCTCTGGGAACACCTACTATTAATGTTTTGCTAAATGGATATGTAGTTCAATTGTTCTCTTATATATTTATCACATATGAGTGTGCATGTGTGTGTTCTGTGTATTCAAGCCATAGATGAGTACTATAACAGGGCCCCAGACCTTAGCAGGCCCTCAGATCTTAGCACAACTAACTCCATGATGGAATTGCGATCCAGGATGTAAAACTCAGCAAGCAGACATCACCACCTGCCAAAAATGAAAGCAAAGTCCTAATCTATCAAAGTTCATAGTTCTGGGAAAGTCTTTAAATGTACTAACCTTGCCTTTTGGCTTCGGTAATTCTGCTTCTGGCTAACTGTTCTTGTTAATTGAAGTATGTCAACCCAGAACATAGTTTTTGTGCATAAAAGATCACCCCGAGAAAGGCTTAGGGCTCCACTAGGATCCTAACCACCCAGTCAGCTACTAAAAACTTTCTATTGGCTTAAACCCAGTCTTAAAATCAATCTTCTCTGGTGAATACACCACAACATTTCTCACTGAGATCCCCAGAGACCAGACCTTGAGACACTGGGGTCTCAGGGTCCCTTGGAAGGAGGAAGACTATGTGGTCAGGGGACTCCTAGGGGGTGTGTAATCTGAGACGTTCCAGGTACCCAGGACCCCCTTTGATCAATCTCTGCCTAATGCTTCAGAGGGGTCTGACACCTCCACCCCACAAGGAAACTAATTAAGTCACCTGGTCTGTCACTTCTGGATGTTTAGTCTGGTTAAGGCTCCTTCTGTTTGGACACATAGGAGAGGTTGTGCAGCTGCTGATCCAGGATCCATGTAAAACATCACTAGATCCCTCTGTCATTCAGATATATGAATGTATGGTACCCATCCCTGGTCCTTTTTACTGTGTATGTGTCTGTGTGTCTTTCTATATGTTTCTGTCAGTTTTGTTTCTTTGTATTGACCAGTGGCTTTCTCTGGTGTGAGACTACCCCACCCCGACCTTGCTCCATTTAAGACCTGTGCTCCCTCCTGTTGGAGACCTGAATCCTTTGGGCTCTGCCAAGTCACCCACCTGTCCCACCCCAGGAGCAGGAACACTTGTTTGGTTTTTTTGTTTTTGTTTTGTTTTGTTTTTTGGATTTTTTGAGACAGGGTTTCTCTGTGAGCTTTGACTATCCAGGAACTCGCTCTGTAGACCAGGCAGGCCTCGAACTCCCAGAGATCCACCTGCCTCAGCCTCCTGAGTGCTGAGATTTAATGGTGTGTGCCACCACACTTGCTTGATTTCTGCTCATGGCCAGGGTTGGTTCCTGTGGAAGGGGAGGAGGAGCTGGGCCACTTATCCAGGTCCCCTGCCATCTAAGCCGAGTGTATACAAGGAGGGAGAAATAGTTCCCTAGGTGAGCATTCTCTCTGGCCTGTGCCTGCTCTAAGCAACCCCAGGGAAGAGGAAGTTCTCCTGAGCTAAACCCAAAGGAAAAGAGAAAGTTGCCTCCTTTCTCTTTCATGTTGTAATTAGTCAGTAATCTGTATAATTGGAAAACTCAAAAACCAGCCATTCTCTGAAGATCCCCCTCCCCCTGTAGAAGAACTGCCCTAGGGCTGGGCAGGGGAATTGTTGCCAAGCTACACAGCCTGTACAGAACAGGTTTTCCCTCTGTCCAACACTGACCAGGGAGACTTTAAACGATTTCACTAGGTCCTTTTAAGAAAGCTTAGAGACAACTGCTAAAAAGATGTCCTTTGTTACCAGTTGGCCCCAAATATTAAAAATAAAGTTATGAAAGTTAGAACTGTGAAGATAAAGTAGGTCCCAGTTGCTGGCGGTGGATCAGAGGGTGTTGGACAACAGGGAACTGATTTCGACAAGACATATTGCATAAATTGGAAACCACTGTCACCTGCTCTGATAAGGAAATGCAGTTAGACTTACAAATTTTACCCAGCAAATTTTGGTGTCTTATCTTCTGTCGGAAGAAACCTCCCCCAAGGGCTGGCCCAACACCAAGCTCCTATAATAGTTCAACTAACCAGTTCCGCTACCTTTGTCTAGACAATACCCAATGACTCTGGAAACAAAAGGGGGAAATGCAGTCCATATGGCTTGGCTTAAAGAGACAGGCATCCTAGTGCCCTGCCTGGCATCCTGGAACACGCCTCTCCTGCCTGTGAAGAAACCTGGGACCTCTGATTCTCATGCGTCTGATTCTTCCAGACAAACAGGTGTATACTGTCTTTACCTAAAAGATGCACTCTTCAGTCTCCAATCGGCAGAGGTGAGTCAACCCACCTGTCTTAGTTAGGGTTTTATTGCTGCAAAGAGACACCATGACCACAGCAACTCTTATAAAGGAAAACATTTCATCGTGGCTAGCTTATAGTTTCAGAGATTTAGTCCATTATCTTCATGGTGGGAAACATGGCAAACATGGTGCTGGAGAAGGAGCTGAGAATTCTACATCTTGATCTACAGGAAACAGAAGGAGTCCTCAAAGCTTGCCTCCACAGGGACACACTTCCTCCAACAAGGCCACACTTCCTAAAAGTGACACTCCCTATGGGCCAATCATTCAAACACATGAGGCAATGGGGTCCATTCCTATTCAAACCACCACATGGTCTATGCTTTTAAATGGACAGATCAGCGGGAGGTTACAGAGAGAGAGAGACTTACATGGACCAGGTTGCCCCAAAGACTTGAAAATTAGCCAACCCTGTTTAATAAGACACTAAGTGCTGACCTCCTGTCCTTCCATCAGAGGTGTCCTGGGTAAACAGGCTATAAAAGGGTCCCTGAGGAACTGCTACGAGAGTTACAAACCTTAAGCCACAGAATGCGGGCTAAGAAAGTCCAATTTGTAGAAAGCTACCTGTCCTGTCTGCCAGCTGAGGGGAGGCAAAACGAGCCTATCTCTGAGTAGGATTGCGGCCATCCTTCAGAGCCCAACTCCAAAGACTAAGGCACAGACTAGTTCAAGAGTTCCCAGGTACAGCTGGGTTTTGTTGCCTCTGGACACCAGAATTTGTGAAGATGCAGGAGCACAAAGTGGGGCAGAGAGCCCCTAATCGTGACTGAGACTAAACAAAAGATATTATGAAAGGGATTTTAACCCAAACTTTGGAGTCATGAAAATGCCCTATGACACACCTGTCCATAACAGGTCTTTCTTTGAACTATTAGTTCTCGATAATGACTTAAAGATTTTTTATTAGTTATGAAAGCTTGGCCTTAGCTTAGGCTTGTTCCCAAGTAGCATTTAAAACTTAACCTGTTTATATTAATCTACATTCTGTCACATGGCTCATTACTGTTCTTCAGAAATGTACATTCAACCTCTTCTGAGTCTGGCTGGCAAATCTCCTGCCTCAGATTCTTACCCAGAGTTCCTATCTCTGTCGGGAAGTTCCGCCTATCTTCTCCTGCCTAGCTATTGGCCATTCGGCTCTTTATGAAACCAATCAGAAGGTGCCTTAGACAGGTGAGGTTAAACAGAGGCACATCTTTACACAGTGTACGAAAAGCTTATTCCAACACCTGTCCAAACAATTGAACCCTGTAGTCACAGGATGGCCCACCTGTCCAAGAGCAGTGGCCACTGCTACTAGTTTACTAAATGAAAGCAAACAAGTTAACTCTAGATCGAAGACCTCCTCACTGCTTCCTAGGCTCAGAGACCAGCAGTTAGCAGCTTTAATCCCAGCACTTGGGAGGCAGAGGCAGGCAGATCTCTGCAAGTTCAAGGCTGACCTGGTCTACAAAGTGAGTTCCAGGACAGGCAGAATTGTTACACAGAGAAACGCTGTCTCAAAAACTAAACCAAACCAAGACAACAGGACATAAAAAAGCAAAAACAAACAAACAAACAAAACAACTCTAACAAAACTCTCATTAGAGTTCAATAAAGGATAGATAGTCTGTTTTGCTTCAGCACCCTGCATCCCTTATAGGAGGGATTTACCCCTATGAGATTATATTTGGAAGCCCTCCCCTACTGATTCCCAGGCTCGGAGATCAGCAGCTGGCTGAACTCTCTAACCGTTTCTTTCTTAAGTCACTACAGGCTCCCCAGTTCTCCACATTAAACTCTCTGAGGGACCCAGCTGACCTGAGTCCACCACCAGTTTTCTTTGTTTGAATCCAGTGATTCCATCCAGGTCGCGCGGATAGCCAAGGGGGCACTGAAACTAACCTGGAAAGGTGGAAAGGAACCAACAAAGTGATTCTCTCCACTCCTATGGTGACAAATGCGGCTACAACACCCCATGGATCCACCACACCCAGGTCAAGAAAACAGAAGCAATACATAGGGGAAACGGTTAAAAAGAAAAGAGAACAGAAGAGAAGAGAAGAGAAGAGAAGAGAAGAGAAGAGAAGAGAAGAGAAGAGAAGAGAAGCAACAGATGCCGCCAAATGACTGTCTCTGGACTGTGGACCTGTTAAAATTAATGTTTCATTGGGCCCAGGGCTCTTCCATTCCCTGCCCCTCTGCCTTCTCCAGAGTTGTGCTTTGCACTGTGGGTATACATACAGGGTCGTATATTCACATGGAGGTCAACCCCGCCACCCTCAGGCCTGGACTGGAGACTGAGGAAGACAGATACAGAGTGTATTAGCTGGTGTGACTACAGACCAGCGACCCATATCCCATCTTGACCTTTACTTGCTGATGCCCACTTCAAGCGTCTAGTTTGATGGAAAAAAGAAATATAAGGGAATTCATCTTTTGAGATAAAAATACAGAGTTTGTAATTTTATGCATGCCCCGTGACTGGGCCCTCTAGTTGCCAGAAACAAGGGAGTTTCTATTGCAAAAACTGAGGCTTCCTGAAAAATCTCTTTAAAAAGATTCTGGCCTTTGGGAAACAGGAAAATCCTGGGGAAAGAGTCTCTATGTCACAGGAAGGGACCCTGGGGATGGAATTAATCATTCCCAGGCAAAAATTAGGATATGGAAGAAACTATTTTTGAGAAAAAAACCTGGTGTTTCTATGCTAATTGATTTGGAATAATTAAAAAAAAATCTTGCCATGGCTGAAAAAGAAACTCAAAAAGAAAAAAAGATGAAACAAAAAAAAAAAAACGAAGACATAAATGAGATAATTGACACCAGTCTGTTCTCTTGGTTCCCTGGCTAACTACTCTGCCATCAGCACTGGTTGGGCCTTTCTCATTCTGATTGGATTAACAGTGAGAACCTGCCCCTTAAACTAAAACAGAAGGAGTTCATGGTTTGACTCATTCACTAAGACAGTGGGGAATGTTACAGGCCCCAGACGTTAGCCCAACTGACTCCGTGATGGAAGTGCTATCCAGTCCCTTTACTTGCTGTAAAACTCAGCAAGTAGACAGCACCACCTCCAAAACTAAAACAAAGACCTAATCTATCAACGTCTGTAGTTCTGAGAAAGGCTCTAAATGTACTAATCTTGCTTTTTGGCTTCTATAGTTCTAACTCTGGCTAACTGTTCTTATTAACTGAAGTATGTCTATCCAGAACATGCTTGTGTGTGTGTGTGTGTGCGTGTCTGTGTGTGTGTGTGTGTTTATAAGCTCACCCTAAGAAAGGCTTGGGCCTAAAATGGAATCCTAAAAACCCAGTGTAGTTGCTGTTTGGCTGATAAAGACTTTGTATTGACTTACACTGGCGTCTGAGCAGTCGTCTCTGGTGAATACCCCACAACAGGGCAGCTTTAACCGCAGTCAGCGAAGCCTCTCTTGGCAGTGGGCAATGGTCACAGTGGGAACTCAGGCCTAGTTAACGTGCTGAGAAAGAGTGACTGCTGAGTGCTTGGCCCAAGCAGGACATCGGTATCACCTGCTCTGAGGCTTAGAAAACATCGCAAAAGAGAGGATGAGTGTCGTGGGAACTAAAAGGATGGGGAGACCACAGCATGGCTGTTATCTTCTTACATAATATGGACATGGCAATCATGAACACTCAGCAGAGGTGACTGTCTACATGGGGTCTGAAGAAAGAAGTGAGGAGGGACTGGAAGGTGGTGGGGTCCAGCTGTGAAGAAGAGGGTGGGCAGGAGTGCCGGGGCGTGGGACAGGGTATGGGAGGTGAATGTAATCGGTACACTATACGCAAGTATGACAGCTTTGAAAATTAAAAGTGCCTGCTTGAGCCAGGCATGTGCCTCACACCTGTAATCACAGCCAGAGGAAAGTGAGGCGGGGGATGGTGAAGTCCACACTCTCCCAACAAAACAAAACAAAATTTCTGAACAAACAAAGCAGTATCAACAACAGAGACAGAGGGAAACAGGGGAGGGAGGGGAGGAGGGAGAGAGAGATCTTGCTTTAGCTAGTATTGCCTTTTTAGAAAGATCACAGAGCATAACCATTATGAAAATATTGAAAAATGTTTGAAAATATACTGACTTAATCTCAGCTTGAAATTTTTATTTTTAAAAATGTAATTAATTAATCAATTAATTACCCCTGAGACAGTCTCTCTATATAGCCTTGGCTACCCTGGAACTTACTCTGTAGACCAGGCTGGCTTTGAACTAACAGAGATCTACCTGCCTCTGTCTTTCAAGTGCTGGGATTATTTTTTATTTTATGTATATGAGTGTTGGCCTGTATGTATCTATGCACCACATGTGTGTCTGGTGCCTACGAAGGTCAGAAGATGGTGCTGGATCCCCTGAAACTGCAGTAACAGATAGTTGTGGGTCATTATGTGGGAGCTGGGAATTGAACATGGGTTCTCCGGAAGAGCAGCCAGTGCTCTTAACCTCTCCAGTCCCATTCAGCCTGAATTTTATACTCCTGTTAATTGTCGTTGAATTTCTAATGCGGACTGAAGGAGAGAGGTCAACATGGTGTGTGTGGTGCTAGGGACAGAACCCAGGGTCTAGTACAACCTAGTGTGTGTGGTGCTGTGAACAGAACCCAGGGTCTAGTACAACCTAGTGTGTGTGGTGCTGTGGACAGAACCCAGGGTCTAGTACACGGTGTGTGGTGCTGTGGACAGAACCCAGGGTCTAGTACACGGTGTGTGTGGTGCTGTGGACAGAACCCAGGGTCTAGTACAACCTAGTGTGTGTGGTGCTGTGGACAGAACCCAGGGTCTAGTACACGGTGTGTGGTGCTGTGGACGGAACCCAGGGTCTAGTACAACCTAGTGTGTGTGGTGCTGTGGACAGAACCCAGGGTCTAGTACAACCTAGTGTGTGTGGTGCTGTGGACAGAACCCAGGGTCTAGTACACGGTGTGTGGTGCTGTGGACAGAACCCAGGGTCTAGTACAACCTAGTGTGTGTGGTGCTGTGGACAGAACCCAGGGTCTAGTACACGGTGTGCAAACGCCCTACCACAGGCTAACACTCACGAATTGACGTTTTTGCTGGGCATAGTGCTGCACGCCTTTAATCCCAGCTTTTGGGAGGCAGAATCAGGAGGATCGCTGTGAGTAGAAGGCCAGCCTGGTCTACAGAGTGAGTTCCAGGACAGCCAGGGCTACACAGTGAGACTTTGTTTGAAAAGAAATCTACCTTCTTTGTTGGAAAATGGGTAATTCTCAGGGTCTTATCTAGGAAGCAACAATTAGGTTCCTGAAATTTTAACACTGAGGAAATAGCATTTTCCATTTCATCATGTTCTTGTTATTAAAATCGTCCCCAGGAATTGGAACTGTGAAGTTTGGAATCACTTTAGCTTCAAAAATAAACCAGGCAGGTCTGGATGGATAACTCAGTGATTAAGGGTGCATCTTGTTCTCACAGATGATCAGAGCGTGACTGCCAGCACCCATGTCGGGTGACACAAAACTGCCTGTAGCTCCAGCCCCAAGGAATCAGATGTCCTCCTCTGGCCTCACAAGGCACTGCACTTACATACACATACTATTGCACTCCTAAAAACAGTTAGATGGATAAGTAAATCAAACAATGTCTTTGCTTCATCACACGAAGGCACTTAACTGATCCAGGTCAAAGGTTCCTCCCTCTTGTCTCAACTGGAGCCATCTTTGGTTTAATCTGAAACTGACCCCCAACTCCCTTTGCTACTCCTACCATGAAAAGTCTCATGGGAAATTTCCCAACCATGTTCTAGAAATCCAGAGTCAAAAATACCCCAGATAATTTTATGATCTTGGCTTCTACTAAATGTCCTGCTTGCTTCAATGCCCCCTGCAACTTCCAACAAAGATGTAGTTTTTCTGTGATTTTTTTTCCCCTTAAAAGCTCCTGTAAATGCTTCCAAGGCTGTTCCGGGAGAAGTGCTTCTCTTCAGGCAGTTGCTGTGACTTAATACAGACCCTCAATTCAGACTTTGAGTCTCTACCTTGCAACATTTGGAGGTCCCAGAGAGATTCTTTCAAGACTCCTGCCGATTTGACCCACCCGCAGGTTTCAGCAGGAGCCAGCCACAGACCCTGGTGTTGTGGACTTCCTCCTAGGAAGAGCACAACCTGAGTTATTCCAGGGTTCTTGGAGAGAAAGTCTTGGCATTTGGAACAGTTAGGCCCCTCTGACACTTATCTCTAAGTTTCCTTCAGTGAGAGTCATCTATTCTGTCACCTCTGGAGGTGAGTCTGGTCAAGACACGTCTGTGTGGACACATAAGAGCTGTTGGACAGGAGCCCAGGATCTGAAATCCATGTGAGATGCACCAGATTTCTGCCCCACCCATATGAGTGGGTGGTGGCCACCCCTACTTTGTCTCATTATTGTCATTGTTTGTTCCTCTTTTGTCTGTCTCTGTCTCTTCTGGTTGGTCTGTTATTTGCCATTATGAAATGAGATCTGGTAAATCAAACCAAGGGCAGTTTTGCTTCCAAGCAACTCACTCCTTTGAATTGTTTATTCCATGACTTTCAGGGAGATAGACTAAGGGGTCCGTCTTTTGAAAGGACACCTCTGGACTCTCTGTAGAGTGGCCCTCTTTTGCTGTTGAATGTCTGTTTGCAGGTACATACAATAGTCACATGACCTGAACAGTATGACTGGCAATCACAGGCAATCCTGGTCACCCTGATCAGTTCCTTACATAGATACTTGGCTAAGTCTGTTACAAAATTTCTTCCATGGCTCAGGATCTGTTTGTTCCCTTAAAGTTGATAGCAAAATTCTGGTAGCTAAGCCCCAGAGGGGAAAAGCATCAAGAATTATATTGAGCAACCCAGAGGAGGAAGAATACTCTCACCCAATGTCCCTGGACAAAAGTGACCCCCATTCCAGGTCTCAGTCCCATAGGCCCACTCCCATTCTTGTTCTACAAAGACCTGCCCTGATCTACGTCTTCCCTGCAGACCTGCAGTGGCTCCAATTATGCTTCCTATCTGAATCCAGCAGATATCTCAGTTACCATCTTGATTCTCTGGACTCCCTAGATTTGACCCAGACCCAGCAGTTTCTGCCATTCTTTCCTTCTGGCAAGCCCCTAGACTCATTCTCTCTGAGCCAGAGAATCTGAGTGAGAAGCCCCTATGCCCAGTTGTGTTATGTGTACAACAGCAAGTCCTAGAAACCTTCTAAGAAGCTTCAGGTACTCATCCCTCTCTAGAGACTGTTTTTTCTTTTCTTTTCTTTCTTTTCTTTTTCCTTCTTTTTTTTTTTTGAGACAAGTTTTCTCTGTGTAGCAGTCCTAATTGTCCTGGAACTCATTCTGTAGACCAGGCTGTCCTCAAACTTACAGAGATCCATCTGCCTCTGCCTCCCATATGCTGGGATTAAAGGCACGTGCCACCACCGCCCGACGAGACTATACCTCACCTGGGATGATTGCCAACAGTTACTGGACACCCTGTATTGCCACCTGGCGGGCAGTCTTCAGACAGCTCTGGGTTTGAAAGGAATCTACAGTGTCAGCACAAGCTCAGACTTTTCTTTCTGAGGAGGTTAGGGGAAAAGACACTCACACACTCTTGATGGCTTCCTTCCATATTCTTTAAGGTCTATGTGACAGCAGGAAAGTCCAGCCTCTTCTGATGGACTGAACTGGACTGGGCTGGGCTTGGACTAGACTTGACCCTGAACAGCCCTACAAAGGCATATTATAGATTGGTACATAGAGCATTTCCTCATACCTGATGTGGGATTTCCCTCTGTATGCTGTGAATATGTTTTATTACCATTGGTTAATAATAAAGCTGTTTCAGTCAAAGGCTTAGCAGAATATAGCCAGGCTGGAAGTACTATATATAGAGAGTAGGCAGAGTCATAGAGATGCCATATAGCTGCTAAAGGAGGCAGATGCCATGTAGCTGCCCAAGAAGCAAGAGGTAACAAACCACGAGCCTCGCAGTAAAATATAAAATAATAGAAATGAGTTCATTTAAGATGTAAGAGTTAGCTAGGAATACACTTAAGCTATTGGCCAAACAATGTTGCAGTCAATATAGTTTCTGTGTGATTATTCGGGTCTGGGAGACAGGAAAAGGAACAAGCAGTCTCCGTTTGCACATACCACAGTTTCTAACCATAATTTACATGTCTTACTGAAGAGGAGCACCCCATTCCTCCATGACTGTAATCCTTTACTATGCATTGTGTGCAATACACAATAGTACAAGAACCCCAGGTGTATCTGAGATGTCTTGTGATCAAAGTAATGGGATGGCCACAGGACCCTCTTGGCAAAACAGTCACTGTTTTCCTTAAGGATTCTTCAAGATCAAGACACTGCCGAAAGCAGCTGCTCATTCTAATGTCTACCCCGTCCAGTGATTCCGCTGAATTCCTACAGAGCACAGGTAAAAATGCTTTGTTTCAGCTCAGGATGCACACTAAAACCTGGGACTGTATCTTTCAGCATTCGTGTCTTTCAGCATTAAGATTAAAGGAATTGGAGCCAGCCTGGTTCCTGGGACTCAGCTGCTTCTCTTAGTCATTAACTTGAGCTATGATCTAGGCAGGTCCTTAAGTGAAACTCATAGGCCCCTGCTTTGTAACATTTTCTTGTGTTTGCTTTTATTCATCAAAACTCTGTATAAGCTAGCATTTTTATTATCAATTAGATAGCACAGTTTAAGAAGAAGTCATCTTCATAGTAATCCACAGGTACAGATGCTCATTAGAACAGGATGTTTCCATGAGATAAATACATTAGAAGCAATGGGAAATATCCCAATTCAACCATGTCAGACATCAGAGAAAGACAGAAACAGCAAACATGTAAAGGCACAGCAGAAGCAAAAGATATTCTGGGGTTTGTGATCTCAGTGGTCCTGCCTAACCAAGAATTATCCATCCGAGGGGGTTGTCTCCTAGTGGGCTGATACCCTGGACCTCAATCGCCACCGGCTGCTCCTCTGACATGGCCACTAGCAACCCTATTTATGACAGAAGAAAGGGACTGCAAAAAGTTAGAAGCTAAGAAAGCTGTCCTGGTTCTGTATGGGGGAATCTCTGGCTAGTAACACTTACGGCATCAAAGGTATATTTATGTTCAATCAACCCCACTGGGATCTTAACACTGACCAAGGTAAAGGAGTACTAGACACCTACCTCAGAGTTTACTGGCTTAGCTCCAAGCAGTGGCACAGAAGCCCACAAACCTGTCAGAGGTAAGTGAGGTCCCACTGGGTTCCTAGAGTACCTTCTAAAGGTTTCCTGTACTTATATGCCCATAGACCCAGAAGAACCAGAGAACAGGCAAGTGATCAACACTGTCTTTGTTACCCAGTTAGTCCCAGGTATTATAATTTATTAAGTTTAGAGGGATTGAAGATATGAATAGGTCCTACTTGCTGGAGGTAGCTCAAAGGGTGTTTAACAACACAGAAACAAAAGCAAGTCAGAAGTATAAGGGACATAGTGTGGCCTTATAAGAAAACTCAGATAATAAACCAGTCTGGTGCAATAGGCAAGAAGGAGGCCAGGAGATAAGTAAACTACCATTAGAGAAAGACCAATGTACCTATGGCAAGGAGAAAAGACATGGGGAAATGAGTGCCCTATTGGAAGAAGAAGGCCTGCGAGTACTACAGTCAGAAAAGTGACAGGGCACAAGGCTCCTACACTTTAAGCCCTAGGGTAACATTTCAAATTGGGAGCAAAGCAACTGGCTTCCTAGTAGACATTGGGATGATATATTTAGTCCTTAAGAAGCCCCTAGGCTACCCAGGCAGTGGTGACACATGTCTTTAATCCCAGCACTCAGGAGACAGAGACAGGCAGATCTCTGTGAGTTCGAGACCAGCGTGACCTACAGAATGAGGTCCAGGACAGGCTTGAAAGCTGCAGAGAAACCTTGTCTTAAAAAACAAAAACCAGCCAGGCGGTGGTAGCGCACACCTTTAATCCCAGCACTCGGGAGGCAGAGGCAGGTGGATCTCTGTGAGTTCGAGGCCAGCCTGGTCTACAAGAGCTAGTTCCAGGACAGGAACCAAAAGCTATGGAGAAACCCTGCCTCGAAAATCAAAAAACAAAACAAAACAAAAAAAAAACCCCAAAACCAACCAAACAAACAAAAAATGAAAAAGAAGTCCCTAGGCCAATTGACTGATCAAAAGATTGTACAAGAACCAACATGAAAAATGGCCTGCTAGCCCTGGACCACTAACCCATTCCATAGACCTTGGAAAGAGGACAGTAACCCACTCATTCTTGGTCATGTGTGATTGCCTCTACCCACTACTGAGATGAGACTTTTTGCATAAGCTGAAAGCCACAGTCCTTCTCTGATAATGAGATGCAGTTAGACTTGAGCTAGCCAGCAAAATTTTGTGTGTTGCTCTCTGTCAGAAGACTATCTCTTAGCTGAAAGTCCTGACCCCAATCAAAAGATACAGTTAGGTTATCTCTCAGATTTACAACAAAGATTCCTTGGGGTGTGGGCAGAAAAGCAACTTCTTGGAACTGGCCGACACCAAGTCCCTATAATTGTTCACATAACCAGTTCAGCTATCCCTATCCAGATTAAACAATACCCAAAGACATTGGAAGCAAAAAGGGGAATTGCAGTCCATATTGCCAGGCTTCCAAAGACAGGCATCCTGGTACCCTGCCAGTCACCCTGAAATATCTCTCTCCTGCCTGTGAAGAAACCTAGGGCCTCTGATTGTAGACTCATTCAAGACCTGAGGTAAGTAAATAAGAGGGCCGAAACCATCTACCCACAGTGCCAAACCCATACACTCTTTTTTTAAATATTTATTTATTATGTATACAATATTCTGTCTGTGTGTATGTCTGCAGGCCAGCAGAGGGCACCAGACTTCACTGCAGATGGTTGTGAGCCACCATGTGGTTGCTGGGAATTGAACTCAGGACCTTTGGAAGAGCAGGCAATGCTCTTAACCACTGAGCCATCTCTCCAGCCCCCAAACCCATACACTCTTATCAGGGACAAGCCTTAATGAAATTCATACGTTCCTGGGTAGGAGTGTGAGGATTAAAATTATTAAGCAAAAGGAACAGAGATAAGAGAGAAATAAAAGACAGAAACACAGAACAGTGCCAGGAGGGAAATTCAGTGATTACTGAACTGCCCGCATTTATTTTCCACATGCTTATATATTTCAGTCCAAAAGGGGAGGGGGAGCAAAACAGACTTAATTAACATGATATAAGGAATAGACCAAGTATCATGTAGGCAGCTACTCCCTGGAACCTCCTGCCAATCTCTTTTGAAGGAGCAGGAATAGCAAGGTGGAGCGGATTCACCTCTATACTCAAAATACTAATTAACCACACCCTAGATCAGGATCTCTTGTTTGTAGCCACACCTGTTGTGAACAACTTTGAAAGAGCAAAAATAAAATAAGCTCAAACTCTCTGACCTTTAGTCATGACAGAACAGACTTGCATCTGTGGGGCCTGATAATTCTTTCCTTTTTATATTATTTAATAAAGCCTGTGCTTCAAAGTCTTCTTCCACTTTCCAGACTTACCTGGTGTAGGAGAATTGTCTGTATTCTGTCAATCATATTTTAAATAAACGCTGATTGGCCAGGCAGGAAGTATAGGCGGGTCAACCAGACAGGAAGTATAGGCGGGGTGATGAGAACAGGAGAATTCTGGGAAGAAGGAAGCTCCTTTGCCAGTCCTCCCCGGATCACCAAAGAATCAGGATGTGACCACCCTGCCCCGCTGAGAAAGGTACCGAGCCATGTGGCTAACATAGATAAGAATAATGGGTTAATATAAGTTACAAGAGCTAATAAGAAGCCTGAGCTAATGGGCCAATCAGTTTATAATCTTATGGATATCTCTGTGTGATTTTCTTTGGGACCTAAATGACTGGGGAACTGGGCGGGACAAAAACCCCAACGAGCCCAGCCCTCATGTTACACTTACTCATCATGGGTACATATATTCCATCATGTACTTCCTGTCTTAGATTGCCGGGGGTGGGAGTGGGTGATGGGGAGGTGTAAAAAAGATCTTACCCATCTTTGACTACCAGCCTCTGTAAATAAAACAAGAACTCTGAATTGAATCTCCCTTGTTTAGCTTTCTTCCTGACCATTAGCCATACAACTTGTAATCAACACTCTAAACAAAGACAAACATTCATAATACATATTTTAGGAATGCAGGCGTAGTTTTCCAGGCTACTTCTTGCTGATTGGGGGCACTGATAATCTTATGGGAACCTAAAGAAAATTTAGAATTATGATCAAGTCCTGACTGGAGTATCTTGTGCAGCTTGATCATCTCAGGCAGCAGTCTTGAGGCTGTTCTGGATCTAGAACTCAGACATCTGGCTATCTGCTCCTATTGGAGATTTCTCAGGGGGCCTTCCTTGATCAAACCTGACTTTTCTTAACCCAGAACAAATCCACAACTTCTCATTTCCTGTGAAAACAAAAGCAAAACCTCTTCTCCAAAGTAACATACATTTTGACTTAAATTTTGAAGTCAAGGCATTTTCAAAATATATATGTTGGATTAATCCAGCAACATTTATAATCAAATAACTTTTAGCAGTTTTTGCTCCTTCCTCAGCCAAACAATTTTTTGTTTTGTTTTGTTTTTTTTTCGAGACAAGGTTTCTCTGTAGCTTTGGTGCCTGTCCTGGAACTAGCTTTTATAGACCAGGCAGGCCTCGAACTCACAGAGATCTGCCTGCCTCTGCCTCCTGAGTGCTGGGATTAAAGGCGTGAGCCAACACACCCAACTACTCTTTCTTTCTTTCTTTTTTATTTTAAGGACTTTATCCTTTTTCTTTTCTCTCCCAAGCCTACATATATTTTTAAACACACTGTAGGCTGTTTAGAGGTTTTCTTCATCTAAATCTATCTTTATTGTATATCTTTCTTTTTCTGACCATATGAGTTATTAATTTGCTAAACAATATGGCTAGGATTAAAGTTGTGGCTTTGACGACAGGATCCAGCCCATTCCTTAGGTTTTTTTTTTTCTTCTGAGAGTCTAGCCTCATGGCAGAACTACTGGCTGGAGCCATGATTATTGCCACAACCCTCTGGAATTTCAAGGTCCCTGCCACCACCAAAAAGCATACGGTCAGCTTTCCATTGACACCATTTAAGAGTTTCGTGGCAGGACCTCTTAAAAGAACTTCAAGGTTTTACAACCAAATCTGAGTCAGGAAGCCTCTCTTAAATGAGAGCACTTGCCTCTAGCAAGCAGAGCCTACCTTAGAAAGTGCTACTATCAATAAGCCATGCTTAAATCTATTCTTTTCTGACTAAATCCACTTAAAAAACCTGAGAGAGTTTGGAAAATAATTCTAGACAGGGTAAAACCATTGTCCCACAGCAATTTGTATCATGAAGCAGCTACTCCCTAGAACCTCCTGCCAATCTCCTTTGAAGGATCAGAAATAGCAAGGTGGAGTGGATTCACCTCTATATTCAAAATGCTAATTAATCACACCCTAGGTTGGCTCTCTTATTTGTAGCCTCACCTGTTGTCAACAACTTTGAAGAAGCAAGAATAAGCTCAAACTCTCTGACCTTTAGTCACGATGGAACGGACTCACATCTGTGGGCCCTGACACACTCTCATGAGTCTGATTCTTCCAGAGAAACAGGTATCCACTGTCTTGCACCTGAAAGATGCATTCTTCAGCCTCCTATTGGCAGAGGCAACCAAGAGGGAGGTTACAGCTGGCAACTTACCAGGACCATGCTGCCCCAAGGATCAAGAAATTTTCCAGTCTTATTTGATGAATCACTAAGTGCTGACCTCCTGCCCTTCCATTAGAGCTTTCTCAGGACCACACTCTTAAAGTATGTAGGTGACCTCCTAGCTTCTGAAACTAAAATAGATTATAAAAGGGCCACGGAGGGACTGCCACAAGAGTTACAGACTGGGCTACAGAGTGCCGGCTATGAAACCCAACCTTGCACATCAGAGACTACCTATCTTGGCTCCCAGCTGAGGGGAGGGTAAAAGGAGCCCATTTCTGAGTAAGATTGCTACCATCCTTCAGATCCCAACTCCAAAGACTAAGAGACAGGTTTGAGAGTTAGTATGTGTGTTTGGATATTGCTGCCTCTGGATGCCAGGGGTTGTGGAAATAGCAAGGCCTTTTTATATACTACCGCAAAGAGGGCACTGAGCTCCCTAATCTGGACTGAGGCTAATCAAAAGGCTTTGGAGGCTTTGAAAACAGCTCTGACTTGGGTCCAGCCCTAGCATTTCAGATGTCTCAAAACCTTTTTCATCCATTTGTTCATGAAACAAATGGCATTGCAAAAGGAGTTTTGACCCAAACTTTGGGGACATGGAAACTCCCTGTGCATACCTGTCTAATGATTGGCCTCCACAGCCACAGATGGCCACTTGTCTAAGAAAGAAAAACAAACAAGTAAGGAAGTTATTTCTGGGCCAGGGTCTTATATTCACAGCACTCCATGTGGTTAAGGCCCTCCTCCAAGAAACACCAGAACACTGTGTCTCTCAAGCCCAGTTTGAGAACCCCACCACCATCAGTCCTGCTATTCTCTTGCCTGATGACGACCCCACAGGTGCTCATCCATGGACCATGTGGCCAAAGCTGTCCAGTTCTGCTGCTTGTTGGAATGTGGTCACCTAGTTCAATCACATCTGTACCAACTTTCTGTTGTTGATGCTTGTTTTCACTGCTTCAACTTCTCTTTAATTCCTCCCCACAGTTGGAAACTTAGCTGGATGGGATTTTGCCCCACTTAAGATGTTCAACAGTTTTCCTAACCCAAAGTCCCAAAGTCCACATTCAGTCACAAGCAGCATAGTCCGGCCTATCAAACAATACCCTACTACTGGTACCAACTTCTGTTGGTAGAAACACAATGACCAAGGCAACTCTTATAAAAGAAAGCATTTAATTGGGGATTGCTTACAATTTCAGAGATTTAGTTCATACTGTCATAGTAAGGAGCATGGCCACGTTCAGGCAGATATGGTACTGGAGAAGTAGCTGAGAATTCTACATTCTGATTCACAGACAGCAGGCAGAGAGAGACACTGGGCCTAGCTTGGGCTTTTGAAACCTCAAAGCCCATCTCTAGTGATACACTTCTTCCAACGGGGCCAAACCTCCTAATCCTTCTCAAGTAGTGCCACTCCCAGATGACTAAGCGTTCAAATATATGACCTATGGAGGCTGTTCTTATTCAAACCATCCTAGCCTCCAAAACAGCTCAGGGAAATGTTGCTTTGCCTTCCAGGTACAGAGTGTGGGGTGTGTGAAGGGCTGGGGCAGTGAGGGCTGAGAGCCCATGCAGAGACATCAAGAATCTCTCCAGAAGGAAGAAAAAAAAGAAAAAGAAATGGAGATTTGGAGAATAAAACTAATAGGAAGCCACTGAGAAGCTTCAGGGAGAACCAAGACCTGAGCTAAAGGGTTTGGGGACCAGGAGGACTGAAGAACAAAGAAGAAAACACTGTAGAATGATGTGCGGATTAGTTTTTTGTCAGCTTGACACAAGCCAAGTCAACTGGGAAGAGGGAACTTCAGTTGAGGAAATGCCTCCATCAGGTTGGCCTGTAGGTAAAAGTCTATAGGGCATTTTCCTGATTAAAGATTGAGGGGCCAGCTCACTGTGATGATGATCCCTGGCAAATGGTTCCAGGGCTGTATGAAAAAGCAAACTGAGCAAGCCACAAAGATCAAACCAGTGAGCAGCATTCTTTATGGCCTCTGGTTCAGCTTCTGCCTTCAAGTTCCTGCCTTTTGTTCCCATCCTGATGTCTTTCAGTGATGGACTGTGATCAGAACATGCAAACCAAAAAAAACCCCTTCCCTTGCCAAGTTGCTTTGGTTACGGTGTCTTATACAGAAGCATAAGCAAACTAGGCCAGCCAGGAACAGGATGAGTGTGATCCAAAGCCTTAGTGTTCACTTGCCTGGAAAAGGAAAAGCATCTAGACCAAGAAGTCTTTCAATCGCTTGATCCCCGTCCTTCTCTGGGCCTCAGTTTTCTCATCTCTTCAGTGCAGGGAGGAGATTCCAGGTCCCAGGAGGTCCAGCTCTGGGAGGTGGTGGGAAGGCGGCACTACTTCCTCTTCTGGTCTCCTTACCTGGTGCAGAGGAGTTGGGTGTCTCTGGACATGGTCAGCCCACCATGCTCACCCTCAGAGGTGAAGACAGAAAAAACCCATGTATATAGTCAGAAGAGAGACTAGACCAGGGAAGCAATCTTCAGTGCTCAGCAGAAAACTGGGTTAATATTAACTAGTCCTCACATCTGGGCAGCTAGTTAAGTCCTTGCTGAGTGCCCTCAGGCCTCAGACTCCTCTTGTTCTCTCTGCGTGACTCCTAGCAAAGTTCAGAGCCCAGTGCATCCTTACCATGTAGTCCTCTGCCCCAGGGAAGTTCAGGGTTTATTCTTTTCCATTAGAACCTTCAAAATGTACAAAATGTACTAAAATAGAGCTTTCAAATAAAATACAGCATGTCCAGTTACATTTGAGTTTCACAAAAAGTCAGTTAATTGACCTGGAACAAGCTTATACAAAAAGATTATTCATACATATTAATCTAAAATACAAAGTTAATTCAGTAACTAGTTTTAATGTTTTAAAGAGGTGTGTCTCACTCTGTTGTTTAGTCTGGCCTTCAACTTTCAATCTCCTGAGTAGTTGTGGGTCACTGCACAATCAGTTTGGTGTTTGTTTTTCCAAGTCTAGAAATCCCAGTTAGAAGGAATATCCAAGCCCTCAACAGCAGGGACAGGCAGACTTGGACCCCAGAGATAAGTGTGGGTGGCATTGTGATTCCCTGGCACTAACATCAGGCCACCAGGTGGCAGCCAAGGTTTACACAGCTTTGGCTGTAGGGGGGGGGGGGCTGGCTCCCAGAGACTGCTGACAATAAAGACTTAAAGGGACAAGGACCCTATTCCTTCAGTTTCTCCTAACCCCGTCGGTACCCATCTGTTCATCTTCAGCCTCTTCTATCCCACCAAATTAATCCACTTTTGTCTGGTCACTCTCCAGCCAGCAGTTCAAAAATTGTTCTCCACCCCTAAACATAAACATTAGATACAATTTTCAAAAAAGAGTAGCCTTCTGTTTGGCTCCTCAGAGGTCTTCATAAGTAAACACTGCACATGCCAGGCTACAAGGCTGATCCAAGTGCAGGGCACATGCCTGTAATTCAAGGGCTTGAGAGATAAACACAGGAGGATCAGGAGTTCAAGACTAGCCTCAGTCACATAGCAAGCTGAAGGCCACCAGGCTATAGAGGACCCTGTTTCAAAGTAGACAAGCACAGACACATCCACACAGACAGACAGACAGACAGACACGCACGCGCGCACACACGCATACAGAGCTGTGCTGTTTGATACCCTTATTGAGCACTTTAGATGTAAATCTTAGTTGAACAATGCAGCAAGTGTAAACACAGAATTTGTTTGTTTCTGTGTCAGGGTCTCACATAGCCCAGTCTGACCTCAAACTCGATATGTAGCTGAGTACAACCCTGATCCTGTCTGTCTTCCTGAGTGCTGGGGTTGCTGGTCCTCAATACCACGGCAGGCTGCTCAAAGGATTTATAAATAGACAGTATGAAAGGCCTGTAAAATTCCCTGTCCATCCTTTAACATGTCAACAGCATGTCAAAATAATATTTGGTGCAGTAGATTATATAAAATATACTACTAAAATTAATTTCCTCTGTTAATTACATTCTAAGCCGCATCAAGACTTTGCTAGGTTATCTCTGAGATTTGCATTAGCATTCTCTTGCTCGGGGCTGGCGTGAGTATAGTCTTATTATCTTTGAGACAGGGGGGTATCCTGTAGCCCAGGCTGGCCTTGAACTTACTATATAGCAAGGCAAACTTTGAACTCCTGGTCCCCCGCCTCCACGTCCCAGGTTGGGATTACAAGCATGCACGGCCGTGCACGCTTGTGTTCATCTATTGAGTAGGTTCTTGGAGACTGGGATTCATTAGTTACCAATCACAGCTACTTCCACATCACAGCAGCCAGGAGAGCCTGGAGCCTGACACAAACACCTCCCTGCCCTTGAGGACTTGGGCATAGATGCAGGACAGTCACTATTTAGTCAAACAAAGGTCAAATCCTATAATGAGGCCTCCTTGAGTGTCCTGATTCACCTTTCATGTTTCCCAAACACCCATACTTTTCATTCTATTGGGTGAGTTTAGCTCCCAGAGCTTCCTTAAAAAAATATTTGTTTTTTTATTTAGGTTTCTCAAGACAAGGCTTCTGTGTAGCTCTGGCTGTCCTGGAACTCACTCTGTAGACCAGGCTGGCCTCGAATTCATAGAGATCCGTCTGCTTCTGCTTCCTGAGTGTTGGGATTAAAGGCGTGCACCATCACTGCCCAGTTGCTTTGTTGTTGTTGTTTGTTTGCTTTTAATGTGTATGAGTGTTTCCTCTGCATGTATGTCTGTGTGCCATGTGCATCCCTAAGTGCTTAAAGAGGTCAGAAGAGGGTATTGGATGCCCTGGGACTAGAGTACAGATATGAGCCACAATGTAGGTGCTAGAAATCGGATCCGGGTCCTCGACAAGAGGAACAAGTGCTCCTAACCACAGAGCCTCTCTTCAGCCCTGTAAATAAATGTGATCACCAGAGACACAGTCAAGATGCTTTGGGCTCTGGTTATACCAAGACTCTGATCATCATTTTCTATCTGCCCTCCAAAAAGAAGGACAGGTAAGGATTAGCGTAGCTGAGGATCCTAGAACTTCTTAAAGACGTATCAGTAAAACCACAGGATGCCAGTTAAGTTACAATTTTTTTAATAACTTTGAACTCCTGGCTCTTCTTTCTTTAATCCCATGCGCTGGGATTGCAAGAACGTGCCACTATACCCGGCTGACTATAATAGAAAACAACAAAAATATTTTTAAGGATATCTTTTTAATTTTAATTGTGTTATGCATGTGTGTTTGGGTGAGGATATGTGTGTGTGGATGCAGGTGCCACTGAACGGCTAGAAGAGGGCATCAGATTGCCCAGCAGCAGGACTTCGGGGCAGTGGTGAGTCATGGATGCGGGAACTGAGCTTGAGTGGTAAGAGCCATTTCTCTAGTCCCAAATACAAAAACACCAACAGTGAGCCAGTGAGAGGGATCAATGGGTAAAGATACTTGCCACCTGTGAACACCCTCAAAAACTTACTTTGCTCAACTGCCAACTGAGATGAGCCTACATACAGGATACACCATAAAGACCTGATTAACAGGGATCCCATACAGCACAAAGCAGTTTGGAGAGAAAAAACTGTGCCCATATTCCCAAATATTGCTTATAAATATTCTTTTACATTTAAAGGGGGACATGATATAGATATGAATAATTTACATTGGTATGGATTTTGCTTTATTGGTATAAATTTAAGGTCAATCTTGCTGTATGTATATTTCTGCTCTTGATTAAGGTATTGTGATTATGTAGTTCATTTAAAAATGTAATATGTAATTAGGAAATATAGGTTGTTAATGGATAATCATCAATAATAGTTAAGCTTGTAGTCGTGTTAGTTAGATTTTCTAGATATGTAGAGATATATTTCAATTAGATAGGCATTCTTCATATTTTTCAAAGAATACAGAATATGGCATTTAAAATATTTTAATAACTTAGAGTTTTTCATGACAGTAAGACACGTCTGCTCCTGGCAGCACCAAGCTACTTCCTGAAGAAGGTGGGCATCGAAGAGGCTCCTTATGGAGTTGGTTAGCCATTTGGGCAAGAAACTGCTCTTGCCTGGAATGATGCATAAGCTGGACATAAAGAACCCACAGAGAGATGACTGCTGAACTTGCTTAAAGGTGAGATGATCCTTCAGGGTTCCTGATTCATGAAAGCGTCTGCAAGACATTCTGCAGGATACAGAAAAAAGTGACTAAACTGTCTTTAAAATTTCCTGCTTCATGGAAAAGTCTGCTGGATACTATGGGCTTGTCGGCTAAAGATGGATGCCCCAACAGTATAAAAAATACTTTGGGTGGCTGTCCAGGCAGCGAGATGTCTCTGTCATTTCTAGAGTTTTGGAAGTTGCTTACTTCTGGTTTACTTAGGTAATATTATATCCTTCTGGAGTCTTTGATGGAGTTGAAGAATAGATAGATAGTTAAAGTTTTCCTTTGTTATGATAAAAGATAAAGTAGATATAAATATTATAACTGTAATTCTTGCTTGATAACTGTTTTGTTATATGTAAATCTACTATGTTAAAGTTAAAACCTTCCTTTTTGTTTAAACAGAAAAAGGGGAAATGGTATAGGAGGTTCTTCTGTCTATGTGTTGCTTTCAATGGTTGAATAAAGAAACTGCCTTGGCCTTTTAATAGGGCAGCACTTAGGTAGGTAGAGTAGACAGAACTGTATGCTGGGAAGAAGGACATTGTGGCAGACGCCATGTTTCTCCTGCCCAAGAGGGATGCTGGTTAGACTCATGTCGGTAAGCCACAGTCAAGTGGTGATACACATTAATGGAGATGGGTTAAACTAATATGTGAGAGTTAGCCAATAAGAGGCTAGAAATAATGGGCCAGGCAGTGTTTAAATGAATACAGTTTCTGTGTGATTATTTTGGGTGTAAGCTAGCTGGGTCCCCCACCTCCCCATCAACAGCCACCACGCTGACTTATCTGAGTCTGATGCCTGGAACACACATGGTGAAAGGAGAGAACTGACTCACACACATTAAATAAATGCTATTCATTTCTCCAGGTAAGTAAAATGTAACCAGAAATTTCGTCTGTTCCCTTGCCAATGGTGGGACTGTAGTTGTAAGTGCTTTCTAATTAGGAAGACTGTAAGTTTTACACTCAGCATCACCCAGTCCCATACCCCAGGGCTTTTGCCGCCCATTGTCCAGCTGTACAATACCCTCAGGGCCTTGCTACCCATGTTTCTTCTGATTTTCCTTATAGCTCCTGAGTTACTGGAAGTTTTCTCTTTGCTGAGCTCCTTCCCTCCCCTTGGATCCTATGATCACTAGCCCTTGGCACTGCTGGGCTATGGTGGGAGCTTTGAGGCCTGGGGGAGCGAAACTGGTTATTGCTCTTGAAGGGGCATTGGACCTTTGGCCTCTTCCATATTTTCTCACTGACTCCAGGAGGGCACTGCATGAAATTGTTCTCGCTATGAAGACTCTGTTTGACACTTCTGGGGAGTTAGAAACAAATGTAACTAACTTAAATAATCTCATTTCTTTTTAACTACATTTTGTTTCTGGACTTTTTAACCTTTCTTTATTCTATGTATTTTTCTTCTTACTCCGTGTCTGACTGTGCAGCTGGGTGATGCCCCTGGCATCCTCCTCTCCTCTTTTTCTTGCTCTCTCACTCTGCTTTCTTCCCTAGATTTCTCCTCCTATTTATTCTCTCCGCATGCCAGCTCTGCCTACCCTTTCTCCTGCCTTGCTATTGGCTGTTTAGCTCTTTATTAGACCAATCAGGTGTTCTGGATAGACAAAGTAACACAGCTTTACAGAGCCAAACAAATGTAACATAAAAGGATGCACACATTTTTGTATCATTAAATAAATATTCCACAACATAAACAAATGTAACACATCTTAAACTAACATCCCACACCAGGCATCGAAGCTTTTTTTTAGACCTTCTGGGGAAATGGAAATGGAAAGAGCTCACAGTCTGCTGCCCTGGGGACTGGGCCTCGGGTCCATCAGTCACACTGTCACCCTTCCTTGCTCCTGCCTTCAAGCCTCCAACCTAAATGAAGATCTTACTTGCCAAATGCTGCATGATAACTAGTGAACTTTGCTCCCACCCACATCAGTCCTCGAGCCTCATATCTCTGTTTTAGTAATGAAGACTAAGGAAAAATTTGTACGCGGGTCAGTGAGATGGTTCAGTGAATAAAAGCACCTGCTGATGAGCTTGACAACTTCAGTTTGATCCCAGGATCCACATGGTCGAAGGAGAGAGCTGACCCTCTCACATTGTCTTCTGACCTCCATGTGTGTGTCATAGCACACTATGTGCTTCCTCCCATACACACACACACTAAGTACGTGGGGGGGGATGTTTTAAATTTGAACACAAATTAAGGCCTGTATTGGGCTTATTTCAGCCTGTCGTCATACTTTGTCCCTATACTATACTCTAGATGACCTAGACCAGTAGGTCATCCTTTAGTGACAGGGTCCTTAGTAGGAGGACCACGGATGAGGAAATAAAGACGATAAGAAAGTTGGGACCAGGAGGTCTTGCATAAGCTGATAGCTCATGCCAAGCAAGTTTATTTACACCAAGAAGCACAACATGTATGATTTGTGAGGGAAAACAAGCCAGAGTGAGTAGAAAGCCATCAATCAACGGTACAAAGTCGATAGGAAGTTAATCAAGCAATGCTGCCCAAAGGGAACACGGAATATCTCAAATGTGTCACAGACCACACACTTAGCTGCCTTGGGACTGATAATCACAGGCCTTCAAGGAGCAGTGAGGATAAGGATGGAGTGATGGGGTGTAGAGTTCCCAGGATCTGAAACCACAGCTCTCCCAAGGCCCTGGCCCCAAGACAATTCTGGTTCTACAAAGCATGCTGCTGGTTTTAGGCAAGGAATTATGTCTTCTCCACATATCAGGGCCTGAGGGAAGCCTGGCTCTAATACTGGATACATCCTAAGTGTTGGAAGGTTGGTGTGTTCATGTGTGGTCTCATGTGGTCTGTGTAGGTGCATGTGCATGTCTCCCTATGGGGGTGGTGGCCGGTGGTTGATGCTGGATGTCTTTCCTCAGTTGCTCTCCACATTTTTCTCTTCCCTAAAAGTTTTTATCTTATGGATGTGAGTGTTTTGTTTGAATGTGATGTAAGTGCGTGTCTGATGCTTTCAGTGTAAGTACTGTGCAGGAGTTGGGAGCCAAACCTGGGTCCTTTGCAAGAGCAACAAGTGTTCTTTAACTGCTGATATCTCTCTCTAACCCCTCTGCTTTTATATTTTAAGACAAGTCCTTTCATTGAACGGGAAGTATAAAATTATTTTTGTTTTTCTGTCTAAGATAATTTGCATATTGATACAAAATCAAAATTATATCTGTTATATTGTTTATGTTCCTATTTCTGTTTACAATGTTTTTGTATACAAATGTAAAATTACTTTGTTATACTGTATGTATGTTTCTACTTCTACTTAAGATATTTTGTATATGATACAAAGTAAGAATATTTTTGTCATATTTCACTATACGTTCTTACCTATGATTAAGATATTTTATATATTGTTTCATTTTCAAGGTCATTGTCCTCATGCTGCAATCTGTTTAAAGCATGTTTATTTTTATAATGTGAAGCTTTAGTCTTTAAGATATATAGGTTATTAAGAATTACAGGTTAAACTGGTGGTGGTGGCACAGGCATGCCTTTAATTCCAGCACTTGGGGGGGGCAGAGGCAGGAGAATCTCTGTGAGTTTGAGGCCAGCCTGGTCTACAGAGCTAGTTTCAGGACAGGCATCAAAGCTACACAGAGAAACCCTGTCTCAAAACAAAAACAAACAAAAAACCCAAAAACAAACCAAAAAAAAGAATTACAGGTTCATAGTCACCCATGTTTGTCATACTTACACTTATGTTAGTTAGGTTCTCTAGATGCACATAGATGTACTCCTCATAGACAGGTAGACTTCAAACACTTCAAAGACCTACAGAATATAGCATTTAATGTTTTAATAATTTAGAATTCTGTTGATGAGAGACACAACTGCTCCTGGCAGCATCAATCTACTCCTGAGTGAATGGTTGGCATCCAATACGCTCCATATGGAGCTTGTTTTCATGCTGGTAAAACTGGCCTATCAGGCAAAGAACTCCCCTTACCTCGACTGCTGACAGCAAGCACGCCGTCCAGTCTGAACAAGCAGGATACAAGGAAAAGTGACTGTTGAACCTTGCCAAGAGAGGGTAGGACAGTCTTTGAATTTTTCTGGTTCTGAAAATGGTCTGTCAGATATTCTAGGCCTACAGCCAAAGTTGATTGCCCCAATGTTGCAGAGAGACTTTGGGTGACTGTCCAGGTCAACCTGTTTATGTCATTTCTTGCATCTTTTGGAAGTTTCTTGCTTGTACTTCCTGCTTACTCAAGTAATATTATTTTCCTTCATAGGTCTTTGATGGGATTGAAGATTAGATATTCAGTTACTATCCTCTCATATTTTAGCTAAGACATTTGAGATACAAGATTTAGATTCTTCAGGATAGAACAGCTTTTGGAATAATCTCTGTTATTCATGAATTACCTGTAGCCTGGGCATTTAGTATGTGATTCTTGCTTGATGTTGTTCTTGTTAGTTGTATTCCATTTTTGTTATTACCCTTTCTTTCTCCTGGACCACATTTGATAATTGTTCTTATTGTATATAGTTTTGTATTAGGTTTAGAACCTTCTTATTTAGACAGAAGAGGGAAGTGTTGTGGGAACTCCTTCTGTCTACAGCCTTGGGGCACCAGCCCTAGGGTGTGGTCTCCTCTGCTAAGTGACAACTGATAAACTTGTGAAGAATGGTCTCTCGCTCTCTCTTGCTCTTTCAGTAGGAGCTGAGCAGGCAGCTTGCTGTTGGTGCTCTTTCCCCTTGGGCAGAACAATTGCGGTGTTAACTATCCTGTATCAGTGAGTGTTTACCCCTATTATATATCTAAATAAACTCTTTTGAACCCCTCCCAGACTCTCATGGAGTCCCACTTCAGGGAAATTCACCGATTCAACGAGGCTGGTTGAATCCATGGATCTCTGCCAGGCGTCCTCACCCCAGTCCTGAGGTTACACTCATGTGCTGCCATGCCTAGCTGCCTACATGAGTTCTGGTGATCCAAACTCAAGTCCTCATTCTTGTGTGAAAGGCACTTGACCAACTGAGCCCTTCCCACCCCGTACCAATGCTTCAGGAGTTCCTAGGTAGAAAATCCATCTAGGCGGTGGTGGTGCATGCCTTTAATCCTAGCACTGGAGAACAGAGGCAGGTGGATCCCTGTGAATTTGAGGCCAGCCTGGTCTACAAGAGAAACCCTGTCTCAAAAAAAAATATAAAAAGAAAAGAAAAGAAAAAAGATAAAAAAATCAATCTAGAAACATGACAGTTTTGTTTCTTTCCTTCCAAAATTTACACTAAAACATTTTTTCTTACGTTATTACACTACCCAAGTCTCTGCGTTATTGCAGGCACCCATGATATGTTCTCATTTTATCTTATTACTGTTGTTGTTATTATTTACTTACTTATTTATGTATATGTGTATGGATGCTTTACTGGCATGTATATCTGTGTACCACCTGCACGCTTGGTATCCACTGAGACTAGAAGTAGGCATTGGACTTTCCAGAACTGGAGTTACAAAGGGCACTGAACTACCATGTGGGTGTTGGGCATCAAAGCCAGGTCCTCTGGAAGAGCAGAGAGTGCTCTCAACCATGGAGCTATCTCTCCATTCTGTATTTTCCATTTCAATAGAATGTTCCTGCGCTAGTTATCTATTGCTATGTTTTAAAAAAATCTTTCTCTTGACTGGGTGTGGTGGCACACACCTTTAGTCCCCACACTAGAGAGGCAGACACAGGCAAGTCTCTGAGTTCAAAGTTAGTCTGCCCAGTCTATGGAGTTAGTCCAAGACAGCCAAAGAATCAACCAACCAAACAAACAAGGAAATAAAGTTCTCACTATATATGTATCTACAGATTAAAAAAAAGATCACCCCGTTTTGTATGTCACAACAAGTATAGGTTTATGAATGGATTGAACGGTATTTCAACTTACACACACACACACACACACACACACACACCATTGCCTAAAATGCATGAGTTCATATTCAGTCCCTAGCACCTACTGGGCATGTGTGTGTGTGTGTGTGTGTGTGTGTGTGTGTGTGTGTGTTACAGTCTCTGAAATTCAGGAATTCAAGTAGCTTAGTTGAGTGGTTTTGGTTCAGGACGCATGAGGTTATAGTGGTAATGTTATGTCAGCTATATTTCTCTGAAGATTTCAGATATACAAAGGGCAGCAGGCTCTGGGAATATGCTCACTTCATAAGCCATTAGGGAAATGCAAGTAAATGTGATGCCACTGCACAATAGGGCAGCTACAGCAGGGCCAGCAACTAGTGCTGGCAAGAAGTCAGAACTCTCACATCTGCTGCTGAGACCGTAAAATCATAAGGCCACTTTGGAGTGGCTTAAAATGTCAGACAGTGTGACCCCCGCTCAGCAAGTTCCCTCGTAGGTGTATACCCAAGAGAAAGAAAGAAATCGTACAAACATTTGCACATGAACATTCAAGACATCACTGTTCATGTCCACCGGTTGATAGATAAACAAAACATGGCAAATCCGTAAAATGGGATAGTATCTAGTTATAAAAAGTCAGGAAATTGGGCTGGAGAGATGGGTCAACAGCAAGGAGCACTGGCTGCTCTTCTAGAGGACCCAGGCTTGATTCCAGCACCCACGTGGTAGCTCATAACCATCTGCAACTCCAATTTCAGGGGATCTGATGATCCCTTACAGCCTCTGTGGGCACCAGGTACACATGTGATGCGCTGACAGACATGCATGCAAAACATTCACACAAAAATGTAAATAAAACTTTTAAAATTTAGAGGCATGAAGTACTATCGCATTCCATCACATGGACAAACTTTAAAAACATGCGATTGAAAGAAGCCTGTCATAAAACACCACATCGTAGCTCTCTCTCTATGCAGCCATTCTCCACATTACGCAACAGCGGTCTGCAGGCTCCCCGGTGGTCCTTGCTGGAAGCAAGGCTTAAGCTACCTTGCTTGTTGCTGGAAGACCTGAGCTCAGTTCTCAGCATGTCAGCCGGCAGCAACTGCCCTCACCTACAGCTCCATGGGATCCAATGCTCTCTTTTGAACTCCAAGGGCAACTACACTCTTGTGCCCAACCCTACCCCCCCATACACATAATTAAAAAGAAAAATAAAACCATTTATAAAAAGATTAAAATTGCTGGAATGTTCCAACTGCCTAGTGATTTTGTACTCAGAGTGCAGAGCACAGCGCATGACTCACGTTTTGTGGTGACAGAGGGACAAGGAGCCACGGCACCACAAGTTCTGAAAATATAGCATATGCAATTAGGCATAGTAAATAGTGCTAGCTAGTTAGTGACACATGCCTGCGTAACTGGTTTATGTATTTATTGTACTAGTTTATTGTTATTTCAGAATACACTCCTTCTACCAAAAACTTTACTGCAGAAGCGGCAGGTCTTGTTTCGGGGTAGTGCCTCCTCAGCCTCGTATTTAACTTCTCTCTTTGTGCATCCAGGAGTCACATCGAGGGACTGATTCAGCTCCCTTGGTTTGTGTAAGCACACTCTATTGTGTTTGCACAGTGACAAACTCATCTAAGCAGGAGTTTATCAGAACATGCCCTGCTTGTTAACACAGCGTTACTGGCCGTGAACTGTTTGGAACAGATTGCTCCATGGAGACCGATGCACAGTCACCATGCTAGAAGGAGGCTGAATAAACTATTACTAGTTCTTATTTATATTATTTATATTACTGGGGATTGTGGAAATACTCTGGAATTAGTGGTGCTGGTCACACAGCTATGGACATTGTATACTTTTTTATTTTATTTTTTTTAATATTGATTTTGCTTTGTCTTCTGTGTCTGAGTCTCACTATATAATCCAGGCTGACTTTCAAACTCACAGTCCTCCTGCTTCAGCCCCCGGAGGGCTAAGATTATTGGTGCCTGTGACACTACACCCTGACCAATCAATGTACACTTTAAGTACATGCACACACACATGCATACACACACACACATGCACACACACACACACACACACACATGGGGAAGAGAGAGAGAAGGAGGGGAGAGAGAGAGAGCGGGAGCAAGCTGTATTCCTATGAAACCTGAAATACTTCAGAGTGGTTTGCTCACAGACCTTTCTGCTCACCTCTCATCCCAGGAGCCTTTTCACAAGGCTGCCCCAATGACAATGACGGCCCTGCTTCCCAGCAGGGACCATTCCAGAGAAAGAGGAAAACAGTCCCTTCCCGAAGCTGGGAGTTTGTCACTTCCAGCACATTCTAACTGTCAGAGCAAGTCACTATTCAGTACAGCTTCTACTCAAGTGAGGGGTTTGAGGCCCCCTCCTTTGGAAGGGAAGAGTATCAAAGAATTTGTGGGCTTATTTTTGGACCATCATGGTTTCCAATGGTGCTTAGTGAGGTCCATTGGTTCCCATAGTCTCTTACTTTCCCTCATTTATTCTTTCTTTCTGAGACAGGTCATACAGTCCAGGTTGATCTTGAATTTGCTATGTAGCTGAGTTCCTGCCCCTCCTGCCCCTACCTCCACAGTGCGGGGATTACAGGCGTATGTCACCACAGTAGCCTAGGCAGCTGCAGCATCAGACCTAATGCTGAGCTGTCTTGTTGGGCCTCATACTTTCCTCATACTTTGAGCTGGGCACAGTTGCGGTCAGGAGCACAAGGGACCCAGTCCCACCTGGGAATCTTACAGGTATGTTCTATACCCAGTATTCCTTTCTCTGTGGCCTGAGATCTCCTGGGAGAAGATTGTCCCTCTCACTAGCCTCCTTGGGTCCCTGTGAGAGAGCAGTTGACTGACAGCTAAAGCTGCAGCTCCTTCAGGATCTGCAACAGAGACCACTGACGTCTTGGGAAGCCTCCAGCTATTGACAGAACAATGGGGTCACTAGAGCGGGACTGACTGGGTCCAAATGGGGCTCCTCCACAGGAAATCTTCACACCAGAGCTTGTTGGCTGGCTTAGACCTGCTAGTATCCTGTTACCTCCCTTCCCATAGATGTCAGAGCTGAAACATGGCCTCAAGGGTTCCCTTGCCCAGTTCTACATCCTCTCCTTTTATCTTTATCCAACTATTTCCTCCCATAAATCTCTATCGCTTCTAACTCAGTCTTGGCAGTGGCTCCTGGAGGAGCCAACTGAGACTGGGCTCCAGCGGCTCTCCCACTTCCAGCCTCTCTTCTCCCAGGAGAATGTGCTCCCTTCCTCTTCCTCCCCCTGAGCTCCCCCCTCTGCCCACCCCCGCCCAGCTCTCAGAAGCATCTTCTCTGCAGGGTCTCATCCTGTGCCTGGCACACAGTAAATGCAATGACTTTTTGTTTCTAAGTGAATTGCATGCTCTGAAGCTGGGCACAGCCTGTCCCATTCTCAGAGTACAGAGCACACGGCGCTTTCTGGGTAAAGCTGGGGGTGCCAGCTCAGAAGGCCAGAGCGAGATACCGTTCAGGCTGGTGGAGAGGAAGATTCTGAGGTCAGAGTGGGGTGGGGGCGTACAACAATGGAGCATCTCCAGGTCCTGGGAAGGTATACTCCCTCTATGTATCAGGTGTGGTGTGCACTTGGGAGGCCATAGCAGGTGGATCTCTGCAGGGTGCAAGCCAACGCGAGCCATTCAGTGACTTCAAGTTCTGCCCGAGGTACAATTCTGAACACTCTCTCAAATAAAATAGGACGAAAGCCCCAAAGATACAAATAATAATGAATAGCAGATAAAAGCTATCTAACCAACACATTGGGAAGGGCTGATAAGGGGTTCAGCTACCCCTAAATTCATATTTGAGTGCTGATCTGAGCTTTAGTTTTTTTGGAGGGGAGGTTTCGAGACAGGTTTCTCTGTGTAGTCCTGGCTGTCCTGGAACTCACTCTATAGACCAGGCTGGCCTTGAACTCACAGAGATCTGCCTGTCTCTGCCTCCCTACTGCTGGGATTAAAGGCGTGCACCCCCACTGCCTGGCGGGTTTTAGGTTTAAATTGAAGAAGAAATGGGACAAGAGTCTACATGCCTAAGCAGTCCTGGTTGTGCGAGGAGGTCCTAAAAGGCTCTTATTTGTTTGAGGCCAGTTCTCAGGCAATGATCATTCATATCCCAGGTGCAGCCTTAGCAACATAGACGATCGCGATTGCAGGGTGGTCTGTCCTTCATGGATCTGCTGTTCCCGAATCTAAGGCAGCTGAAGGTTCAGGACAACTGGGGCCCAGGATAGGACACTATGGAAAGGTGACAGTAAGATGAAGCCTTGAAAGGGAATGAAATGGGGGAGGTCTCTCAAGTTTTGAGATGGCCACTCCATAAATGATCAGCACAGCTACATGCATAGTTAGGCAAGAGACAGGTGGAGCTGAAGGCAGAGACTCTAGGCTCTCGGCCCACTTTTACCTGTAGTTACCAAGTGAGGAAGGAGTCAATGCTCTTTTAGCAAAAACAGTCCCTAAGCGTCTGTTACAAAATGGGCCTGGAGATGTTGCTCAGTAGCAGAGGGCTTGGTGTGTGTGTATAAGGCCCTGGGTTCTAGAGTGCTTGGTGAGTGTGTGTTTATAAGGCCCTGTGTTCTAGCCCCGGCACCATAAAACAGAAAGGAGTGGGGAGTGAAGATATGGAAGCAAGAAGGAGACCCACTGAGAGAGAAATGGAAAGAGGTGGAGAGATAAAGTCAGGGAGATAGGAAGTCGGGGCTCAGGGAGACAGAAGAGACCACAGGCAGATGGGGATATGAGTGAGAAGCCAAAGGAACGGAGTCATGGAGCTTGAGCGTGGTGTGCTCACTGGTAAGCTCAGCGTTCGGAAGGCTAAGGCAGGAGGAGTCCAAGTTTGGTACTAGCCTGGGCTATTTAGCAAGACCCCACCAAGAAAGAAAGAGGAGGAGCGGAAGGGGGTGATGTGGACAGGAAAAAAAGGACCAATTTCTTGGGCAGACATCTATTTCTTATCCCACCAATGCCAGCTGTGAATCAGAGTGGTGAAGGCTCAGGGGAAAGTTTTCACCTCTGTCCTATCCTGCTCATTTGGATCCCGCTGTTCTCCGAGGGACACCCTGATGGGACACAAGGTACAGCTCCTGTTGGCAGACTGATGTGGCCACCCAGGGAGAGTGGGGAGAGAAGCCCGGTGATTGCCTCCCTTGAGGCCTGTGCTGCTCCAGCCTGCCTTCCCGCGGGGCCAAGACAGGAAGAGATCTCAAAGATGCTCCCCACGGTACTTCTCACAGCAGAGGAGGAAAACAGTGACCTAGAGAAGACCAAGTTCCCCCGAGAGGCAGTGCCCTGGCCACAGTCCCACAGTGGGTAGATACAGACACAGTGGCCCCCAAATCTTAGGATTTGCTTTCTCCTAGATAAGCTGCTTCCTGCTGCCCTGAGGCATGAGTATTTTGGACCACAGATGCTGGGTCTACCTTAAGAATCTTGCCTAACATCCTATAGGTGACTGCAGGGATTTCTCTGCTCATGCAGAAGAGGAGACCAAGGCTCAGAGAAGTTGACTTCTACAGCCAGGCTCACATCGTCCCTGCTGGATCTGTCTGTTTTTTCCAAAGCTGGGCGCTTGGTGTGATCTGTTCCGGCCTTTCCAGGCGATGGGTGAGGAAGGGTGTGGAATGTGGAAAAGGGAGCCAAGCTGGAAGTCAGGCCCTATGACAAAAGAAAATACCACAATAATGCAAAAAATTTTTCCCTTTAGAAAGGTTCCGCTGGGCTTGCTTGTGTCCCTACCCTCTCCCCCTTCTGTCACCACTTCCTCTACTCCGCACCTTCTTTCTCCACCTCTGGGGAGGGTTTGGCATGGAGGTTACTTACACCCATCCCCTTTTCATTGTCCTCTGCTATTTCCCCCCAGCTCCCCTGCCCAGTGTTGGCTCTGACTCTGCCAAGCTGGGATTTGATTCCTGGAGGGATAGGAAGGGGACTGGAGAGGGGCTGAGCTAGGTCGACCCTGATTCCCTGCTTCATGGGGCCTGAAAGCAATTTGAAATTTAAAAAATTTTATCATCCTTATGGAGTTTCGGTTCCTTCCTTCCTTCCTTCCTTTCTTCTTAGTTTTTCGATACAGGGTCTCACTATGTGGTGCTGGCTGTCCCGGAATTTACTATGTAGACCAGGCAGGCCCCAAACTCAGAGATCCACCTACCTCTGCCTCTCAAGGGCTGGGATTAAAGGTGTGTGCCACTACATCCAGCTGAGCTCAGTTTCTTCATCTATATAATGGGTGTAAGTACCAGCTTCCCCAGATGGTTGGAAGCTGAATGACACATCAGCTTGGGGACAAAAGAAACAGTGCTGAGTATAACCCTGTCCCTAATAGAGAGTCCCGTGTCTCCTGGGGGACATATGATACCTTCTGAGTCCTCAGGTGACCATGCTCCTAGAATTAAAGGCATGCAGACCTGGCCTTCTGAGCCATTTTCTACTTATCCAGGGGACCCTGTTTCTCTAATCCCTCAGTACCAGCTCTGCTCCACGTTGTTTTCAGGTCTTCCTCTGGCTGTGGATCCCCACTATCAGGTGTTGGACCAGATGTGTGCTTAAAGTCCCAGGGGTCCTGGAGGTCTCAGGGGTCCCAGGGGTCTGGGCACTTTCTTTGGAGTATACTAACAGTCTTTTTGAGAGCCAGGACCCGGAAAGACTTGGGAACTCCCAGGGTGGGCCCCAGAGTCCCAGCCTGCCCTCAACTCTTTTACCCGCCCTGGATGAGTGAGGTACATGGCCTTTTGCCAATTTTGTAGACTTGGGTGCGGCAGCCACAACTGGGTTAGGAGGACAACGACAGGTTTTGGGGGTCCCTGCACTCTCTTCTTACTCCACAGGATACACAGCTCCTCCTTGGCTTCTTTCCTCCAACCCCCCACCCTCACAGCCCAAGGCTTTGGCTCCCACAGTCGCATCCTTACAGGCTGGCCTGGGGCAGGTGACTGGACAGCACTGAGGGCAGGGAGAGTGGAGGCGTGGGCCCAGCAATGCACTTCTCAGCCAATCAGAAGCCTGCCCAGCCGGTGGATTCGGTTACAAGCCCAAGATCACCCCATGCTCCTGCCTTTCTCCTCCTCCTTCAGCTCCATTCATTGGTCCGACTGACACCCAGGGCCTGCTGGCATCCCTTCTGATCCAGACTCAGCAGCTGCCTCGTGGGTAGCCAAAGGCAAGCATCCAGGGGGCTTTGTCTGAGCAGGCTGGCCTAGGACAGAATGGGGGTTCAGGGGGTCCTTCTGGGGATGCTGGCTGTTCTAGGGGTTGCTCCAGGGGGCTCCCTTACCCTTCACTGGGACAGTACCTCCTGCTACTTGGCCAAGCCCATCCCTGGTAACCCTCTGGGTTCTCTGATCTTCTTGGGCAAAGATGCCCAAGGCCTGGCACTATTCCAGGCCCTCTGGGATGCGCACTACAGGCTGAAGGTATGTATCAGGCAGGATGACTCTGAGCTCATCAGAGCTTTCGGGGTCCTCTGTACTCGTGAGCCCTGGAGGCACTCCTTCATCCACACACCTGGACCTGAGCTGCAGAGAGCCCTGGCCACCCTGCAGAGCCAGTGGGAGGCCTGTCAGGGGTCTGAGGATAGCCCTACAGGAGCCAGGGAGAAGCGAGCCTCAGGGCAGAGTGGAGCACCTGACAGCGGGCACGTTAGAAGGAGGAGAGGCTGGACCATTCCTGGCACGCTGTGGTGTGGAGTTGGGAACTCTGCAGAGAACTCCTCAGAACTGGGTGAGCCACGGGGGTGTGTATGTGGGGAGGGGGCTGTCTTTAGAGAAGTGACTTAGGTACTTTGAACCTCAACTTTTTTTTTTAATCTGTAAAATGGGGGGTGAGCATGAGTAGTTCTTCATGGGACACATAAGTGATGTCATGGATGGGTCTTACTCAAACCCAAAGTCCTGTGAATCACCTTCTGAGGGAGGAGGCAGGTTGGGGAGGATCCTACTTCTGCTGTTCTAAACAGCCTCTACCCATGAGGTACTTCAGTGGAAAAAGCCCCTCAGATCTGGGTTCAGATTGCCGCTCAGCACATTCAAACTGGCACTTCTTGTAGCTTCAAGTTTCTTATCTATAAGATAAAGGGCCACTTCCCCTTCAGGACTGCTGTGAGCTTAGCTCCTGGGGAACACCCATGAAGGTCGCTATTGCTGCGGCTGTGGTTGTTGGTGTGTTTCTGCAAGGGGAGCTGGTGGGGAACTTGACCTGAGTAGGCCACCCAGAGCCTTGCGGTACCAGAGAAAATGTTGCACCCCTCCTGCCCGTCATTCCATTACACACACCTTCATAACTTGGAGCTTTATTTGGGTGTGAGCTTGAGAACTCTGTGAGTCAGCTCTAGTGACTTCCGAGGAAGACACGTCCACATGCTGGAGTGTGAGCTTCCTGGCATGGGGGAGGCAAAGGAGGTTGCGAGCCTGGATGGTCTTCTCAGAATATGTTGGCGCTATGGGTGTTGTGTATCCAGAGACCAACTGTCCTGAGGCCACCGTGGGCTGGGATGACAATTGGGAATATTCTAACTACTATGGCCAGGTCGGCATAACTGGTGCACAGTATCCAGGGCCCTGCTCTAGCCTGTTCCCTCTTCTCTCCATGCAGGTATGTTCCACGGCCCTGACCTCTGCTGCAGGGAACACGACCAATGCCCACAAACCATCTCACCCTTGCAGTTTAACTATGGCATCCGAAACCTCCGATTCCACACCATCTCTCACTGCGACTGTGATGCCAGGTTGGCAGCAGGCAGAGAGGGCCCGGGGCTCAGGGGCAGAGCAGAGTTACCCAGTCTTGGGTATCAGCACTAGAAATCCAGAGTATTCTAAAGGTCAGAAGCAGGGCCCCCTTCCTCTCCCGACCACCTTCAGTGCAGATGGGCAAAACTGAGGCCCCAGAAAATGAATGATCATCTAGAGGGTGGGCTGAAGAATGTGCCAGGAGGCTCTCTGGGGTCCCGGGACCTGAATTCTGGTTCTGGGGGCAGGTTTCAGCAATGCCTGAGGAGCCAGCGTGACTCCATCTCTGACATCATGGGCATGGCCTTCTTCAATGTGCTGGAGATCCCATGCTTTGTGCTGAAGGAGCAGGAGGCCTGTGTGGAGTGGCACTGGTGGGGCGGGTACGTGGAGCGTGGCACTGGCGGGGTGGGTGCGTGTGGCGTGGCACTGGCGGGGCGGGTACGTGGAGCGTGGCACTGGCGGGGCGGGTACGTGGAGCGTGGCACTGGCGGGGCGGGTGCGTGTGGCGTGGCACTGGCGGGGCGGGTGCGTGTGGCGTGGCACTGGCGGGGTGGGTGCGTGTGGCGTGGCACTGGCGGGGCTGGTACGTGTGGCGTGGCACTGGCAGAGTGGGTGCGTGTGGCGTGGCACTGGCGGGGTGGGTGCGTGTGGCGTGGCACTGGCAGGGTGGGTGCGTGTGGCGTGGCACTGGCGGGGCTGGTACGTGTGGCGTGGCACTGGTGGGGCGGGTGCGTGGCTGCCCACTTGAGTCCTTGCATAGCCAGCAGGGCAAGTTGGGCTCCAAGACCAGGGAGGGAAGGAGGTCTGTCTGTCCTCTAGAAACCGTGCATTGCAGAGTTTGTCCTTTCCTTTGGGCAGGGTCAGGGGTTTGGACCCTTCTGGGGTTTATCCCATAACCCAGTGGGATGGCAGATGGGACTGGCAGAAATTTAGCCTCTGTAGAGATGACTCTGGGGCTTTTGTGAACAGGAATTCTGGGTCATCAATTGCCTTGAATTGTCCCCTTCAGGTGCAAGGCGTATGGCTCAGTGCCCCTCGCTCACCTCCAGCCCAGGACCTACTATAATGCCTCCTGGGAGGCTGTAGCTACCTCACCTGCCTCACCCAGCCCCCAGAGTCCAGCCCCCAGCAAACTCCCCCAGAAGAGGCGCCTACAGCAGACACAAGTCGAGCACCAAAGCCCAACCACCACCACCACAACCCTCCAGACCCCTGCTGTTGCCTCCAGGCCTGATGTGGTTCCCAGAGCTCAGTCAGGAGTCCCCCATCCAGGCTATCACAAGGGCCCAAAACTTCAAGGTGAGTTAAAAACCAAACTTTCAGGGGGTGGGGTGAGTGGGTGTTCTTGCTTCTGTGTACAAATGCAGGAATTGCTTCTTTTCTTGCTCTAAACACCTCCCAGGCACCCCAACTTTTCTCATCACATCTGGATAGCCAGGGGGTTCCATGTTTTATAAGTGGGGCCACACCACATCCTGTTGAGTCCCTCACCTCTCCCAATATTAGCTAATGGAATCTCAGCACTCAGAACACTTAGGCCCTATAAACTCTGACTGTACCCAAATGCCAACTGCAAGGGTGAGATGTACCCGGCTGGATGAAGCTGGTGGTGAAGCATTTGTCTACAACATGCATGGCCCCAGGTTCCATGCTCAAGCCGAGAAGAAACAACTGAAGCGCTCACTTCTCTCTCAGACTCATCTTTGTAGTCTCTATGTCTAGGAAGCCTTATCTGGGATCTCCAAACAGTGACTGGGCATGGGGTGGGGGGTGTGGTTCATTCTATGTGAGTGACATTTTGTGACTACAGGGGCGGAGACAAAAAAGGACCATGTAACTAAGCATATGTGCTGGTGTATCTCCTGAATGGTGGCAGGCACGGGTGGGCTCCCTGGTGGGCCAGGCTTTCTTAATGACCACATCTGTCTCCAGGTGCCCACCGAGTCTGTCGAAGGCTTCAACACCTGGACCAGTGCAAACACCAGATCAAGCCCCAGGAAACCAAGTTCCACCTTCTCAACAGTGCCCAAACGCCCCTTTTCCATTGCAACTGCACCCGCCGGTGAGGCCTGCTGGGTGGACTTGGGGGTGGGCTGCCTGCTGCCAGGACTGTGCAGGGGTACCTGGCAAGGCTCTGGCATGGCCTGAACCTGCATCTACCTTCAGTCTGGCACACGCCCTGAGGCTCCACAGCCCCCCTGCCGGCACCAGCAAGGTTTGGGAGCTCCTGGGAACCACCTGCTTCAAGCTGGCCCCCCAAATCGACTGTGCTGAAGGCAAAGGGTGAGTGATGGCAGAGCCAGGAGGAGTGGGGGCCTTCGCCAAGGGCTGGGTTTGCCTATATAGAGACCAGTTGTGTGCCTGGGACGAGGGGCCTGGAAAAGGGTCCGGGGACTCTGAACTCCATGCTGCCCTGGGCCCAGCTTTGCAGCAGGCTGGGGTGGCTGGGGGATGTATGTGCCTGGGCTCTGTGATTTAATCCTCGTTTGTCTTTGACAAGCTGATGTAGCTTGCCAACTGTCTACCACTTCCTCGTCTGTAGAATGCTATAGGAAAGGCAGGTGTGGGGTACGTGCCTGGAGTCCCAGGACTTGGGAAGATGAGGCAGGATAAGTACTCTGAGGCCCAGCCGGGTTGGGCAGCAATTTAAAGGCCAGTCTAGGATGCACAAACAAACAAACAAACAAAAAGATTTCAGGAGACAAGAAAATAGCAGATGTGCTGAGCATAGCTCAAGACCTGCTTGATACAGAGATAGGGAAATTGAGGCTCAATTACTGGCTCAGGTTTCTACAACCATTCCGTATGGAACCTAAGCCTCTGGTTACTAGCCTAGGTTAATTCTGCCTCTCTGCCTTGCTGGTGACTCTGGCCTCACACCTGCTCCTCTCTGGGTCTTGTAGGATGGAATTCTGCTGGTTTTGACCCTTGCTCTCCCCACAGCTGCTCCAGAGACCACAGGGCCATCAAGGTGTCAGCGCGGCACCTGCAGAGGCTTCAGCGGAAACGACTCCGTTTCTGGGGTAAAGGTGCAGATGGGACTGTGGCACAGCCTCTGGAGCCTTCAGGGACCTCCCGGTCATTCTACAGCCAGTGTCTACAACTAACCCGTGCAATTTGGAGAGTGGGTGGACAGAAGACATTCCAGAGCTCATGACCTCAGGTGCAGCAGCCTGGACCTCCTTCTGGCTTTGCTATGTTCTGAGAGACTCGGCCTCTTCTTCGAGGAGCAGCGTGACTCACATGGACAATAGGAGGGCTTGATGGGAGGAACCTCAAGGCCCAGACGCTGGGCCACATCTGCTGCATTGGGTGACCTGCAGCTGGTGACACAACCCCCTGTGCCTCTGCGTGCTATTGAGGAGGTGCCTTCTGAAGCCTTGGGTTTCGACCTTGCCGGGAAACTTCATGCACAGGTGGAAACGGGGAGTAACTGATGGCAGAGGTACCAGAAGTAGGACCTGACTGTCCCTGCTGCAAAACTGACGTGTCCTGGGCCCTGCATCCGGGAGCCTCAGCACCTGGCTCTGAGGCCTAGAGCTGCAGGTGGGAAAACAGGGATACAGCGGAAACACCCAGATCTGAACCCAGCATGGGGAGCATGCTCCCTGCTCTCCTCACCAGAGACCCCCGTTTTTTAATAGCCCTTCCTAGCCTGAGCTAATCTTTCTGCTCTAACTCTAAACTGAAATCTCTTCTGTGCCCTTGCGGAGTTAGGGACCTCCCTGCTCCTGCTCGACCTTCGTTTCCTCCTCTGAAAAAAGGAGGTGTTTCTTTTTTTGTACTTGTTTGTTGTTTTGGTTTTGTTTTTTGTCTGAGCCAGGGTTTAACTGTAGCCCAGGCTGGCTTCTGTTATGTGCATGAGTATAGCCTTGGACTTCTGGTCCACTCTCCTCTACCCCCAAGGACTGGGATTACAGGAGTAAGTCGTCACGCCAAGTTTTATGTGGTACTGGGAATGGAACCCAGGGCTTCAACCCTTCAACTCAGGGTTGCTAGGCAAGCATGCAATCAACTAAGTTACACCCCCAGACTGAAAAGGGGAGCCGTAAACATGAACTACTTCACAGGGCTGCTGAGGAGTAACTGAATTAATAAACACATGTACAACCAGTAAACATTCTCTTCTTCTAGTGCTTAGCCAGACTGAGCTTTGCTATCTGCTCTTGAAACCCTGAGGGGGCCTCTTGGAGGCTTCAGTTTGCTCATCTGTGAAATGGGTCTAAGATTAAATGGGAGATTAAAGGAGATGACATGTTTCCATATACAGCTGGTGCCTAATATATGTTAGCTTTATCACTCCTCACATCTATAACTTCTCCCACCCTCATCTGCAAACTTCTCACAAGTCAGGAAGGAGCCAGGAGCGAAGCTGGAGAGTTTTATTCCTAATGGATGACCTCCCAGATGGAAACACCTGCCAGAGTTTCCCCCCTCATCCCAGATGGGGGCCCAGGCGAGGCTTTGCTGATTGTCACAGTTTAGGTGGTGCCAAGACTGAGTTTGGGGAGCTCCAGATGGCCACTCCTGGCCAACACAGAGTGGCAGGTGTGGTGGACAGACCGCTGGAGCAGCAGCAAGAGAGAGGCAGGCAGGTTAGTGGAAGAGAGAGGCAGAGTGAGGCTGTCCAGGCCCTTCTGCCCACGTCAGGGCCCCAAGCCCCCTTCCTCTAGGCCCAGTCGGCCCTGGGGACTGGGCGATAGGCTGTTAGGGTCAGGGGCCTCCCGGTCCGGTCTCCAGGAGCCTCCACCACCAGGGTCTACGGTCTCCAGGCGCAGGGCTGGAAGCAGGCCCAGGCTTCGAGGCACAGCAGGTGGGAAGGCCCATGGGCCAGGCAGCCCAGAGGGCCCCTCCTCACTACTACCTCGGCTGCCACTACTGTGACTCCTGTCAGGGGCCACCCGAGGCAGCTGGCGGCTCTGGGGTGAGGGGCTCCGGCTGCCACCACGGCGTTCACGGGATGAAGGGCGCAGAGCGAGACTAGGGAAGCGGGCTAGGCCAGGGCTGCGGCTACGGTGTCTCTTGGACTTGCCAGGGCTGGGACTGCGGGACTTGGGTGCGAGCAGCTCCAGAGTGCTGTCATCCTCACCCTCCGAGCTGGTGCCGGAGCTGTCTGTGCTGCTGCTGGCCGATTCTGAGGTAGGCAGCGAGATCTGCAGAGGACACCAGCCACTGCGCAATCCCACCTGCTAGCCTGCCCACTTCCTCCCTCCAAGTTGGCAGACCCAGAGCGGTAGGGCTACTGGTCTCGGAGTCCCAGAGCAGAACCCAGAAGATGGGACATTTGACTGGGACTTCTTGATGCGCTTTGGCCCTAGAGTCTGATCTGTTTACCTGAAAGGGTTCAGTGACACCAATAAGGATGCTGTGGTGGTGGCTATAGTAACCCAGGATGAAGTCTCCATGGCCCTTGGGCAGTGATTCCTCACTGAAGGTCACCTGGTGGGCACAGGGGTAGAGGCCCAAGCTGGGGCCAAGGGGTAGCCTCAGGACCCCCTCCCCCAGGCAGAACCCTTGTGTCCCCAGGGCGATGGGGACCTTCTTCCAACCCTCTTCTCCTTCTAAGTACCTGGTAGACATTTCCATCTACTTCTTCGTGTTTGGCCCAGACATAAGCCACGTAGTCCTTGCAGTGGCGGAAACCCACCTAGGCAAAGAGGAACCAGGGTTGGGACACCCTAATGCTGCAGCTTCCCAGCAGAGAGTCAAACACAGGACAAGCCAGTGATACTGGGGTGGGGGTAGGCCCCCTCCTCCCTGAGAGTCCCAGACTCTTGCCCGTCTCACCCGGTACAAGCCGATCCAGTCCCAGGAGCTCCGGGCGAACACTGTTTCCATGCGGTACCGCACCACAGCTTGCTCTGGCCGGGCCCACTCGTCGGCTACCTCCAGCCGTACCAAAGGCACGTCATCCCTGAAGGCAAACTGCCCAAGCAAGGCAGGGACAGGGGACAATGTCAGAAGATGCCCTTTAACGTCTCACATTACCTAGGTCTCTTGGGTAGTGACCCGGGTTTGTAACAACAGTCTTACTGGAGGCCGAAGCAGGAGGATTTATAATTTGAGGACTACCTGGGTAACACAGCAAGCTCTAGACCAGAATGAAAAACTGTTCCAAAAACCTGGTAAAAATCCAAACCAAACCCAAACAAGCAAAGTTCCTGCCTCCATTTCGGGCCTCCTTTTACCCTTAGCTTTCTTAGGAAGTGAGCGGAACGGAGCTCTGAAGACAGCCAGTCTTAGATTTGGCCTCGGCTCAGTCATTGCCGGCTTAGACAGAGGGTTACTTCCTAGACTTTTTTGAAAGGCAGGGCCTGGTCTGTAAACTCAGAGGCTCTTGTCTAGTTTTAACTTCTAAAAAAAAAATTTATCTGTATGAGTGTTTTTGGCTTGCATATGTGTCCGTGTACTGTGTGTGTCTGGTGTCTGGTCCTGAAGTTACAGATGGTTGTGAGCTGCCATGTGAGTTCTGGGAGTTGAATCCGGTTCCTCTGGAAGAGCAGCCAGTGAATGCTTTTATTCGCTGAGCCATCTCTCCAGTGCTCAAGCTCTTGTTTTAGACCCGGGATTGTACTGCTGATTCCCTGACTTCCCTGAAATGCAATTTTCCTCAAACTGCTTAGGTGCTCACTAAATAATCTACCTAAAGGCTAGCAAGGGACATAGACAAAGCCCTGGGGTACTTGAGATCCCAGGATAAGCGTGGTTCCCTGGAGCCAACAAGAGCCCAGACCTCAGTGCGTTTTCTAGCTCTGTCACCAAATTGCTGTGTGATCTCAGACAAGACCCTAGCCACTCCAAACTCGGTTTCCCCCATCTGAATCTTACTATGAAGGGCCCACTAATAACTGCCTGTCATCAGTCCAGGAAGACAAAGTATAAACGTGACCAGCTAGGACAACCAGAGAGTCACCTGACTAGGTGGAGTTTCTGCAGTGGCCAGCAGCCAGAGGACTGGCCACCTGTGTCCCTAGGAGCCAGCTCAGGTGGTGCCAGCCACAGGCCTTTGTCTGGTCCCTGTTGGTCTGGTTTCAGGTTTCCCTCCCTCAGCTTCAGAGCCTAGCTGTTCCGGAAGAAACCAGTGCATTCCTTCCCTGTCCCAGGTTCCTAACAGAAAGGCAGGTTGAAATGTGAGCCAAGGCTTTCCAAGGTCAAAATCCCTGCAGAGGCGTGGTGGTCCACGTCTAGAACCCTAATTCTTAGGTGGAGGCTGGAGGATCAGATCCCAGGATGGTCCTTGGTTGGAGGCCAGACCAGACTACAAGGGACTCTGTTCTAAAAAGACAAGAACAAAGAAACAAAGAAATTCCCAATCAATCAAAACACAAGGCCTGAGAGATGGCTCAGTGGGAGTCTTGGTCCTCAGTCTGACCTGAGTTTAATCCCTGGAATCCACATTTGGGAAGAGAGCACGAACTCCCAAAAGTTGTCCTCTGACCTCTTCCAGGGAGTGCACACCTGTGCACATAAATGAATGGAATTTATTAAAGCAAGGGGCTGGAAAGGTAGATGGCTCAGTGTTTAAGAGCACACTGTCTGTTCTTCCAGAGGACCTGAGTTCAATTCCCAGCACCCACATGGCAGCTCACAGCCATCTAGTTTCAAAGGATCTAATGGCTCCTTTGGCCTCCACAGGTACCAGGTTCACAGAAACACACACAGTCAAAACACATAACATAAACGAAGAGCATAAAGTAAATAAATAGACTCGGTTTCTCCCAACCTTCCAGGGCCTAAGACATTAGGGATGGTGCATGCTAAGTGTCCATGCATAGCCTAACACAGAGTAGGTATGTGGTAGTAACTCTGGACTTTGTTTCTGAGACAGAGTCTCTGTGCACCAGGGACTCCTGAAACTCACTGAATAGCTTAGACTGGCCTTGGACTTAAAATTCTTCTGCCCCAGCCTCCAAAATACTGTAATTAGAGAAATTTGCCACCCTGCTTGGCTCAATGGGTAATTTTTATTGTTGTTTAATCCAGGATCTTACTATGTGTCGCACAGGCTAACCTTGAACTCTTTCTTTCTTTCCTTCTTTCTTTCTTTTCTTTTTTAAAAATATTTTTCAAGACAGGGTTTCTCTGTGTAGCTTTGGAGCCTGTCCTGGAATTCATTCTGTAGACCAGGCTGGCCTCGAACTCAAAGATCTGCTTGTCTCAGCCTCTGGAATGCTGGGTTTAAAGGCGTGCTCCACCATTACCTGGCTCCTGGCCTCGAACTCTTGATCCACCTGCTTCAGTATCCTGAATCCTGGAATTACAGGTGTAGGCCACCAGTCCCAATTTATGCTAACTTTTCAAAAAGTTATTTTCTTTTAGTTTTTTTTGCAGCACTGGGATTGTACCTGGTGCCTTGCCCATGTTAGGGAAATGCCCTACCGCTGAGCTGAATTCAAGCCCCAGGTAACTTTTCCCCCCTATCCACCACAGGAAGGAGCAGGTAGTGTGGCAAAAGTGCTGAGTCTCAAGGTGAGGTCCCTGACTAAGGGCTGGGATGAGGTGGCACATATCTGTAACCCTAACACTAGGGGATCTGAGGTAGGAGCTCATGAGCTTAAAGAAGCCTAATACAAAGTAAGAAGCAATCTAAAAATGACAATAGCAAAAGCTCCCACCCTGTCCCTGTCCCAGAGTTCACAGGAGACCAGGCTTGGGCCAATCTCCATCTGCAGTTGAAGTATTGGCTTAAGTCCCACTGACTGATCACATGACAAAGTTACCATGGGAAACATTCTTTGGCCTGCAGGGCTCCTTCTTATCAGACCAAGAAATCCAGAAAACACAGCTTAGATTTCCAGGTAGGAAACATGGTATCTATCCAGTTTTGCTTCCTTCACCGAACCTTTATGTGACTTGAGGCTCACGGCCATCTCAGAAGGAGCCTGAGGTTACCCCAAAGTCAATCATGGAGTTAGATGACATCATCTTCCAGTTTCTAAGAGTCTAGAGCTCCCCTCTTTCACTTTGGCGACTAGAAACTGCAGCTCTAACCCAATAAAGTCCCCCCTGAGCGTCTGAGTGTGTTTGGTTTCCCTGGTAGACACTGAAAGCCAGGGATGCTGGTGTGCCTCCGTACAACAGTTTATAGTATGTACGTGTACCTGGTACAGCCCTCTGTGCACTTTCAATTCTTCCTAGATTACTTACACTTACATAACATACAATATAATAGAATACAGTACAATATAATGCAGATGATATGAAGGTAGTTGTTACTCCGTACTGTTTAAGGAAAATGACAAGAGTCTACATATATTCAATATAGGCACATGTTTTAAAACAATATTCTTTTAAAATTTTGTGCATGTTTTTATGGGGTGGTAAGGTGGGTATGTGCACTGTGGGGGTGCCCACACAAGCTAATGGCATCAGATCTCCTGGATCTCGAGTTATAGGTGATTGATTGAGAGCTGCCCTATTCATGTGCTGGAAACTGAACCTGGGTCCTCTGCAAGATCAATTAAATTCTCTTAACAGCTGAGCCATCTCTCTAGTCCCCCTGGACACATATTTCCTCAAAATATTTTTATCTGTATATCTGTAGATGTGGAGACCGTGGCACTGAGTTTGGTGCAGGGACAGAGCTGGGGGCCTTGTACATGCTAGGCAGGTAGTCTGCCAACTGGTGTATCTACGGCCTGACTTTGCATTTTTTTCCTCTCTCTCTTCTTCATCACTGCCCATTTTATAATGCCTGCCATATGATAAGACGATGATCATTTAATAAATTAACAATAAATGAAAATCACCTGGGCTTTGAGCACATATTTTGACTTTGCTGCTCTGATTATACATTGATTATACATGTGGGGTTTTTTTTGTTGTTGTTGTTGTTTTGTTTTTTGAGACAGGGTTTCATATACCACAGACTGGCCTCAAATTCTCTATGTATCTAAGGCTGGTCCTGAACTCTTGATTCTCCTGTTTCCACATTCAAATTTTAACTTGTTGCCCTAAACATTTCTTGGAAGAAGGAAGTCAGTTATAGATACGAGCTCTGCAATCAAACAGCAAATACTTTCATTTCCTCTTACTACTGTGTGGTCCTGGGCAAGGGAGGGTGCCATGATCTTATCTGAAAATGGAGATTATAACCCCATGTCCTCTTGGTTTGAAAGAATGGATGTTTTTAAGGACAGATGAAAAAGACTGCTAGATAGATAGAGGATTGCTAAAAAAAAAAAATAGGGGATTCTCAGTTGGGCCAAGGGGCCAAGGGATGTCACAAGCTGAGGATGTGGCCAGGACTCACCTGCAGGATGAACTGGGCAGCAACGGGCTTGTGGTCACTGACAGTGTATTCCATGTGGCTGCGGTAGCTGTGCTGGGTCACCTGGAGCCTGTGACTCTCTCGTCCTGAGGGGCTGGGACCTCCACTTGGAGCCTTGACCTTCCACAGAATACGGTCTGTCCAGGCTGGCTTCCGCTTCTTGGCACTGTGTAGGAAAGGTAACCTGAGTTTCAGGGGCTGGGGTGGGGCTGGGGTCAAAGCACAGTCCCAGGCTTATCTTCTGCCCTGATTCTCACAGGCTCCCTTTCCCTCATCCCACCCCATCTCTTGGTTTACCTGGTATCATATTTGTTGGTACCCACATCAAACTTGAAGGTGGGAGCAAAGTTAAGGGGCCCTTCCTGGAAACCTTTCAGGATGGGCCAAGTGCTCTTAGCCATGTTGAGCTGTGGGGTCCAGAAAAGCAGAAAAACAAACAACTTGGGCCTTGCAGCATTCAGACATGGGATGGGGCAGATGAGGATGGGGCAGAAACCTGAGCTGTTGGTTGAGTTCAGGGTTGAAGGAGGGAGAATAGGGTTCTTACCTGATCCTTTTCCCAGAGCTGATGGAGCTGGTTGCTGTCTATGGCAAACTTGACAAAGTGTAGGTCATAACTCTCAATGCGGAAATTCAGGTCCCCAAACCAGAATACGAGGCTGCTCCGGGGTAGGAATGGGGATTAGTGGGTCCATGGGGTGCGAAGGCTCAATCTAGGTCCTTCTTGGCACCTATCCAACCCCACAGCACTGGTACCTTTTGAGGTCCCAATGGGCGGGGCCTGCCAGAGCCTTCAGTCAGCCCAGGAATGGAGACGGAAGAGTAAGAGGGTCTAGAGAAATTAGGTTAGGACCCTCAGCAAGAAGGTGTCCCTCAGCAAAGTTCCACCTTGCAGGACCCACCCCTTCCCACCAACCTGCTATCTGCTCCATTTCCCTACAGGTAGTATGAGTGGGTCCCTCACAGTCAATAGGCCCACCACTCCGCATCCATCCAGCCGACACTCTGCAAACCCACTTACTCGTGGTCCAGGATGCCGTGTGCACCCGGTCCCTGGAACTGCTGGAGGCTAAGGATAGTCTGGAAGTTATCCTTGCGCTGCTCTGCCTTGTCCATGTGCGCCGGCAAGTGGCAGTTTAAGAAGCACAGCATATGCCCGAAGGCTGCTAGGCGCACGCTTACTCCGCCCTTGTTACCCTAGGGGCGAGGTTTGACAGGTCATGGGCCTGGCCTGGGCTGGGCATCAGAGCTAGGGGTGGGGTCTAAGGAAAGAAACAGCATGCTGGTACAGGGAAGGGGCAGAGAGGGGACGCAGTCTAAAGAAATGGGCCAAGCGATAGGTGGTGCTTGGGTTGGGGTACGCCTCAGGGTGAGGGATGCAAGTGTGAGGCAGGAGTCTCGCAGGCCACACTCAAGCCAGCTCCCATGCTCACCCAGTAGCCGCCCAGGCCAGTCCGTGTACAGTCCGTCTGTACGTCCCGCAGGAAGGGCAGATGGTAGTACTTGGCAAACAGCAGAAGGATGACACCCTGCATCCTCACGGTGCTCACCTGCAGGGGGAGGCCTGTTGGGGGCACTCCACATACGGCTCTCCCCCAGCCTCTGCCTCTGTTCCTGCTCCCCCCTCTCTCGGATTCAAAGGCCCAGCCATAGAGTCCCTGAAGAGCCCTTAGAGATGGGAGCAGGAAACCAGAAGCATCCCTGCTTCCCACGAGGGTGTTAGCGTCCTCACCAGCACGAAGTTGAAGGGCCCCAGTGCATCCATGAAGAGCTCGCTCCACTGGTCGGTGAAGAGCGCATCCTTGAGACGCTTGTTGATCATGGAATTGACTTCTTGCAACCTGGGAGGCGAGGGGGAAGGGACCAACCATCAGATTGGAGGAGCTGTTTTAGAAATTCCTTCTAAGGGTGAGTGTCCATGAGGCCAAAATGCTTAGGAAGGGACACACCCACATGACTCCTCACCCTATGGCAATCATATCTGCACCATCACTGTCATGGCCACCGCCCAGGTGAAGAAGAGATGTGACATCGTCAGGGGGCATGGCAGTCCCCACGTTCCATGTAACCACAGTGATCCTAGAGGCAGGGGCATGGGGGAGTTAACTGCTGGGCACCATTTCCCCACCCTCCCTTCCTCTCTAACGGGACTCTCTCTGGGGAGTTAAAACAAGGCAGGTAAAGATGTAAGGGCCCTTAGAAAAGACGCAGAGTCGACCTAGCATCCCTAGCTACCTTCCTGGGGAGATAAACTGAAGGAAAAGCAAGTCCCCTAGGAAGATACAATATCTTCTAGGGCAACCAAGTGGGCCCAGCAGCACTGCCCTGCACCAGGATAAATACTTAGGGAGGTGAACTGAGTGAAAATACATCATCCCTGGAAGAATGGCCCGTCTCTGCTCTCAAGACCCAGTAACTTTCCATGAGAGAAAATGCCTCACCGGAATCCAGGGTCACTCTTGCAGGTAGGCTGAGCTGACCAAGAGGAAGATGGTGAGGTGGTGGTGGAGGCTGGGCTTTCTTGTGCCTGTGGGTTAGGGCTCGGGGACCTGCCAGGCACTGCATTCTGGGTGCCAGGTCTTGGGAGAGCTGTCTCAGGGGCTGGGGGTGCACAGGGAGAGCGGTTGGGAGAACGACTAGGGGAGCGGCTGGGAGACCGAGGTGGCTTGGGCAGAGGTGGGGGCACAGTCTGGTTTGAATGAGTTCCTGGTCGAAAGGTAGGGGACAGAAGTCCAGGGGAGCGGGTGCCCTGCTCTGGAAGGCCTGGGTTCACTTCCAAGGGCAGGGTTTGTAGTGGCGGCGGTAGGACTGGATCCTCGGGGCTGTGGCGTGGAGCCTCTGGTCGGGCACGGAAGGAGGGGGAAAGTCGGGGGTCTGAGGAAGCTTGGGCCCTTGGTGGAGAGGTGGCAAGAACAGCTGCCTGAGCTGGAGTCTGGAGACACCCCTCTGGAGGGGGAATGGGCCTGGGTACTACGGCATCCTTCTGTTTAGCTGGCAACTGTCTCTCAGAAGCTGGGGCCGGGGCCGATGTCATAGGTGCTGGAGCCAGGGTCTGCTCCTGAGAGGGCGACAGAGTAGGACTGGGCACTGGGGAAGGACTGGAGGGTGATTGCAGGGGCTGCTCCTGAGAGGCCAGGACCAGGCTCAGGCCTGAGGCTGCCAGCGCTGGCTTAGGTCCCACAGAAGTGGGTGATAACTGCTTCTGGTCCTTGGAAGTTGGAGAAAGGATGGGCCCCAGGGTAGCTGGAGGAGGCCTTGGCACAGCAGAGGCCGATATTACTAGCTGCCCTAGAGACTTTGGAGCCAGGATGGAGACTGAGGAGGCTGCTGGAGGCTTTGGTCCTGCAGAGGCAGACACCACCAGCTGGCCCACAGATGTTGAAGCCAGGTTGGAGGTGCGGTGGGATGGAGGTCTTTTCTGTTCTCCAGGGGTGGAGAGTCGGGAAGATGCTAAAGCTGGCCTTGGTCCCTCGGAGGGAGGTAACACAGCTGCCCGTGGTCCCACAGGTGCCATAGCCAACCTTGGTTCCGAGGTTACTGGGCCTGTGTACTTTGCTGAAAGCTGAAAACTTGAGTTCACCTTGTGGAGGACAAATCAATGACTCAGGGTGAATTTTACCAAGGGCTTGAGTCTCCATTTCTATAGAGACCCCTGCAGACCCATACAGCCAAGCACAGCGGATCCCATGGAGACCCCGGAAGACCCATACAGCCAAGCACAGCGGATCCCATGGAGACCCCGGCAGACCCATACAGCCAAGCACAGCGGATCCCATGGAGACCCCGGCAGACCCATACAGCCAAGCACAGCGGATCCCATGGAGACCCCGGCAGACCCATACAGCCAAGCACAGCGGATCCCATGGAGACCCCGGCAGACCCATATAGCCAAGCACAGTGAATCCCATAGAGACCCCGGCAGACCCATACAGCTAAGAACAGCGGATCCCATAGAGACCCCAGCAGACCCATATAGCTAAGAACAGTGGATCCCTTTTGGAGATCCCAGCAGACCCATATAGCTAAGAACAGCGGATCCCATAGAGACCCCAGCAGACCCATACAGCTAAGAACAGCAGATCCCACGTAGACCCCAGCAGACCCATACAGCTAAGAACAGCAGATCCCACGTAGACCCCAGCAGACCCATACAGCTGAGAACAGCAGATCCCACGTAGACCCCAGCAGACCCATACAGCTGAGAACAGCAGATCCCACGTAGACCCCAGCAGACCCATACAGCTAAGAACAGCAGATCCCACGTAGACCCCAGCAGACCCATACAGCTGAGAACAGCAGATCCCACGTAGACCCCAGCAGACCCATACAGCTGAGAACAGCAGATCCCACGTAGACCCCAGCAGACCCATACAGCTAAGAACAGCAGATCCCACGTAGACCCCAGCAGACCCATACAGCTAAGAACAGCAGATCCCATAGAGACCCCAGCAGACCCATACAGCTGGGAACAGCAGATCCCACGTAGACCCCAGCAGACCCATACAGCTGAGAACAGCAGATCCCACGTAGACCCCAGCAGACCCATACAGCTAAGAACAGCAGATCCCACGTAGACCCCAGCAGACCCATACAGCTGGGAACAGCAGATCCCACGTAGACCCCAGCAGACCCATACAGCTGAGAACAGCAGATCCCACGTAGACCCCAGCAGACCCATACAGCTGAGAACAGCAGATCCCATAGAGACCCCAGCAGACCCATACAGCTGAGAACAGCAGATCCCATAGAGACCCCAGCAGACCCATACAGCTGAGAACAGCAGATCCTACGTAGACCCCAGCAGACCCATACAGCTAAGAACAGCAGATCCCACGTAGACCCCAGCAGACTCATACAGCTGAGAACAGCAGATCCCACGTAGACCCCAGCAGACCCATACAGCTAAGAACAGCAGATCCCACGTAGACCCCAGCAGACCCATACAGCTGAGAACAGCAGATCCTACGTAGACCCCAGCAGACCCATACAGCTAAGAACAGCAGATCCCACGTAGACCCCAGCAGACCCATACAGCTGAGAACAGCAGATCCCATAGAGACCCCAGCAGACCCACACAGCTGAGAACAGAGGCTCATTCCAAGGAAATTCTCCCCTGCTATTGCACTCCAACCCATTCTGCTCTAGGTCAGTTTCTCTCTCAGAAGACACGGGATACAAAGCCATGTTTCCATATTAAACTTTAAAAGACTGAGAGAGACCCTGAATGGACCAAGAAGAGCATGCTTCTGAATCTGAGGGCTCTCCTAGTCTTCCTCTATCCTGACCAGCTTCTAGGGCAGCTACCACTGTAGCCACTACAGCTTCCCCTACCGAGGGTTGCTGACAATACTCCAAGTCTGTCCGTGTGCGTTTGGGGACACAGGGGCCACCCTGCTGAGTGCCTTTTCCTCCCTCCACAGTGCCAGTAGCCCTTAGGTGACCCCTTGGTCACAGCCCTGCCTGTGCTGATCCCTTCCCAGCGCTCTGTGCAGTGTGAGAGCTGGCAGCTGAGCCTGTCATATGCATTCCCACCCTGGCTCTGTGATTTCAGGCAAAGGGACCCTGGGAAGGGTCCCCACCACAGGGTGAGCAGCATGTCACCTTTAGCCTAGCACTTCCTGGAAGTCCCCGAGTACTGGAGAGGGAGTCCACCCTTGGCCAGGTATCCCAGGGAGTGTGGTCTGCTGCCACGCCTCTCGCCTCTCCGTGCCCAGGCTGTGCCCCCTTATCCTGCCTGTCCTCTCCCCACCTGTGAGGACAGGCAAGCAGGGACCCTTTACACCCGACAGATGGACAAGGACAGTAGCCCCCCTGCCTCGTCAGTACCGCTATGATGTTCTCAGTCTCCAGAGGCCAGGAAAACTGTCCTTTGCCAGGGAGGACAGAAGGTCCGCATTCACCCCAGGGTGGCCCCGTCCTGCTCCGTCCCAGTCTCTGTCTGCGTCCTTCTCGGTTCAGAGAACCTGAAACTCTGCCTCCTCCTCGAACTCACTCTTTGAGGCTGCAGTTTGGATACTCCCCTTGGGCTCCAAGTGTCCCACTGTGTGCCCCCTCCCCCCAACCACCATACCGCCTCCAGCACTCACAACTTAGACATCACAGATGTCACAATTCTAGTCTTCAGACACAAACCCCCTCATTTTGCATGGGCTCAGAGAGGACCAGTAACTTGCCCAAGGTCACACAGCAAAGCTGGAGAATATCTGGGTCCCCTGACAACCATCCAGAGTGCTTCTGGGGGGCTCTGGGCCGTGGCTGATTCTATTTCTCTACGGGCACCCCACCACTGCCCCTACAGGGTGATCTTTTTTGTCCAGCACCTGCTTGGTGGGCACAGAAAAGTACCAGTCTCTTAACCACTTAGCCAGGGGCACCAGAGTGCCTGCAGAGTGTGTGTGTGTGGTGGGGGAGTGAGACCAAAGATCAGGAATGGGAGCTAGGGTTTGGGGGCTCTTACCTTTGAGGGTGCCCCAGCTTGCAAAACCCCATGGGGCGCAGGCAAGGGTCCCAGGCCAGTTCTGGTACCTGGCCTGGCACTACCACTGCTGCTCTGGCCCTCCATGTCTGCAGCCCCCGGCAGTGCAGCCTGGCTCCCTAGGGTTCTGACTCCAGCTCCTCAGCTCCCGGGAACCAGTGATGTCATCAGCCATTTCAACCTGCTGAGAATTTAAAGGCACAGGCACCCACTTCCCATATTGAAGGTGGCCAGGGCTAAGTGGCCAAGCTCTAGGAAAACTTCAAGCTGTCTGCTGATGCTGGAACATCCTTAGGTAATATGAGCACCTAGCAGCCTGGCCCTAATCCCTCCGGGATGCTGGAAGAGACCCTCTGTCTGCTCCACCCTCCAGACAGTGAGCCTGACCCACCCTTCCTCCAGGGAGGGCCACAGGCACACCTGCAGGTTTATAGGGACTGGTGGTTCAGAGGTCAGCAGCCTCTTTAAAGGACTCAGGGACACCAGAGTCCCTGCCCAGTTGTTTTCCTGACTTCCTGATTAGCTCAGGACTTGGCTTGGCCCCCACCCTTGCCCCATTTTTAAGCCTTGGGCCAGCTCCCCCTCCTCCACCTCATCCCCATCTGGCTTATTCTTCTCAAACCAAAACCAGACAGTCGGGCTCCAGCCACTGGAGTCTTCTCTCTTTCAAAGCCAGAGCCAGCCCCTCCTCTTCTGCAGTTATCTCATTGCCCTCAGACGTCCCCACGAGTCCAATCTCAGCCTCTCTCTAACACTCACTCACTGGCTGTGGATCTGAAAGGCCCTTGTCAGGGTCGGTGCAGGAACTGAGGAGGTCCTGCCGTTCAGTGGGTTAACCCAGGGATCCCACCAACCTGAACCAGTGGGGTACATGGGGGAGGCAAACTAGGGAGGAGTTCACAGTAGGAGGGGGACACATATTATCACCCCAAAACCAAGGAGACCATCGCAGGAGGCTTGCTGAGAGTTTGGGGACTATCCTGAGCTATAGTACGAATTCAGTCAGGCCTCTTTTGGGTGTACAGGGAGACTTCTCTCAAAAAGCCGAAACCAAAAACAAGCCAAAAGCTCACTAGTCTTTCAGATCTTAAAGATAAGAACCCAGAATAGGGCCTGGTGCCCAGCAGGTGCAGGAGTATGTTTGATGAATGAGTGAGTGAGTGAGTGAGTGGAGAAGAGTTGATCCATCTGTAATCCCAGCACTTGGAAACAGGAGAATCGAGAATTCAGTGCCATTGGGCTAGAGAGATGGCTTTAGCAGTTTAGAGTGTGATTGCTTTCCAGGGGACCCAGGTTCATCTCCTACAAGCCATGTCAGGTGACTCACAACCTGCGACTCCAGCTTCAGGGGAGCTGATTCTGTGAGAGCCCACACACATGGCATACACACATATGCACACAAGATGAAAATAAAAGTTCAATGTCACCTTTTGTTATAAACAGTCGGTCCCCACTGGGCTATGTGAGACCATTTTCAGTAAAAATAAGTAAGAAGAAAAGAAGAGCGAATGATTGAAAAGGTCGGGTTTGGCCAGGGATAAATGCGGGCTGTAGGTTTTCATCCTGCTCCAAGTTGACTGGTCTCAGCTAAATTACCCTGGAATCTGAATTCATCTAGGATCACTAGGTTGTACCACAGATGAGCGACACCCAGGTCAGGCAGAAAACGTTCAAAGTTCTTTTGTTTGTTTGTGCGGCCGTGCAGTATTTACTTCTTTGTTTGTGTCGTGCATGTACTTGGCGTGTGCCTGTGTGTGCAGGAGCATGTGTCCAGGTGCACACATGTGGAAGCCAAACAAGGACCTCAGGTGTCTTGTTCTGCCATTATCTACCTTATTCTTTTGAGACAGGGTCTCTCACTGAATCTGGAACTAGGTTAACAGCCAGCAAGTCACAGCAAGCACCTGTACCTGTTCCATGATAGGGTTTCAGGTGCACACAACTATGCCTAACTTTTTACGTGGGTTCTGGGGATTTGAACTCAGGTCCTCAAGCTTGCACAGCAAGTTCTCTTATCTACTGAGCTGTCTCCCCAGCCCAAAATGTTCAGAAGCCTGTGCCCAGAGTCCTTGTAGGTCAACGGCCAGCTCTGCATTTTCACTGTGCCAACCCCACTGAAGTTCTTGGGAACAGATACTACAGGCTGTCTGTGCTCGCTCTTCTGGACTCGCTCTGAGTCAGGCCTGTGTATCTGCATTGGCTTCTTTGTAAGTAAGGCTGGACTCTGGAGGGGGAAAGACTCAGGCCAGTGTAAAGCATGGGATGGAAAGAGACTTTGAGGCCGACGGGGGAGATGACTGTCACGGTGGGGGTGTTAACACACCTGATGATGGTGGAAGCAAGGGCCTGTGGGCAATAGCAGGGGTGGAACGGAAGGGGTGTCTGGTAAAGGTGGGGGCCATGGTGGTGAGGATGACGGTGTGCGTGTAGTGGAGGGGCTGATGGCAGATGAAGTGAGCAAGGCAGTGGTGATGGAAACCCGTGGGATGAAGGGACAGTGACAGTGACGAGGGTGGTGAGGTGGAAGAGAAATGGAGCCGTGGTGGGAGTGTGGCATTGATGGAAAGGTGCTGGGAGAATTGGGGGTGAGGATGGGGGTGTTGAGCCGTGGTGGGAGTGTGGCATTGGTGGGAAAGGGGCTGGGAGAATTGGAAGTGAGGATGGGGGTGCGTGTGAGGGAGAAGGAGCCCAACCATGGTCACCAAGAGGCAAGAGAACGTTGTCTGGTCCTCCAGCTCCTATTTCACAGTGGGTAACTGGGATTCTCAGGAGAGCTGGCCTCGGATACCATCCCGGAGGAGTTTAAGGGTGCAGATTCAGGCCTCTCAGTCCCAGGGCTGAGAAAGGGGCACCTAGGCCCTTGGCAAGCAATGCAAATATCACAAAATGAATGGGCAGGTTATTCCTCTGCCAACCAGGGTTCCCCACTGTCTCTGCTCACTGGGCTCAGGATGTTGCTGGGAGCTTTGCTCCTGTCCCTGTCACTGATTTACTTGGGAGGTCTCTGAGAGTCTTGATCTGTGTAAGGAAAAGTTAAAACACCAGATGTTTGCTGCTTTTGCCACGACGATTAAACAAGCTATCTGAAGAAGTTAGCTTGGAGCAGGGTGCGAGCAAGCAAGCTCTTAGTAAGCTGCTCTGCAGCCATCGCCATCCCACCATCTTTTCCAGACCACCCATTTAGTGGATGCTGAAACTGAGGCCTGGGGTGGTTGTATTCTGGGAAGAGAAAGGAAGGGGAAGGGGTGGTGGGGGGTGGACCCCTGCTGAGACAGGAGCTGGTAGGGAGCTATATTTGAGCTTCTGGAAGGATGACTAAGGAGGTTGATAACAGGCTCCCGGGCTTAGGGCGGCAGGCCGGGGGCAGCTGCCACGGAGAACCGCCCCCCTGAAGACAGCTGTCTTCAGAAGCCCCTCCCAGCTCCCTGCTTTGTCTCACTCTGTGGAGGTTACAGCTCAACCCGGCACTTTCTGGAAACTTCTCACACTCCCCTTCAGACTGTTGAGGTCAGGGAAGGGAGAGTCCTGGAGGGGGAGACTAATCCAGTTCCTCTCCCCATCACCCCGTTTTCCTGCCCAGAAGGTCCCCAGTGACAGAGGGAGAAGCTGAGCTTAGGAGAGGACAGGGTGGACAGTGCTCCTTGGGAGGAAGGAGATGGGTAGTTCTCCCCTACAAAAGAGGTCACATGATTGTCGAATTCTTGCTTGGCGGAGGAGTCTGAAGTGACAAGGAGAAGAGAAATAAATGTCTGGGTGCCAGGTGGCGGCTAGGGTATGGAAGATTCACCTGAGGAGGATTCGAAATTTGGTTCTGTGCCCTCCTGGCCTTATAGCCCAGACGGAACACATGAGCAGGCAAAGGAGAGAAGGCCCCTCCCTCCCTTTTCCTCCTCTCTCCCCCACTTCTTCTCACTCGCTATCCTTTATCGTCTTCTCTGCAACTTAACTCAGACCCACGGTCAATGAAGTCACTGTGGCACTATGTGAGATATGCCTACAAAGGAACGGAGGCAGGCATCAGGGAGCATGGTGGCCACAAAAGGAGCCCTCCTCCTCCGAGGGTCCTCATTGGTAACAAGTGTCTCGTCCTAGGGCTGGCTCCTCGCTCCCATTTTGTGGGACAGATGGATATTCTCCTCATCCAAATGCTGTCATGCCACTCAGGAAATGGGCTGGAGGAAGAGGAATGACTTTCCCAAGGTCACGCAGCTGGGACTGAGCTCAGACATCCCTCCTCCCTCTCCTCTGCTCCCCCTCCTCCCAGGCAGCCAGGCACCCGATGTCAGCTGCTCTGAAGTGAGTGGCTATTTTTATTCTGGTGCGAGGGACCTGAAACAGCAGAGCCATGTAGGTTAGAAGACTCGAGGACACCGGCCTCAGCAGCAAGGAAAAGCTCACTGCAGCTACTGGACCCTGCTAAGCTTGCCTGGGGGAACTCTTGTTCCTGAGCTTCTGGGTCTTCAAAAACTTCTTCATTGGAGGTCAAGGTAAAGCACAGAACTGGAATAAGCTCTGTTCGCGGCCCTCATCCTATACCCAGCTTGAACTCTAACCTTGAGATTGACTGAGACTTGATCCCATACCAAGACAAACCCTCTACTGCAGCTCTCCAAAGAGCTCTGACCATCACCTTAGAACTGCTCTCTGAGCCGGCGGTGGTGGTGCGCGCCTTTAATCCCAGCACTCAGGAGGCAGAGGCAGGCGGATCTCTGTGAGTTCGAGGCCAACCTGGTCTACAAGAGCTAGTTCCAGGACTGGCTCCAAAGCCACAGAGAAATCCTGTCTCGAAAAACCTACACACACACACACACACACACAATTGTTCTCTGGCGAGCCACATACTGACCCTGACCTAAGCCTGATAGAAGGCCAATCCCCGCTTGAGACCTTCATTCTGGACCAAGACTCAGCCCTGTTCCTAGCCTAAGGATTGAGCCCCACTCACAGAGAGCTCATTAACCTCAGTCAGGATTACCTCTTGCTGAGACCAAGTCCTTGCTCTGATATAAGTGAGACACCAGTTTTGTCCACAGAGCCCCGAGCTTAATTATTGACTGATTCTTGATCTCATAATGAATCCTCACCATGTATCATGCAAATTCTGTTTATTTTGGTCATAAATGGAGCCTTGAATCTGGTCAAAGTCCAAGTCCTGAGTTTAGTTGTTGACTGAGCCATAACCCTGGTCATACACTGAGCCTTAACCTGGACAAAGACTGAATTCTGACTTCATTCTAGAATTAGTTCTAAACCTACTGTGCTTTTGTTACTGCTATTGTTATTGGTGGTGATGATATCTATCTGTCTATCTGTCTGTCTGTCTGTCCATTCATCCATCATCTATCTTCTGAGAAGGCATCACTATGTAGCTGATCTCACAGTTGTGTTCCTCTTCTGTCTCCCTCTTCCTCTTCCTCTTCCTTCTTCAAGACAGGGTTTCTCTGTGTAGCTTTGCCCGTCCTGAAACCCTCTGTAGACTAGGCTAGCCTCAAACTCAGAGATTCCCCTGCCTCTGCCTCCCGAGTGCTGGGATGAAAGGCATGCACCACCACCACCTGATTTCTTTCTTAAATCTTCATTTAAACTAAAAGCTGCCCCTGACTCTGACGAGCCTAAACTCATCATCACAGGCTAAGCTTCACTCCCGACCTACCCAGGGTTACACTCTGCCACCCGAGGGGTATGGGCTATGAGCAGAGCTCTATCCTGGGATGCCTTGTGCTGCTGATGCCAGAAACTTCCTGATATTGCTGTGGCCTTTGTCTCCCTTGCTGGTTCCACCATCTGGTAGTCAACCCTCAGCAGGCCAATCTGTGGTCCAACAGCCACAGCGTCTAAGTTAATGCAATGAGAGTGGTTTGGTGGCATATGTCCAGTGAACAAGAAGGGCCCATGGGGCACTGGGGCTTGGGTGTGTCAGCAGAAAAACCACAGGCTCTGTGGGGCCTCTGGTTGCAGTTGCCCTGGGGCCCTTATTAAGATAGAAAAGGGCTGGGGGGTGGAGGGAACTAATGTGTTATATTCCATAGTTTTGTAAACACAATTTACTACTTGTGTTTAGTTGACATACACTTACAGAAAATACAGAAAAGGGTACAGAGGAGAAAAAAATTACCTATAGTTTCAACCTCTAAGAGACAGCCATTTTTATTTTTAATTTTTTTCTTGATTGTTTTGATCTAGTCAAATATATTTGTGTATGCATAGTTTATAATATTGGTTGGCTATGTTGGCCATCATCACACGAATTACCATCTACGTCTTTCTCAACAGGAACAGGGATGTGGGTGACCTTGTCCCCAGCTTTAGGAATGGGTCAAAATTGGTTATTCTGATGAGAAATTCTCACGGCACATGATTGGATCATGGAAAGATTAATGGGATAGAAGGAGATTTTTACTGGGAATTTGAAAAAAGAAGCTTACTTTCTATCCTGGCAAGTTTGAGAACCCACCCTTCCTCTCTTAGAAGTGAATGTTGCCAGTGATTCTTCATCAACTAGACCTTTTCTATTTTTATTTTTTAAGATGCAGTCACACTGTGTTGCTCTGGTTGGCTTGGAACTCACAGAGATCCACCTGCCTCTGCCTCCCGCGTGCTGTGGTTAAAGGCGTGCGCCACCACACTCAGCTTTAAGATTATTTATTGCATGTATTTTTTATGTGTGGGTGTGGGCATGCTATGGCTTGCCCACAGGTCAGAGGACAAGTTCCAGAAGTTGGTTCTCTCCTACCTTGTGAACTCCAGGGATTGAACTCAGATTGTCAAGGCTTTGCAGCAAGTACCTTTACTAATTTTTTTAATACGCTATCTCACTGAACCCAGAGCTCAACGATTTGGCTAGCCTGGCTGGCCAGCAAGCCCCCAGTATCTTCCTCTCTCCTGGTGTTCATTGCAAACATGGCCTGGTACACTTGGCTTCTTATGTGGATTCTAGGGCTCTCAACTCAAGTCCTTGTGCTTGTCTAGCAAGTACTTAACCCTCTGAGCCATCTCTGCAGCTCTAAGCTTGTTTCGAAATCTTAGCAGTCAAGCCAGTGAAAAGGAGATGTAGGGGGCTCTTACTCTGTAGCCAAACTGGGCCTTGAGCTTGAGGAAATTTTCTTGCCTTGGCCTCTTGAGAGGTGGGATTACAGGAGTGCACTGTCATACACAAAGCTAAAATCCCTTGTGTATGTGTATGTCGTATTTTTTAAGACTTATTTTCTTTTATGTGTTCTGATGTTTTGTCTGTATGTATATATGTTCATCACATGTGTGCAGTGCTCATGTAGGCCAGAAGAAGGCATCAGATACCTGGATGGGTGTAGTTGTGAACCACCATGTGGGTGCTGGGAACTGAACCCTGGTCCTCTGGAAGAACCTGTCCATGCTCTTAACCCTAGGGCCCCCTCTCTAGCTTCTCTCTCTCTCTCTTGGGTCTTATAGGTTAGGCTGGCCTTGAACTCACTATGATACTGATGATGACTTTTTAAACTTTTATTTGTATATTTTGTTTTGACTTTTTCAAGACAGGATTTCTCTGTGTAGCCCTGGCTAGACCAGGCTGGCCTTGAACTCAGAGATCCACCTATGTCTGTCTCCTGAGTGCTGGAATTAAAGGCATGTGCCACCATGCCCAGCTCTTTATTTATATTTTAAGTATGTGACTATTTAGCCTGCAAGCAAGTCTGTGTATCACATTTGTTCTCCCAGGGCCTGCAGAGGGTAAGTTGAGGCATAGGATTCCCTGAAACTAGAGTTACAGATAGTTGTGAGCTGCCACGTGGGTGCTGGGAACCAAACATGGGTCCTGTGGGAGAGCAATCAGTGCTCTTAACTGCTGAGCCATCTCTCCAGCCCCTCTGAGGATGACTTGAACTCTGATCCTCTTGCCCTGTCAAGTGCTTTATTATCATGACCAGCTTCTCACATTGGTGTAGGGACCCAAACTCACATCTTCATCATTATGAAGCTCTTTTTTTTTATGAACTATTTTTTTATATTTTTTATGGTTTATTTAACTTTTATTTTTTGTGTGTATTGGTGTGAAGGTGTCAGATCCCCTGCAACTGGATCTTCAGACAGTTGTGAGCTGCCATGTGGGTGCTGGGAATTGAACCCGGGTCCTCTGGAAGAGCAGTCAGTGCTCTTAACCACTGAGCCATTTCTCCAGCCCCATTATGAAGCTCTTGATCCTACATGTTAAACTATCTCCCCAACTCAAAAGCCCAGTTGTTTGCATTTACTTATTAGTGTGCATGTGTGTGTGTGTGCACATGTGCACACATGCACGTGTGCAAGAGTGAGAACTTGACACCACATACATGTGAGGATCAGAGGACAATTTATGGGAGTCTCTTCTCTCATTTTGCCATATGGATTCTGGGAATTGAACTTAGGGCATCAGTGTTGGCCACAAGTGCCTATAATCACTAAACCATATAAGCCTCCCCACATCCCATTTTTAATATGCACTTTTAAAGTGGGGAATAAGCTCAGGGAGGTAAAAATACCTCAGATCACCAAGCAGCCTTGGCTCAATGTTGACAGGGCTCTCTGGATTCAGTGGGAAAGGGCACAGCGTGTTCTTACTGTCGGCCAGCGATTAGTTCCAGAGCGCCCTTCCATACACCAACTTGAAAGACTGGGATGCTCAACCCCATAGGTAAAAGGCTTAATATTTCCCTCCAATCTGTGTGGCTTTCTCTTGTACTCACACCGTCTCTAGATAATTTATAACACCTAATACAATGCAAGCGCTATAAATAGCTGTCGCGTCTTATTGGCTGGAATAACAACGAGAAAAAGAGTTGGTGCATGTTCAGTACAGAGACAGCTCCTACTTGCCGATATTTCTAACTTGGACTGGTTGAATCCAGGGTGAGGAAGAGCTGACTGTACTTGCTGTGTCTGCTGGAGGCGTGAGGAGGTGAAGTGTGGCGCCTGCATCATTTTTGGGCTGGCGACATGACCCACAGAGGTGTTTGGGGTTCAAACCCAGATCAAGGCATAACTGGGTCTGTTTTACATTTCTGAAACAGTTCCTAACCTGCAAAACGGAGTTCGCTGGGGGAGGGGGAGTTTTGATGAGGAAAGCGGAGGAAGGACAGCGGAAGGCTACTCAGCAGGAGTCTGTCCCGATAATCCCTGCCCTCGGGAGGCTCAGCTCAAGGACAGCCAGGGATAGGTGTGGGGGGCAGGCTGTACAAAGTGAGTCACCCCCACCATCTCTGACCAGATACTGTTCTAATGAAATGTATTATGAATATTAACCCTTTCAACCTTTCTAGCTAAAAAGGATAGGAAATAATCCTTTTTTAAGAATTTATATTTATTATTATTATGTGCACGCTGTGACCCGAGGTATCCTGAGCTTATGCCACCACTTTATATATATATATATATATATATATATATATATATATATATATATATATATATATGATATCGGTGCAGACACTCTCGTGTCAAGGTGCGTGAACTGAACTGGGGCGCGTGTGAAGGACAGAGCAAAACTTGTAGGAGCCGCTGTTTTCCCTTCACATTTTTGCGGTGTGGAGGTATCAAACTCAGGTGTCAGGCTCGCATGACTTTTACCCACTGAGCCTTCTCGCTCTAGGGCATAGGTAATAGTTCTCTCTACAACGTGGGCTTTGGGGGAATTGAAGCTTTGATCGGAAATTCGTTCAAAGACATCAAAAGAATATAAAGATTTCCTAGGTTTCTATATCCTTAAGTCTGACCCAGTTATCCTCAGGTCCGCCTGCGACCCGCCTGCGCTCTCTGGTGGCGAGGAGTGGCGCTGTCTTCTGGCATCCTGCGGGAACGTCCACACTCAGTGGGCAAAGACAGTATAGGAATTGTCAGGACTGGGAACGTGAAATCTGGAGGACCCGAGAGCAACAGAGACCAGGAAGGGGGCTAGTAGGAGGCGCCCACCGGATTCTGGGAGGGTGGTGTTTCTAACTCAGGGGGCGTGGGCTATGGGTGGGTGGGCGGGGCCTTTAGCTGGGGCGGGGCCACCCTGCGGGCCAGACGTGGCGCTGCGGCCGAGTTTGGGTGCAGCCTGCGGAACGTCTTCTGCCAGGCACAGATGAACATCCTACTGTGGCCGCCGCCGCTGCTGCTGCTTCTCGCGGCCTTTGTGGCCCAAGCCACCGCCGCCACCACCTACCGACCGGACTGGAACCGTCTTCGAGGTCTGGCCAGGGGGCGGGTGGAGGTGAGTGCGCCTTTTCCCATCCTTAGTAGGACCACCCTAGAACCCCGCAGCCCCTCAACCCTGGACTACAGCTCACTCCGGTCTCGGGAACACCAGAATTCCCGAGGCTCCCTCTTTCTCTCCTGCGTGGCGCCGGGGATCATTCCTTCTATTCCCAGCCACAGGATGCGCAGCATGCACTGTGGAAGCAATAGACGTCGACCTTGCGGCCTGGCATTTTGAACCTGGCTCTGCTCCCAATTAGGCCGTACCGTGGGTCTCTGAACACCCAGCCCCTCTTTTCCAGGTTATATTTCTCCTAAAACTGCTCCTTAGAACCCAGTTCCCCCCACTGATAACCCCGCTTTTTTCTATTATTCCTCCCACATCCCGTTTTTAGTGCCTGGAGTTCAAGAATCTTCTGGGGGGGGGAGACCTTCTAAGCTCCTCCCCTCACTGTTCTTTGCCGGAGCTGGAGGAGCGTGCAGGGAAATGATACCAAGCATCCCAACAGCCCTGGACCACCACCCCCATCACTCCACCCCCCACAAAGGAATTCCCTAGAGTCGTCCTAAGTGATTCAGATGCTTACAGACTCTTCATGGGCCTTGGTTGTATTTTGTGAAAAAGGAATGTAAGGGAGGCCTGAAATAGGAGGTTGTGAGGTCTGCGCTTCCTGTCAGAATGTGGCCTCCCTCCAGGGGAGACAGAGGGTCCACCCATCCTCCATAGTCAGGGAAGGGTAACCAGATGGTTTGTGGAGCTGGACCACAGGTGTCTAGCAGGGTTAGCTCTGCAAGGGGTGGGTAGGGACCAGATGGCTGTTGCCTCTAATGCGGCCCTTAGGGCAGTTCTGAACTGTTTTCTTATGGTCTGACTTCCCAAGTGGTTCCAAGGGCCAGAGGGCAGGTTTAGAACTCTTCTGGCAGAAAGGAGAATGCTGTATATGTGTCTCCTGGGCACTGGTCAGCTATCAGTAACCTGCAGACAGGAACCCATAGCTAGCTCTTCTCTCGGATCCTCTACCCCATGTCTCTGGGTCTGAGTTTCTCCGACCTGTACAGAGGTCTTCTTTCCACAGGATCCTTTTCCCCCCTCCATACCTTGATGCTTTCAGATCCCAGCCTGACCCAACTCGGTGTTAAAGATAGCATGGTCTTGGCTGTATAGTGATGGGCTCCTGATTTATCACATTTTATCTCTCTCCAGACCTGTGGAGGATGACAGTTGAATCGCCTAAAGGAGGTGAGTTCGAAGGAAGGGGTCCCCTTAAGGAAGAAGCAACACTGCTTACTGACTGGGAGCCAGGGAGGAATCCTTGGACCTGGCATTTCCCCATGTCTAGAGAGTTCTGAGGTCTCGTTTTCTAATGTTGTGATTCCTCCCCAGGTGAAAGCCTTTGTCACCCAGGACATCCCACTGTAGTATCCTTCCGTTCTGGGGAAGGGGAAGGGGAAGGGGAAGGGGAAGGGGAAGGGGAAGGGGAAGGGGAAGGGGAAGGGGAAAGGGAGGACTACTAGTTTTCAGAGATAGAAAATGATTTTCGTCGGCCAAAGAGGTTGATTGGCCAGGGGATTCTGCGGAAGTCTCAAAATTAAGTAGACAAGAGAGATTATTAGCTGAGAGAAGGGCCCTTTACTTCCCTGAACCCCAATCTCACAGTGAATGAGGATCGGGTCCCCACCTAGGCTCAAAGTAAGTGATCAGCTAAGAGGGTCCAGGAGCCACCATCACTCTTTGCCTCTGTCCCCACCCCCTTAACATCTCCTCCAGCCACAACCTGGTGATGAAGCACCTCCCTGGGGCAGACCCCGAACTCGTGCTGTTAAGTCGCAATTACCAGGAACTAGAGGTGAGGCATTGACGGGAGGGGCCCCAGAGCAGTGCTGAAGTACTGACCCCGCCTTTTCTCCATCTCAGCGCATCCCACTCAGCGAAATGACCCGCGACGAGATCAATACGCTGGTACAGGAGCTGGGCTTCTACCGCAAGTCGGCGCCAGACGCGAAGGTGCCTACCGAGCACCTGTGGGCGCCCGCTAAGCCACCCGAGGACGCTTCAGAGCGCGCCGACCTGTAACCCGGAGCCCCAGTGGAGCTGGGACCCCCCACAACCCCTTGCCAGCGCCCCGGAGACAGAATGAGGCGCTCAGTATCCCGGGAGCATTTCTCTTGCTGAGAGCTGACGCCAGTCTCCGAGGCAACGGAAATGGGGTGTGTGTATGGGGGTCCTCTCAATCCTCCTTTTTCCCTCCCCAGCTCTACTAAATCCCCTTCCACCCTTACTAAGGCTCTTCTCTTTACTTGCTGCGAGTAGATGGTGTGGGAAATCAAACAAGAGTTCTCGAGTATCCTAGGGTGACTCCTCCCACTGCCTGGTTGAGGGAGTTGGGGACATTTGGGGGATAATTCACAACCCGATACCATTCCCCAAGACAACAGAGAGAAGTCGGAATCGTTGAAAACCAATAATTTATCAAAAACGCTGCGTGTGTACAAGAGGGAGGGGGTTCCGACAAACCGGGCAGCAGTGGGCAGGCGCACTGGGGGGGAGAGGGGCGGGAGCGGTGCTGGGGTGGGGTGGGGACAGCCTGCAGCGCGGGTCGGGCAGTGTGAGCAGAGTGGCTAGACATTCTTGCCGCGCAGGCGCAGCTCATGGCGCCGCAGGTGGTTGTACAGCGATTGCACGTAGGTGAAGACGCACTTGGGGTCGGGCTTTTTGCCCATGATCATCATGTCCTCCACCTCCACCAGGGGCACACAGTCCACCAGCATCCTGCAGGGGAAGGGGCACAGGAGTTGTCGTCAGTGCCGGCCTGCTTTTTGCTGTGTCCCTCTACCCCGAGGTCTTTTCTGTGCCGCAGCCTGTTAGTCTTTCCATAACTCCAGACTGTCCATGGATGAGAAACACTTTCCAGGAAGGGGAAGCCACAGCCAAACCCAGGGGCCATCCTGCCCATAGGCTAAGCAGGTAGAGAATAAGATGGAGCTGCGGGGTAAGTCATGCCCCACCTCAGGCAGGCAGGTTCTGGTTCTAGACCCCAACTTCTCTCTGGAGGGTCCACCTCCTGCTCACGCACTGGTATACCCCAGTCGGTAGTCTCAGCTACACCCCTGAGAGCGTTCCTCTTTGGTTAATGTCTCTCTATTGCCAGGATTCCCCAGTGACCCCCTTTCTCCTGGGGACAGGTCTTCTACTGGAAATAGAGGCCAGGGGGCTATGTCAGGAGTGGCCCTTTAGCTGTTATCACCTGCATTGGGCTGAGCAAGGGAGGCAGGTGAGGATCCCAGCCACATGAGCTGGATCGTCTACACCCTACACTATGCTCTCTGGTGCAACTGCCCTTCTGATTCTTCTTCAGAGTGCTGCACTTCACACAGCTTCACAGCTCAGAAGGTGCCAGGCTGGACCTGGTATGGGATACATGCCCTCAACCGTGGGTGCTTGCAACTGCCTGGCTGGAACTCCTTTTTCCCTACTGTAGGAACCCTTCCCCCACAGCTTTAAGATGGGGTACAAGCTCAGCTTTACTTTTCCTCCTGTCCCAAACTATGACAGGAGTCTCTTCTGTGTTGCCTCCTGTTTGTGCCGGCCCCTTGTTGCTGCTGCTCAGTAAGCTTACTTTGGCAGGGAAGGGAAAAGCAGATTGCTGCTGGTCCCCAGACATGGGATAACCCAAGACCCAATCTGGTACCTTCAAATCCAGGACTGTGGCAGGACTGGAATCTACTTCCAGCTCACCTAGACCATCTTTGTGGTGGTACTGGAGATTAAATCCAGGGACTCAAGCTTGAGACAGAAGCTCTCCATCACTGAGCTACATCCTAGCTCTTTACCTTTTGAGATTAGCGTCTCAATAAATTGCTGGGGCTAGCCTTGAAATCACCCCCGAAGCCCAGGCAAGCCTGGAATTTGTGGTTCTCCTACCTCTGCCTCCAGCGGAGTTGGGATCGCAGCCCAGCTCCTCACCAGATCTTTTACAAAGACACTGAGAAGCTGAAAAGTTTCTCTCCTGGTTCCACCTCTGACCACTTGTGGGTGCTGGACAAGACTCTGCCCTCTGTGATCCTACCCCACCCCTTATTAGTCATCCCTGATCTCATCTGAGACCTTGGAAGTACTCAGGATAAGTGACAGGTACCTGGCTCTACTGATGATGGACTACGTGCCTTGGGGTCATCCCCATCCCACATTTGGCTTGTTTATCCAGCTGTACCATGGTGAGAAGGCAGCCTCTCTCTGGAGCATCTTCCAACTGCAGCTATCTTCCCAAGGATCCCTGCCCCCAACCCCCCTCCTGCCCATGGTGCCTTCCCTGGAGACCTTATAAAGCCATTGTTTATACTGGGGTACATGGTTCAGGCTACCCAAGTGACAAGCCAAGCACCAGGCAACTGAAGCAACAGCACGTAGCTGAGTCACACTTTCCTACCGGACCAGACCTACACTAAGCCCCTTTCTCTTTAGAGTGGCCCGCTGAGCTGCAGCTAAGTCCATATAAGACCTAGAGCCTGTACCAAGTCTGTTTTCCACACCTGGACCTCTGGGTGTATGCGCACGTGTGTTCCTCCCTCCCCCCCCCGGGGACCCTGACCCAGGAGGGAGCCCCAGCGCATCCTTGTTGACTCTCTGAGTCAGATACCTTCCAGCAATCCCTTTGCTCCCTGGGGACCTCTCTTTGGTCCTAGCTCTAACCACTTGAGGATGCTGGATATCGCTCTACCCTCTCCTGTGCTCCTACCTCCGCCTCCAACTTATTTCTGCCACAAAATTGGTCAGAACACAGTGGTGGGGCTAGAAAAGCAACCGCTAAGGAGTCTGGAATCCTTCTGTGGCCAGCCTGAATGCTTTCCTTATCTTTCTGGCTTTCTGAATTCCTTATCTGGAATGGGACAGTCAGTTCAGGTGGGAATTCTTTACTGGGGCCCTGAGGTGAGATGACCAGAGAGGAAAGCCATATGGCTCAGGCAATGCGGCCAGAAACATCTTCCTGTTGAACTGGCCCTGTTCCCAAGCTCCCCACTTTGGAGAAGGACACCTCCAACTCCCCATATGGCACATTCCAAGCTTGTCGGTGTCTTGACCCCCTCCCGTTCTCCAAACCAGATCAGGGAGCCTGTCTTTCTACCTTTTTTTTTTTTTAGATAGGGTCTTGTAGCAAGGCAGTGCTGGCATACATCTTTAATTCCAGCACTCGGGAGGCAGAGGCAGGCAGATCTCTGTGAGTTTGAGGCCAGCCTGGTCTACAGAGTGAGTTCCAGGACAGCCAGGACTACACAGGGAAACTCTGTCTCGAAAAAGCAAACCACAGGGTCTTGCTATTCTGCCCAGGCTGGCCTTCCACAGTGATCCCCAAGCTTCAGGCTCCTGAATGCTGGGATTGCAAGCTCACACACCACACCTGGCTCTGCCCTCCCTACTTCTGATGCTGCTCCATCTTGAACATCTCAAGTTTCACCCGAGGATCGTTTTAGAACGCTAACCTGAGCACACCTCTCCTGTTTGGATACCTTTGATTCCTGGGTCCTCACAAGGAAGTTCAAACTCAAACTGTGGTCGTCTTCTCTCATCAAGACCCTCCCTTCCAGGTAATACTATATGCTCCATCTCTCTTGTTCCTGGCCCTGTCGGGCCTGTTCCTGTGCCTGCAGCTCCTTCTCTTCCTTCAGGCTGAACTGCTCGGATCCCAGTTTACTTTTCTCTTGTTTACAGACTGCCAGCCTGGGCCTGAAGCCTGAGTCTGGGGCCTCCTGGGCTCCCCCATCTGTCTTCCTACTTTATCATCACTCCCCATGGGCAACGGTGTCACCTAGGGTACTGCCTGTGTCTCCTTTGGCTTTTCTAAGGCTCCCCCTGCACTCCCCACTTTCCCCTCATCCCTCTTTGTGCACTGATGAGCAGATTCCGGAGAAATGGGACAGGTGGGAGAGGCGACATTTCTCACCGTGGGGCCCCAGGCAGGGGTTAGGACTTTTTGGTTTTTACCAGCCCCTTCTGGACCAGACAGCGGTAGAATTCCTGGATGTACGTGTACACGCACTTCCAGTCAGGCTCTCGAAGCCGCACCATGTCCTCTGTATCCAGGAGCTGCGGGCAGTCCGCATGGGTCCTGGGGAGGGTAGGGGGCCAGGAAGGGGCGGGGGCAGGACCCGGTGGAGGAAGGAGGGAGAGAGGCCGAGAGAGAAGGGAGGACAGAGACACACACACACATACACACACAGAGACATGAGTTCAGTTATGTTGTCAGTGCCGCAGTCTGCCAGCCTCCCGCATGCCCCCTCCCAACGGTGGACGTGCCGCTCACTACCCGTCACTAATGGTGTGCGGTGCAGACAAGGGTGGGGGGTCAAACCAGTCAAGGTGCAGAGAACTCTTGGGGCAAGCGGGGACGCAGGGGAAGGGGGGCAACGGCACTGGTGCCGAGGTTGGAGAGGAGGGCTGTGCCCCAGGGATGGGGGGTGAGGGAGGCGTGAGAGGAGTGGGGGAGGAGGAGGAAAAATCCTGGAGGGAACCAGAAAGAGAAGGGGAGAATAAGAAAAAGATGGAGGAGGGTGCTTGGGTGCAGTGTGCAGAAGGGGCAACGATTCCAAAGTGGAGGGCTTTTGATGTCCTATATAAGCCTATATAGGTCACTCGGGCACGGTGCCTGGGCCAGGAGCCTCCTTTTGGAATCTCCAGCTGGGATCCCGTGGGAGCAGGAAGCTCTGGTGATAGTGGGAGGAGAGCAGGACAGAGAAATGGAGAGAGGAGGGACAGGGGCAGAGGGAGGAGGGAGAGGTTATGGACTGGGCCACCTGGTGGGCTGTAGCCTGGGTTGGTAGGCGAGCCTGCTGCTCCTTCCTTCCGGTGGGCACCTGGCACACTCAGCAACAGGTGGGCATGGGTGGAGGAGGATGGAAACTCTCTGGGGAAGGGGGGTCTCGTCTGCAGACCCACAGAACAACTGGCCACTTCCATGGGGTCTCGGGGCTGCTGAGCCCAGCTGACACCAGGAGGAGGGGGCCCACACTTACTCAGCAGATGAGAAGGCCATTTCAAAGTTCTGGCGCCTGTTCTGTGGGCTAAGCTGCCCATAGTCAAAAGCCTCGGGGAAGAAATTGTGCACCAGGGCACAGAAGGCCATCCCGTCACTCCAGCTGGAGGAGAAGTTCTGAATGTCCACATGCTATGGGAGGAAAGAGCACTGGTCAGGACCCTAGGGAAACCTTCCCGTGCTTGCTGAACCCCCCTTTCCCATGTCCTGCATCCCAGACCTACGGCAGTTGGGTTCAGAAAGACCTCGTAGCTTGTTGAAAGCTATACAGAAGGTGAGCAGTCAAAACATGAGCCTCTTCCAACTTGGTTTATGAACCTCTGAGCTGTGATTTTTAGCGGGGGTGGGGGGAGAGCTACTGAGAGCCCAGTGCCACTTAGCTAAGGCTGTGGCCAATGTTCCAGTCACTCCTTCCCTCGGTATCATTTACTCTGTGTAACACTGACTGGACTCCAAGAGCAGGATTTGTCCTTGAATCATGCCCACCAGCGCAAAGGGCCTTCCTTCGTTAGGCCCTCAGGATCCAGAACAGGATACATGGTCTACCCGATACTTAGTTTTCCCATCTGAGAATGTTTTCCGTGTTTCCTGCCAGAGCACATGGTAGCGGCAAAATAATTCTAAGGAGCGGGTACAAGCTGAGATGTTCCACTGGGCTCACCTCGTAGCCACGGGTCTTGGCTCTGCACCAGTCCAGCAACATCTGCTTGATGCTATTGGCATTGGGGACTCCGAAGCTGGTGGAACGCTGTACAGCCGTACGGGGTGTGCCAGGACTGCTGTGGGGGGCAGTGTGGGAGGAGGGTCACAAGACACCATTAGTGGGCCAGCCTACCCGTTGGGCCCCTGGTCTAGTCTTCCATGATCTTCAGCCTTTCTATCCCACCTCTGGCTCCACCCACTGAGCTTCAGGCCCCATCCCCAATGCCCAGACCACGCCTGCTGGGCAGTCCACACCCTGTACCACTCACCCTGAGGAGCCTTCTTTCTCCAGTTTCTCAATCATGGCCTTGCGTGCTTGCGACGCTGAAGTCTTGGGCAGACTCTGGGCCTTCATTAACTCCTTCTTCTTCTCTGCCTGGCGCTTTTCTAGGGCGGCCAGGCTGCCAGGACGTGGGCTGGCTTGGTCCTCTCGGTCGAAGATGCTGGAGGGTGACAAAATACATGTTGTGGGGCCCGCCCTCTTGGCACCAGAGCAGGATCATTAGCTTTGATGTCGTTGGTCTTGAAAACGCTGAAACCGGTGCAGCTCTCTGCACAGCTGCATGGCGTCCTCCTGGGCTGCTTTGCAGCAGCATTTAGGAGAGATCTTATACTGCATGAAATGCCACCAGCAACAAATGAAGAACGGGTTGGGGGAGTAGAGGGTGGTCCTAACAATGGGGAGCGGTGTCCTTGTCATGCCCATTTTACAGAGAGGGACATAGAGGCACAAACACAGGAAGCTGGCAGTCATGCTTGTCTGCTCAGGCTTCGTTCCCAGGACTTTTCTAGGGGTGTGTGTTGTACTGCCAAGTTCTAGACAAGCTCAGCATCTAGGCATTATCAAGTAATAACAGCGGCACGGGCTAGTAATCCCAGCTACTGGGGAGCTGAACCAGAAAGACTGCGAGCTGGAGGACCATCTAAGCGATACGGTGGCTGACTTGGGGAAACTCCTGACTCACAATAAAAAATGAAAGGGCAAGTAGAGAACTTGCCTAGAAGCACAAGGCCCTAGGTTCCATCCCCAATACCTAAACCAAGCAGTAAAAAGTAATGAAGTGAGCATGAGCCTTTAAGACTTTCTCGTGTGTTCTTTTATTACTTCTAGTGCTGGGGGAAGGAATCCAGGGTCTCCGGAGCGCTAAGCAAATGCTCTACAAATGAGCTACACCCTCAGTCCTCCCACTGTGCTATTTAAACACCACAGGGGACTCTGATGTGTTGGTGTGCTCCTGATATCCCTCTGGAGGATGACAAGTTCAAAACCAGCCTGGGACACAGAGTGAGACTCTGTCAAGTGTCCACCTCTCACCACACCGTAAAAATACAAAAAGTGTAGGTCTATAATACCAGATACTCAGGTAGCTAAGGCAAGCTCACAGCCTGCTGAACCACAGAGGGAGATCAAGGCCAATATCGGCAATATAGGGAGAGACCCTGCCTCAAAGGAAAAAGTGAAGAGAGGACCAGTGATGGAGCTCAGTGGTGCGGTGCTTGTCCAGACAAAAACAAATCAACTTTGCAAGGGGTGAGAGGAATGCATGCTGTTTCCACTAACAATGTGGAAATCGAGGCCTCTTTCGTAGGGTTTCAGAGGGTACAGTTGCAGGGCTATAGCATCTGCATTGCAGTTCACCAAATGAGAGCTCCTGGAGCCACAGTGCTCTGCTTTCTTCCGGCCCTGCATCCTCTGTACTGTGGAGCATACCTCTCTGTACTGTGGGCGTACCTCTCTGTACTGTGGGTGTACCTCTCTGTACTGTGGGGTGTATCTCTCTGTACTGTGGGGTGTATCTCTCTGTACTGTGGGCGTACCTCTCTGTACTGTGGGCGTACCTCTCTGTACTGTGGGGGTATCTCTCTGTACTGTGGGCGTACCTCTCTGTACTGTGGGGTGTATCTCTCTGTACTGTCGGGTGTACCTCTCTGTACTGTGGGTTGTACCTCTCTGTACTGTGGGCGTACCTCTCTGTACTGTGGGCGTACCTCTCTGTACTGTGGGGTGTATCTCTCTGTACTGTGGGGTGTATCTCTCTGTACTGTGGGCGTACCTCTCTGTACTGTGGGTTGTACCTCTCTGTACTGTGGGCGTTCCTCTCTGTACTGTGGGCGTACCTCTCTGTACTGTGGGCGTACCTCTCTGTACTGTGGGGCGTACCTCTCTGTACTGTGGGGCGTACCTCTCTGTACTGTGGGGTGTATCTCTCTGTACTGTGGAGCATACCTCTCTGTACTGTGGGGCGTACCTCTCTGTACTGTGGGGGTATCTCTCTGTACTGTGGGCGTACCTCTCTGTACTGTGGGGTGTATCTCTCTGTACTGTGGGCGTACCTCTCTGTACTGTGGGGTGTATCTCTCTGTACTGTGGGGTGTATCTCTCTGTACTGTGGGCGTACCTCTCTGTACTGTGGGCGTACCTCTCTGTACTGTGGGGCGTACCTCTCTGTACTGTGGGGTGTATCTCTACTGTGGGCGTACCTCTCTGTACTGTGGGGTGTATCTCTCTGTACTGTGGGCGTACCTCTCTGTACTGTGGGGTGTATCTCTCTGTACTGTGGGGTGTATCTCTCTGTACTGTGGGCGTACCTCTCTGTACTGTGGGCGTATCTCTCTGTACTGTGGGGCGTACCTCTCTGTACTGTGGGGCGTACCTCTCTGTACTGTGGGGCGTACCTCTCTGTACTATGGGCGTACCTCTCTGTACTGTGGGCGTACCTCTCTGTACTGTAGGGTGTACCTCTCTGTACTGTGGGGCATACCTCTCTGTACTGTGGGCGTACCTCTCTGTACTGTGGGCGTACCTCTCTGTACTGTGGGGTGTATCTCTCTGTACTGTGGGGTGTATCTCTCTGTACTGTGGGGTGTATCTCTCTGTACTGTGGGGTGTATCTCTCTGTACTGTGGGGTTTATCTCTTTGTACTGTGGGGTGTATCTCTTTGTACTGTGGGGTGTATCTCTTTGTACTGTGGGGTGTATCTCTTTGTACTGTGGGGTGTATCTCTCTGTACTGTGGGGTGTATCTCTCTGTACTGTGGGGCGTACCTCTCTGTACTGTGGGGTGTATCTCTCTGTACTGTGGGGCGTATCTCTCTGTACTGTGGGGTGTATCTCTTTGTACTGTGGGGTGTATCTCTTTGTACTGTGGGGTGTATCTCTCTGTACTGTGGGGTGTATCTCTTTGTACTGTGGGGTGTATCTCTTTGTACTGTGGGGTGTATCTCTTTGTACTGTGGGGTGTATCTCTTTGTACTGTGGGGTGTATCTCTCTGTACTGTGGGGTGTATCTCTCTGTACTGTGGGGTGTATCTCTCTGTACTGTGGGCATACCTCTCTGTACTGTGGGCGTACCTCTCTGTACTGTGGGGTGTATCTCTCTGTACTGTGGGGCGTATCTCTCTGTACTGTGGGGTATCTCTCTGTACTGTGGGGTGTATCTCTCTGTACTGTGGGGTGTATCTCTCTGTACTGTGGGGCGTATCTCTCTGTACTGTGGGGTGTATCTCTCTGTACTGTGGGGTGTATCTCTCTGTACTGTGGGGCGTATCTCTCTGTACTGTGGGGTGTATCTCTCTGTACTGTGGGGTGTATCTCTCTGTACTGTGGGGTGTATCTCTCTGTACTGTGGGGCGTATCTCTCTGTACTGTGGGGTGTATCTCTCTGTACTGTGGGGTGTATCTCTCTGTACTGTGGGCATACCTCTCTGTACTGTGGGCGTACCTCTCTGTACTGTGGGGTGTATCTCTCTGTACTGTGGGGCGTACCTCTCTGTACTGTGGGGTGTATCTCTCTGTACTGTGGGGCGTATCTCTCTGTACTGTGGGGTGTATCTCTTTGTACTGTGGGGTGTATCTCTTTGTACTGTGGGGTGTATCTCTCTGTACTGTGGGGTGTATCTCTTTGTACTGTGGGGTGTATCTCTTTGTACTGTGGGGTGTATCTCTTTGTACTGTGGGGTGTATCTCTTTGTACTGTGGGGTGTATCTCTCTGTACTGTGGGGTGTATCTCTCTGTACTGTGGGGTGTATCTCTCTGTACTGTGGGCATACCTCTCTGTACTGTGGGCGTACCTCTCTGTACTGTGGGGTGTATCTCTCTGTACTGTGGGGCGTATCTCTCTGTACTGTGGGGTATCTCTCTGTACTGTGGGGTGTATCTCTCTGTACTGTGGGGTGTATCTCTCTGTACTGTGGGGCGTATCTCTCTGTACTGTGGGGTGTATCTCTCTGTACTGTGGGGTGTATCTCTCTGTACTGTGGGGCGTATCTCTCTGTACTGTGGGGTGTATCTCTCTGTACTGTGGGGTGTATCTCTCTGTACTGTGGGGTGTATCTCTCTGTACTGTGGGGCGTATCTCTCTGTACTGTGGGGTGTATCTCTCTGTACTGTGGGGTGTATCTCTCTGTACTGTGGGCATACCTCTCTGTACTGTGGGCGTACCTCTCTGTACTGTGGGGTGTATCTCTCTGTACTGTGGGGTGTATCTCTCTGTACTGTGGGGTGTACTCTCCCTCAAGTCAAGCTCTGTGACCCAGAAGTGATTGCAGATGTGGGAAGGTGGCAGTGCCAGCAGGCGATGGCAGGTCACTCTCTAAGGCTCAGTGTGAAACCCACACCAAGGGTCTGGCCTCCACAGTCCTCCACCCGTACCCTGTGGTGTGGCTGAGGATTAAGAGAGATCACAAAGCAAGCAGGGCACATTTGGTACCTCCCTTACTGTAGGCCTATCCTTCCAGTAGGTCAGCCTGCCCCCTTGCAGAATGAATCCCTAGTGAGATCCCCATAGGCACTGTCCCATGCTCACCTGCCCATCTTTTTGGATGAGGAAGAGGAAGAGGAAAAGGTTTTGGTTTGGACTGTGGTGCTGCTGCTGCTACCATCTGCGGAAAAGGGGGTGAGATGAGGACCTGGGCTGGACGGGAGGATATGGGGGGGCTGCCCGGAGGGATGGTGATAGACGCAGTAGAGAAGTGAAAGTGGGGGCACGGTTGAAGACACAGAGTGTTTAAGGAAGAACTTAAGGAGGTGAGCAGGCAGCAGGCAGCAGGCACAGGAGAGAGCAGGTGGCCTTACTCTCCGAGCGCCTCACGAAACTTGACTCCACAGTGGTGGTGCGGGCCGTCTGTGTGCCATCGTCTGGAGGGACAGCAAAAGGACAAAGAAGCGTGTGAAAGGTACAGGGAGTTAGCCTGAGCTCGCCCCGAGCCCCAAGCCCTGCTCAGTCTTACTGGAGTGGACGAGCCGCTCAGTTTTGGTAACTGTGCTGACAGCTGAGCCGTCAGCCGCCCGCTGACTGTGCCTCGTGGTGGTCTCCGTAGCCAGATTGTTTCGGCTCTCCCCTGGCCGGGCCCGTGCCTCCCGTAGTCGCTGTTCTCGCTCCTTGTCCCTCTGGTCTGAGCAGGAGATGCCCCCATGCATGCCCAGAGGGGCCGCCCAGCGCCACACAGCACACATGCACAGACACAAGGGGTACACGGGATGGAGTGGAGGCAGCTCGTTAGAAACACCAATGACAGAAAACCCGTGCCTCTCTAGGGATGGTTGAAAGTGGGTGGGTGGGGGGACAACCACAACTTGGCACAGAGCTGAGTGTGTGCTGAGGGTGATGGGCTCTGAGATGGGAGGGGGGATATTTGGATCCAAGACAAGTTTCTGTGGGACTAAGCAGCCAGTCAGGAGGAAATAGCTGACATCCAGAGAGAGCTGGGTGGGCACCGCAGCTGACTGGTGAACCCTTCAAACTAGTCTCAGGGAGGAGAAGAGCAACTGCAAGGAGGATGCCGAGATCCAGGGGTGGGTGCAGGTACTGGGAGAAGCCATCAGATCCAGAGAAAGAACACTTGAGAAAGAAGCTGGTGGGGAGGGTTAACTGGGTCTGCTGAAAAAGCAAGTAGGCTGGGGACCGGGGACATCAGGGCACAGGCAGCTCAGCGGGAGGGAGAGCGCTTGTCGGGGCTGCAGGAGGCATTTGACTGCCAGCTGGGAGTGGGGTAGGCTGGGGGAGTGATTGTTCTCAGAGAACAACTGTTCCAGAAGTCAATCTAGAGTATGAGGGAGAGAAGAGCCAGATCCAGGGAAGAACCGCAGGGAAGGGAAATGACCACATATGGGCTAGAGGCTAAGGGGAGCAACCCAAGGGAGAGGAGCAACTGGGGGATTATCTGGATTAAAGCAAGGCACAATTAGATGCCAGGTGAGAAGGGCCAGGGAAGGGCTGGGAATGCACAGCTGGACACAGGGCAAGGAGGCCAGGGAGCAGATGGCTCCAGGGAGGGGGGCACAAGGAGGGCAACTACTGCCTCCAGAATGAGGGGGACGGCTGAGGAATGGAGCAGCTACATCTAGTGGGCAACTGGCTCTCTACCTCTCTTTCTTTGTCGGAGCTCACGGAGTGCAGCCCGGATGAGCTTCCGTTCCTCAAAGTTCGTAGTCTGGTCCAGCTGTAGATGAAACAGTTGCTGCATACCTGGGGCCTGCCAATCCCTACCCTCTGCCAGCCCCCAGCCTACCGGAGCTAACATACCATCTTGTCCAGGACTCCTTCATCCTCAATAGCCATCAGCTCCTCGGCACTCAGGGGGCTCCGCCCCTCTGGGGCTTTGTCCACTCGAGTCTGCTCTGTGCCATTAGCTGCTTCCACTGTCACAGAGGGGGGCTCTGCTGGATCTGGCTCCATCTACAGAGTGTGGAGAGGGTGTAGGGTTTACACAGGGATGGAAGTGAAACCTGGGTGGGAGAGGATTAGATCCTGGGGCTGCAGGCATAGCACTGGAAAAAGCCAACAGCCCACCAGGCCTACTAATGTAGGTTGGCTATGTTGGCTTCAGGTCCAGGGTAGTCAAAGTGGAAGCCCCGTATACAGTTTCCCACATATCCAGAATTCAGAATCATATTAATCCAAGTTGGTGGCAGTAGGAACAATGGTTTCCATTCAGTAGAAAACATCTGTATAAACACTGGGGATAATATTATCCCTGTCAGATACAGGGGAAACTGAGGCTAGGCCCTCTGTGAGTGTGATATGACCTGGGGGTGGAGCTGCAGTAGTTTAGCTCCTCAACTTGAGTTCTTTCTAATATTTTTTTTCTAGCTTCCCCCAGGCAAGTATTGCTTGCCAAGGGGCTGGACCAGGTCCCAAGGTCTCCTAACAAGGTGGCCGAGTCGGGCTACCCCAAACTAAGACGTCTTGTCTCTGGAGGTCCAGACCACTTCCTTCCCCACCTTGCTGGGTACCATTACCTAAGGGGCACCAGCACTGACCTATCTCCCGAAGGGAACTCCCTCCCACCTTGCCCCTTGAAGCCAAGGCCCAGCTCAGCTACTATAGCTGTCCCCTCCCAGCAGGGCCTCTGTCTGTCATGAGGGTAGGGAGAGCCAAGGTAGCAGCTGCTCCAGAGAGGCCTGGCCTGGTTGAGGCTGCAGGGCAGCTACCAGGGTTAAGAGTCTGGGACCTTCTTGCTCCAATCTTAGAGTACCCATGCTTAGTCCTCTGTACAGTGAGGTAAACTGAGGCTGAGGCAGTGCTGCCCTGTCTACAGACGCTCAGCAGAGCTGGGTTCAATCAAGTCCCTCCCACGGGCTGACTTACGAGACTGCTGCTGCGAGAGGGACCCGCAGAGGAGCTGCGGCGGGTGCTAAAGGCAGGCGGGTGGGCCACAGGAGCCCCAGCATCCTCAGCTGCCTGGAAGAGGGCCTCAGGGTCGGCAGCAGCCAGCAACAACTCGCTGGGCTCTAGCTCAGACTCCAGGTCCGGCAGAAGTGGAACACCCAGCCGCAGGCTCAGTACCTCCACCTGCCTGGTCAGTGTGTCTAGTCGCCGGCTCAGAGCGGCTGTCTCTGCTCGAAGCTCTTCAGCTGCCTGAGCCACCGGCTCTACAGTGGCTAGGGCTGCATCAGCTGCCTGGGTCACCGCAGCCCGGCCCGCTTCAGCTACCGCCTGCAGCTCCTGTAATGCCCGGCTCAACCGTTCCTCAAAGGCCGCAGCCATCTCGGGCCCAGGCCCTGGTACTCCTGGCATCGTGCTACCGGGGACTCTTTGGGGTACGATGGTGGGACAGTAGCAGGGGCTGCTGTCTATGCTGGCAGCGTCAGAGTCTTTGCAGCTGGTCTGAGGGCGAAGGCAAGGGCAGTGAGCCTGCCCCGCCCCTGCTGGCCTCCCAGCCTGCCACCAGCCAGCTGGAGCAACTGCCCAAATAGAAACCTATTCTGGGCTCCTCTATGGAGGGGATGGAGGGGGATGGGTAGCCTGCCCAAACAGGCACACAGCCTGCTGCATGTCTCAAGGATTACTGAGACCAGAGTCCCATGACCCATAGGTAGAAAAATGGAAGCCGGGAGCAAGACACGGGCTGAGACAGCATGTGCATTAGCTGTACATCGTGTATACCGTGTACATTCGATTTGCTGGGCTCCTGCAAATCTCTGCCCTCGTGGCACGTTGTCTTAGAAAGTTTTGAGCAAGTCAGGGAAACGGAGGCACAAAGAGGTGGGCCTTTAAGCAGCCTGCAGGAAAAGGGCTTGGCCCTGGGAGACATGTTCTCTCCAAGCCCAGACGTTGTGCAAGTGCATCACAGATACACCATCTGCTCCCCAAGCTGGGGAGACAGGTGAGTTGTTAGTGCCAAAGTCATCTAACCCTGACACCTTCCATTCACCCCGAGAACCTCATCTGTAACCATCCCTCATGACACCCCATCCCAATCTGTTGGGTCCTGCTTTGTGGCAAGAAGGCCGCTGTCATTCCCATTGTCTGCCTGTCACCCGCTAGAAGACCCAACGCTAGCTCCGCCTGACCACCTCACCTCAGTCAAAGTCCCATTCGGTCTTTGGTACAGCATAGAGGGCACTACCTGGGCAGACCAGTGGGAATCCCTTCCCCATCCGAGCTCCCAGCCAGCTGATCCTGGGCTCGGGAATGAATAATAGAAGGAATACATCGTATTTAGTTCCCGTGGCACCTGCTGGGCCGATGCCTCATTGCCTGATGCCCCACTGCCTGCCTGTCTTCATCAGTGGCTCTGCTCTGCCTCCACAGCGAAGATGCTAATCAACAATCTCCTAATGGACCAGGCTGAGCTTGCGTGAGCCTGTGATCTGATCTCCATGCTGGGGCTGACGTCCAGCGTCAGGTGGCAACAAGGGTATCAGGGCTGCCATAGGAAGACAGCGGGAGCCCCTACCACCTTCTCCGAGCCTCAGGCTTCACACTTGCTCATGAAGAACGAACTGATCGATTTAGGTACAAGGTCAGAGACCAGCAAATGGACCCAAGCATGGTGGCTCACGCCTGTTGTGCCAGCTCTCTGGAGGTGGAGACAGGAGGCTCACTGAGTTTAAGTTCAGCCATGGCTATGGGCAAAGATCATTGCCAACCCAGGGCACAGGAGACTCCACATCAAACAAACTAAACAACAAAAGGTCAGCACATGGGGAACATGACTTCAGCTATGTCTCTGGGTGATACAGTGTCTTAGTCATGCTACCCACTACCTGTGGACTATTGGCAGCGATGCTCCTTCTCTGACCTCGGTGGCTTTGCACGCACAGTGGCGGAGGAGCATCGCAGAGAAAGCCTGCTAGTCCTGCACCCTTAAAGCAGCCTCTGGAGCTGGTGTATGGTGTATGGTGGATTCAAGAGGGGCTCACCTTAAAGTTGCAGCCTCCTCGGTTACCAGGGGAGGCATGGCTGAAGGAGGTAACCTGAGTGACACTACCCAGTCGGGTCACAGTCCCAGGGCTGCTGATGTGGCTGATGGTGCTCTTGCCCCCACTGCTGGTGCTGAGAAGAGTCGGGGGTGCCCGCAGTCCCAGGGTCAATTCTGATTGGGGAGAAGGGTTGCTGTTAGGGCCAGTTGGAGTGAGGGCAGTGCCAGTCAAGGGAGTGACACCTTGGACACTGGACACTGCCCTGGCCACACATGCAGAACCAGGAGGGAGGGGTGGCAAGGGCTCCACCCTGGCAGTGAGAAGCCTACCTGCTCGCTGGTTGCCTGTGGGCAGCAGCACCCGGCCTGAGGAGGCCTGGCCACGGCCATCCTTGATCTCAATGGTAAATGTGGTCTTCATACTGCCCCCTGGTTCCCCAGTGCCAATGCCCACAGACAGCGGGGTACTGGGCTCTTCTGAGCAGGGCCTGGGCCCCCCTGCTCTGTTTTCAAGGGACCTGGGAGCCAAGCCCCGCCCCCCAGGGCCCTCCTCTTGAGGGCAGCTCTGAAGCTGGGCCAGGGAATGAGCAAGTTCTCTTTGCTTCTTGTGGGAGGAAGTGTCATTGGGACCTCGGGAGGAGGAGTTGCTGGAGGAGGAGGCAGGGGTGGTGCCAATGAAGGAAGGGCCCAGGGGCCTCGTGGGGGTCAGCGAAGTGAGGGCTGTTCGAGGTGGGCCATCCTGGAGCCTGGCAGCCACTGCTGGGGTATCAGATGTAAACTTGCGGACTCGGTCTCTCACGGAGCCAGCCCGTTGGAACTGGGACCGTCCTGCAAGGAGGACCGGCTCTGGAAGAGACAAGAAGGCTGTCAGTGACTGGGTGGAATAGGGACTGCCCAGAACTTGGGGGTAGTAAATAGGGGCAGTACCTCGATTTTGGGTTGGCTGTCGGGGACTGAGCACAGACAGGGAGCGTTGGCAGGGCTGTGGTTCAGCCAGATCTGGTAGGTTGGTGAGTAGGTGGCAGCCATATGGGGGAAGAGAAAGAAAAGTGGATGGTGGGGTGGTGTCCATGTCACTCGCCATGCCCGGCACCCCCACTGCTGAGGCCTGCCTACTCAGCTGCAACCCTCGTGCAGGCTCCTCCTTTCTCTCCTGCACTGACCCAGGATGACGTGCGCACTCTTAGGAGCCAGGGGTAAGTTTGGGCCAGAGAAGGTATCCAGATTCTCCTTACTGATGGGACTAGGGGACAGTCCCCCCACCCCCCAGCCAGTACTGCCCATAGATCCAGCTGGGTGATGGGTGTACTCCCTTATTGGGGAGAAGAATGTGCCTGAGGCCTGTTGCCTTTCAAGGCTGTGAGGAGGCCTCTGGCCATGGGTGGCAGGGGCGGGAATACCTCGGGGGCAGCGGTGGGGAGTGCTGGGGACTGCTTGAACCTGGAAGCTACAGCTGTTGAAGCATCAGAACCCATCCTACCGGCAGGGAAAGGGAAGCAGGGGAAAGCGGAAGCCTGTAGCAACCTGCACAGGGATCCTCACCTGCTCTCTTAGTGCTGGAGGAGCCTCTGGTGGGGGCCAAGGTGTTAGAGGGCTCCGTGGAGCCAGGCGGGGGCTGCAAGGGAGACATCACATAGGAAGGGGCTATCAGACCAAGGGCCTCACCTGCCTGGCATCCCTGCCTCTCACCAAACTCACCTTGCTGATGACCGGCCCATGAGAGCTGGGGGGTGCTGGTGACATGGGGGGTTCAGGGCTGGGAGCTACTGAAGGGCAAGGAAGTGGCTCGGAGCTGTCCAGAGCCTCAGCAGCAGGACACTGGGCTCCAGCCGGCTCTGGGAGAGGCTCAGGGGAAGCAGTGGTGGGTGAACTGTCAGGTGAGGCAGGTGAGCTGGGCGTGCCCCCAGGCGGGGCCCTCAACAGGAGTGTCACTGTGGTTACATCCTGGCTGGTGTCCTCAGGGGCTGGGGCTGGGGCTGGCTCTGCCACGTCTGTCTGCTGTTTCTGTTGCTCTTGCTCTGGCACCTGCAGCGGACCCACAGGACGGAACCAAGGTTTTTCTGACTCCGAGTGCTACCCCCACCCAGGGAGGACCAAGCTGACAGAGCAGGCCATGCAAAGCAGAGGGGCTGGGCACGGCTTCCTGTGGGCACACCTGCGTAAGGAAGGCTAGTCAGTGCCAAAGGTGGGTTGACAATGACCAGATCCTAACGTCAACAGTTGGTGATGACAGGAAACTGGCTGGGGGGGGACTCCTATGTCCAGAGAACCTCGAGAGCAGAGCTCTGGCCTCAGACTGGCTAATCAGAGAAAGCCAGCTGTGCAGGACTGGGCAGCTAGCACCCTCTGCTGGCCATTTAGTGGAAACTGTGTGTTGCGACTTCTCTTCCACACTCCTGAAGAATAAATGACGCTGAGCACTGCTCAGCAGGGGCCTGGCAAGCAGGCCTTGGTGAGGTAAGGATGCGGTACTTTCTGGCGGGTGAAGGGCAGCACGGGGTGTGCTTAGTCAGGGGAGGTACCAAGACTAGACTTGCATTTCTAGGAGATCCTTTTGGCTGCTGAGCACAGGCAGGGTGGTAGGGGTGGGGGTGGGAAGTAGGAGTGGAGTTGGAGAGGTGCCAGCGTATCCATGAGAGTAGCGATGGGGAAGGAACACTAACTTGGAGTTGTGTAGACAGGCTGGCTTTGAGAGAAACACCTGAGTTCAAGGTCTGGAGTGGAAGGCGTACGCCTGAGAGTATAAAAAACTAACTCCAGGGTTTCCTCAAACACTGGCCAAGGGCCAGCTCCCCAGTCAAATGACAGTGTAGCAAAAATGCCCTGTACTACTGGCACCAGGAGGCACAAGACACTGGCTCCCCCTCCCTCCACACCCATACTCCTTACCTTACCAGGGTCCAGTCTGTGCGCTGCCTGCCTCCTGCTATCCTCTCGGGAGTCACTACTAGGAAGTCTACTGCACAGTCTCCCAGCCAAGGTGGCAGCTGGAAGAGCAGGGGCAAGTGTCAGGAGGTGACTGAGATGCTGTAGGCAGCAGCTGGTAGGGCAAAGGGGGCTCTAGGCCAGGGCACCTACCCTCAATCTCCTGAGCTCGCACACGGCGGATGGCAGCTCGGATCAGCTTGCGTTCCTCGTACTCACCGGCACTCCGAAGCTGTGGGTGACAGGCAGGCCACAAGGGATGGACTGTGGAGTCTGGGTTTTTATTTACCCTTCCCCTATCCCTTGCCTGCCCTGGGCCTCACCAGTGTGGTCAACTCCTCTACATCATTCATGGACTCCAGCCTCCCTGCCAACCGTGCAAGGGCAGCCTGCTGCTCGGCTTCCCGCTGTTGAGCGCTGCAGAGACACCATGAGCGTAACTACCATTGTATGACAGGGTCTGGAGGGTGTGAGCTCAAGGAAAGGCTCAGGATCAGAGGCCTGAACCTTGACAGAGAGACACGGAGCTGTCTGTGTAGAATCTCTGAGCAAACATCAATATATATATACATCTGTGGACACAGGCACTAATGCCACACGCTACCCATACGGCATGGCCACAGTTGGCACTTGGTCCATACCCACAGGTATCCTGTGCATCCCAATGCTCACAGGCAATCAGACACACTTGCCTCCACACGAGATGACCCCCTGGCACCACCTGCACTTGCAAACCCAGCCCCCTCTGCCACTCACTGTAGCCAGTTCTCCTTGTTGTCTTGCCGTTCGGCGCGGAAACGTTTGGATGCCAAAGCCCCCTCGTCTCGTTCTAGCTCCTGCCGCTGCAGCTCCCGGATGGCGGAGCGGATCCGCCGCCGCTCTGCTAGATCTGCCGTGACCTCCAGCTGCAATGCAGGTGGGAGTGAGGGGTAGGGCATTCTGTCAGGGGCAGAGGGACTGGCACCAACTGCCCATAGTTCTGCCTGGGACACAATGAGAGGCTTGTCTCCAGTCTCTCTACCCTAAGCCTTCCACGTGCCTGCCTCCCACTCAGGGTCTTTAGGAGAGACCAAGCTCATGACGCCAAAGATCCTGAGGAGCCCACTGTGCACTGTGGTACACAGACCACCTTCTGTGAGTGCAGGGCCAGCAACCACACACCCAGATCAAGGGCCAAGCAGTCAGGCACTCCTTTCTGTGACTTGATACCTGCTCATTAACCTTTCAGACCAGGGAGCCACAGGAGGAAGAGTGTGGTCTCCCTTCTGAGGGGCCCTGGAAAAGGAAGGGTGATCCAGGTAGCTGAAGTCCCCTGTGATCTAGACCCAGAGTAGCAGGGCCCTGCTGGAAAAGATGTCAGATAGGGAAACTGAGGCAGAGGAAGGCGCTGTAGGGTCCTCGTTCTCTGCTCGGCTGAGGGTTACTTTTCCCCTTTCCTGGCTCTGGCCTAGCCCTAACCATCATGGAAGAAGTCAAGGCCCAGAATGAGAAGGGCTGGTCCCCTAGAGAGATAAAGATAAGGCAGCTAGCACCAGGGTCTACCTAGAGCCCCCAGAGGTGTCCACAGAGTACAGGAACTCTTATCAGCTTCTCAGTTCAGAAGTTCATGGGAAATTGGGGACCTGATAGAAACAGGTTTAGAAAAATGTGCTCCCTCTGTGGTGTGTGGGCAATGCCTTCCCCACACCACTCGGCATAGTGGCCCCTAGAAGGGATCTTATGGTAGAGGCCTGGCTCAGGGCTGGCCTTCAGAGCAGTGGCAGAGCCAAGCCTCCCGTGTGGGTCTAGCAGGCAAACAGGAACAAGAAAAGCACACAGTGACTGACTCTCCCTTCTCAATGCTCTTCCTTCTCGGGTAGGGAGCTGAGTGGGCAGAGATAAAGAAGCTTCCGTAGGGACTGTGAGCTGGTCCAGTTTAGCCAAGAACCAGCTTGTCTTCATCTGAAGAGAGCAGGCAAAGCCTTGAGGGAGAGCTCTCCAAGATCCACGTTCCTGAGGAGCTATGGAGGGTCAGTCCCTTGCAGCTCAGGCCAGAGCCCCCATCATGTTCCAGTCTTGGCTCTACAGTAGGGGTATATTCCTTAACCTCTCTGTCACTGCTTCCTAATTTTCCAGATGGAACAAAGGCCTTTGGGACTGGGCAAGAACAGGGGGAGGGAGCAGTGACTCAGGGTGGCCTCTTCTACATTTACAACATGCACATGCAAAACCATTGCCTCTCGTCTGGGTTCCCATCAGCCAGGAGTAGACGGCGAAGGAAAGACAGAACATACTGTCTTTTATTTATTGAGACCCAAATTATGTCAGGCCCTGCACTAAATCCCCACCTGTTGTTTCGGTTTGTTTGTTTGTTTGAGACAGGGCTTGTGTGTGTGTGTGTGTGTGTGTGTGTGTGTGTGCGCGCGCGTGTGTAGCTCTGGCTGTTCTGGAACTTGCTTTGCAGAGCTGGCCTGGGGCTCAGAGATTTGCCTGCCTCTGCCTCCAGAGTTGTTGTTTTTTAAAGATTTATTTGTATTTATGTGTATGCATGCGTCTGTATGTGTGTATGCTTCATGTGTGCTGGTGCCTGTAGGGGCCAGGAGAGGGCATCAGATCCCCTGGAGCTGGAGTGGTTGTGAGCCACCTGATGTGGGTGCTATGAACCAAATTTGGGTCTTCTGGAAGAGCGGCAAATGCTCTAAACTGTTGGGCCTATCCAGCCCCCTTATCTACTCTTGATACATTATTTCTATCTGATAAGAGAGAAATGAGTGTCTTGTTCATGATCAAAAAACTTGAAAGTTTCAACTTAGGTCTTTCTTACAGCAAGGCTCGTCTAAGACAGAAAATGGCTGCAACCCTGGAGTCTCTGTCAAGGTGGGAACTTTGAGGTTCTGTATTGGAGACCCCTCTAGCCTGGTCTAGAAATGTCAAAGCCTTAGGAGACCTTATCCCAATCAAGGGAAAGACGCTCATTTCCCTGAAACATTTGGAGGTTGGTAGCCTTCGGGACAGCTGGTCCAGACTGGTCCAGACGGTAAAGGCCCCGAGATACAATGACTAATCCTTTATATCATGGGTCCCCATTTCCAAGCCCTAGGGCGTGGGGAGAATAAGATGGGAAGTTGGCCATTTCTTCAAACCCTGGGTACCTCAATATCTCGATCTGAAAACTGGAATCCTCCCTCTGAATCTCCTAAGTGGATGGGGTGGCCAAGGGATGGACCTCATTCTGCTGACCACTTCCTGGCATGTTCCTTCCTTTTGGGACTGTGGGCAAAGCTCTGACCTGTGTCCCTCTTGTGTGTCTTGTGTTCCCCACCCTCTCACACATCAAAGGTCAGATCACAGTGTTCCTACTGTGTCCAAAGTTCCCCACCCTCTCAGTAACCCCCACTGTGTGTGGAGGGGACTGTGAGAGGGAGGGAAGGAAATACAAAGAGCTATTGTCCACCAGGGGGAAGGGGACGGTTTCCTAAACTGCCTAGTGAAATTCTCCTGGGAGGAAAGAGGGTGCTTCCTCCTCCTGCGGGAGGCTGGAGGGGGCGGGACGGGCAGGGCTAGAGTTCTGGCGCTCTCTACTCTTGCTGCTGGGGCGTCCGATCCAGCGTCTCGGTAACTTTTGTCTCTCCACCTGCCTAAGAACCGATTTCTCCTTTCAGGTCCTCCCTCAATTCCAGGATCAGAGCAGCCCGCAGTGTTGAGAGCAATGGGGGAACGCCTCGCAAGGGGGCGCTGAAGGTCCGCAGGCTGCGGCCACTAGCGCGGGGCTCGCCCGCGCCCCACCCACCCCAGTCTCCAGCCGGGCGCTGCAGCTAGGAGTCCGGCAGGAAGCCCCCCGCTACGGCATCTGCAAAGGAAGGGAGGTTCACAGCACCTAAGCCGCTTCCCAGGTCACCCGGCAGGGAGGTGGAAGGCGCGCAGACACGTGGCATGGGGCACACGCGGCGTGCTTGTCCCCGGGTACCCCTGTCCCGCGCAGCCCACCACCCCGACCTCAGGAATGTGCGGGAGAGGGGCCGGAAGCAGCTGCGGCTCCCGAGTCAGCTGGGCACAGCTTTCCCATATAAGGCCGGGCCCCGCGGGGAGGAGCCGGGCTTGGGACGCCCCCGTTCCTGCCACGAGGCCGGAGGGTGGGACCCTCAAAGCTCCGGGGCGCAGCAATGGCGGGTGCGGGGCTGTGGAGCCGCAGGGCTGGGGTGGGCCTGGGACCGCGATCCGAGCCGGAGTTTGGCCTCGCTTGTCCTTTCCTCCCAGGCCCCGGGGCCGGGAGGAAGTGCGTCCGTCAACTACTGCTTCTGTTTCTTCTCTCTAACGCTTCCCACAGCTCCCAAACTTTGCGTGCGTGGGGTCTGATGCTGGATAATCCCCGAGATGAGAGTGCGTGGACACCCAGCCTGGCTTTCCCTGTGGAAAGTCTGCGACCCTTACGAGGACTCTGACTTCTTGAGGGATGGTGAAGACGGCTGCGGGGCGTCTTTGGATACCCAACCCCATCTCCTGGCTCTAGGAGTGGCTGCCCTAAACTCAAGAGGAGGTTAAGGTGCTGGCCCCAGGATATACAGGCCAACTGCCTAGGGGAGGTCAAGGCAACTAGGTCAAGTGGCCCCAGCCTCTTTCTCTAGGGGCAAGGATTGCTGGTAGCGTGGGGCACTTGTAGAGAAAGTAAATCTCTACTTTTTTGCCCAGGACAGAGATCAGAGGCAGGGTGGTGGGGCTCTGGCCCCTCTCCCCATGGCCTGCTGCAAGGCCGTGTGGATGGACACATTACTGACCCGTGTTGTTGTACTGCCTCTCTGTACGTGGTCGTAGGAAGAAGGTAGTAAACAGGGATGGAGTGGACTAATCCCAGCCTCTATCCCAAAGTTAGGGTCCTATCTTGTTTCACCCCTGTGCTAACACTAGCAACCTTATTTATTTATTTATAATTTAAGTGCATTGATGTTTTGCCTGCATGTATGTCTGTGTGAGGGTGTCAGAAGCCCTGGATTGGAGTTACAGACAGGTGTGAGCTGTCATGTGGGTGACTTGGATTTGAAGCCAGATCCTCTGGAAGAGCAGCCAGTGAGTGCTCTTAACTACTGAACTATCTTTCCAGCCCCCCCCCCCCCACATTTTTTAACAAGTAAGAAACAAAACAAACAAACAAAAAAACCCTGAGGCTTAGAGAAGAAAACAACAGACGAGACATCACAAGACCCATAAGGGTCCACAGTCTATTTCTCTCTCATGGCCAGACTCTGGGTATCCCACGATCTCCTCTGGAGTTTGGACCTAGTAAAGCTTATAACCCGGAGCGTTTGGGTATGCGATTTCAGCACACAGGTGGCAGCATCATGGCTCTTGGAGCATGTGTGAGCATTCTGTAAGATGGTGTACTCAGTGCCCTACTGTTCTGCTGCCATTATCATTGGGCAGGCTTCCAGGAGTGGGCAGTGCCCAGGCTGCCTTCCCACACCTGCGGCAGCCCATGGGTGAGTCCCCAAGAAGTTACTGTTTAAACAGGAGATGACAGTTGGGGGTGGGTAGGGACCAGGTCTCAGCACTGGACATGGACAGGCACATGCCACAAGGGCCTGTGGATCAGCCGAATGGAACCAACTTGGCGCTGTTTCTGTAACCTCTCCTCCAAACCCCTCCTTCTTATGCGCTGAAGAGTGCAAAAGCAGTGGCCTTATAGCCCTGGCTTGGCTCTTGCCCACCCCATAGTACAGTAATAGGGCTACTTACCAGTTTTCGGAGGGCTCCCTCATCCAGCCCAGCTAAGGCCTCATCTGCCATCTTGCTGGCCCCTAGCTCCTTAAGTGTGTCAGCTCTCGGTGGCACTCGGGGGATTCTGCAAGAGGCAGACATGAGTTGGATTGCTGAAGCTTGTGGAAATCTCAGTCCCTTAGTTTCACGCCTGTTTCCCTCTCTACCCCCTGAGCATTCGTTTCTGTTCTATACTAACTACACAGCCATGTGCTCCTGGCTAGGAGCTGTCCTCTGCCCCAGGGTGGTTTACTGAAAAACTCACTAACCAAGAATAGGTGTTCGTGTTTCAGCCTTACCAGCTTGGCTGCCAGTCTGCCCTGTGGTCTAAGTTGGCATCCTGACCAAGCCCCAAACAAGGAGGGCATGGACCTGGACTGGGAAAGGACTCAGCAAGGCCCACCCAAGCTGTTTACCACCAGGGGGTGCAAGCTTCCTGTCACACCCATTCATCTCCAGGGCTACCCAGCCCTCTACCTGCCCTCCACAAACTGGGCGTCTGGCTGTGGGCTGAGGCCATGTCCATCTTACTGCTCCTGTCACTAATTCCTTCAGGTGTGGGGGCTGCTTGTGTCTTCTGAATTCTCAGAGCCAGCCTTCTGGTACATTTCCTCCCTGCAACGCCGACGGGCCTGGCTCTCTGGAGCCCGGTGTCCAGTTCTCCCAGTCAGCTCACACACTCAGAACTCACCTAGAGTTTGCTTCCCAGCTGGAAGTGCCTTGGGAAGCTGACCCACCCAACCTCTGGACTTTGGGCAAACGGAGAGAATGGGAGAGGGCCAAACGGTCATCACAGGGGGGTCAGTAAAACTCAGACTCAAAGGGCAGGAAGGATCTAATACAAATCGTGGTTATTTCTGCCTTCTCAAGTCCCCTCCCAAAAATGCCGCCAAGACTCCAGGGTGTTTGTTTCTTGTCCAATCACTATCAAAACGGATCCCTAAATCTGGTGGCAGTCTTTTTAGCCCGACTCTCTCCTTCCTGGACCCCGAAGTCTCTGGAATTTGAGATTCCATGGCCTAGCACACCTAGATACTTAGTTAATATGGTGACTGGAATGGCCTCGGGACCCCCACCTCCATTGATTCATCCCGAAATCATCCCTTCTCTCCACAAGTCACTTAGTGTGAGTCACCCCATCCGGTGAATGGGTCTGGGGGAACCCTAATGTACACTAATTGTAGTTTGAAGAACCCCGTCTGTTCAAGTCAGTGCTTGAGCTTGCCAACCATTCTTAGGGTCTTTGCCTCCTGATCTAGCTATTCTGTCTGGGGTAACTCCCCCTCCCCAGTGTCATTTAATGGTCATGTACACATGCTGTGCTTCCTCATGTTGGGCAAGGCTGTTCCTAGTACCACTCCGCTCAGAAATTCCTGTCACTGATTGCCACTATTCCCATGGCTTCATGGTACACAGTTTGGGGTCCTGGAGATTGTTAAGGCCCTGTGGGTGAGGGGTCGGGATCTGGGAAAGTTTCCTCAAGGTATCAGTTCCCCACAGATTAGTGTCTCTGGGGACCGTGGAGCCCTTTAGAGGTCCACAGCTGCCTTCACCAAGGTCTCAGAACCTTAATCCTGTGGTCTGAAGCTCCCATAATTTGGTTGGGGCTCCCGGACCTGAGAGTTCCAGAATCCCTGTCCTGACATCTAGGTTTCACTACCCCACCCCTGACCCACCCCCTGACTCATCTTGGCTCTGAGGGTCGCCCCAAGATCCTCATACCTACCTCTCAGTCCGGCCCGCCTTTTCCGTGCGGGTTCGTGTTTGCTCGGGACCCGGCAGATGCAGAGGAGACGGACGGGCGGGCGGGACGCACCACAGCCCGGGATCCCAGCCGGTTCAGCAACGTCCCCTGGACTCTGCGGTAGACGCCTGTCCCGCGGCGCCTGCCAGCTGGCTGGCCCCGCCCTGACAAGCTGTCCCAGCCAATTCTCTGTTGGGTCCCGCCCCTTCTCGGGTCCTATTGGGAAAATTCAATTTTTGGGTCCCACCTCCATTAAACTCCCGCCCCTCACTGTCTAGGGATGTTGGGTATTGTAGTTTTGGGGGCTGCTGCCGCGGTGTCCTTGACCTCCTCGGGTGGGCTTCGGCAGGACTCAGGCTGTAAACCGAAGTCCAGGAAGGTGCCACAAGCCGGGCAAATATCTTGAGATGGGGTAAGCTCTGAGAGGTCTGGACAGCCCCTCCCCGCCCTCCTCTTTGTTCCTGAGACTACATCCTTTCTCCGGACTCCACCCACTACTGGCTTCGGAACTCAGGCTTGCTCCGCCAACGCTCACAGAGCGCTTTCGGGACACCTGGTCTTTGCCATTGCAGGGTAATGACCAGCAGCATCTTGACCCTGTATCGAGTCGCCAAGGACCCTCTGAGATGGAAAAGGATCAATCATACCGGTAGTACGTCTTCCCTTGTCCATAAAGCATGCTCTCCCAAACATTTTAAAGTCTGCCTCTGGGAGCCCTGTAGTCCTAAACAAGGTCTATGAACTTCACAATCCTCAGCAAAGGGGGGGGGGGGGGGAGTAGAAGTCCCAAAGAACCAATATTCCCAAGATCAAATAAGATCTCAGACCCTGTAGAGAAAGCCACCTCCAGTGTCCAGCCCTGGAGGCTGTGGAGCCGCCCTACCGGTCTTGGTGGAGACAAAAGTGGGTGGAGCCTCAACTGGGAAGGAGCCTGGCCAGGTCGAGTCTGGAATCCTGCTTGATAAGTAAAAACTGTAAGTCAAATAAAAACTATAAGAACACCAATTTATTTATTTTGTGTGTTTCATGTGCCAGATTATAATATCCATGACAACAAATGAGATTTGAACTGTCCCATCATTGTACAGATGAGGACAAAAGCCAATGGAGCGGCAGTTCATACCTCCTAGCCTTGATTCTAATCTGTGCTTCGGACCTCTGTGACGTGGGATTGTGGGAGCTGAGGTGGGGTCCTGTTGTCTCGGAGAGCGCCAGGTCAGATTTCTCCAAGACCACCCTGTACACACCTAAAGAGAGGCCCTGTGTCCATTCCGAGCGTCTTTTCTCTGTGCCGTTCGTTTCCTCCCACACCTCAAGAGGTGGTCCTCTCATCTTAGGCACTGGGAAGTGAGACCGAGAGAAAGAAGCCGCTTGCGAGTCAAGCAGAAGTACCCAGCGTGGAGACTGTCGTTCCAAGCCCTCTCTACCTGAGCTAGATACCAGCTTATTCTCCAGAATGAGGGTGAAGGCTCTGCAAGGCCAGATGGGGAGCACTGCAAACCTTGCGTCCCTGGGGACCCACCTTTCTGCTGGACATAACTAAGTCTCAGGATCTGTTTGAGTGGGAGCCGATTGCTCCAGTGAACCTGCTGCTGGGTGCTAACACCCTGGATGCCTGTTTAGAGCTTGTGCTCCCTCGCTCTGACCTAGGCATGGCAAGCCCTGGCCTGCCTCCAGGTTGACCTACCCCGCCTCTTTTTCTTCCTTCTTACAAGGGATGGGTGCCATGGGTGGGGGTGACTGGTGGTGGTGATGGTGATCTGGGCATCAGAGGGCAACCCAGGGCAGGTGGCCAGAAACTTTATAACCACGCGCAGGGAAGAGTATACACCTGGTGAGAGTACCCAGCAGGTGCTGTACACCAGATCACCAAGATAAACACCATGCCTGCCTGCTTCTACAAGGAGTAAGCCGACTTGCCGGGAGGCAAAGGCACCATCATGGCAGAATGTTGCCCACTGCCAAAGCACCTCTCCTAACCTTGTTTCAAATATGGAAGAAATCTGGGAGGGCTTCTTAGAGGTGGTGGTGTGCTAAATATTACTGAAGATGAGTACAAAGAAAACTCACCTAATAGAAGGACATTTTCCAGAAGAGACCACGTATGAACAAAGTCTGGGAGGCGTGTGGGTGAGAAGCGGAGGTGAAGGGGCTGTGGGTAGGAAATACAGGTGAAGAGCCCTGGGCACCAGAGGAGGAGGAATGAATTTTGAAGGCACCCCAGAGGCCTGAGTTTCTATCTGCTCAGTTTAGAAAAAGGCAGTGCCAACCTCTGACGGACTGACTGGCTCTCAGTCCTCCAAAGGGCTATAACAGGAAGGCTCTGGATTCCCCCACATCCAACCCTGTCCTGGCAGAGTTAGGGCGCAGTGGCTGGAACAGCTCACGGGCCAAGGGTAATATTTTGCTCTAAAGCCTAAGTCCAAAAATGATGATTTTTACCAAGCTGGCAGCATTGGTTCCCTGACTCACTCTGGGTTCTCCCCCCCCCCATTCCCTCTCCCCCACCACACCTGGGGCCAAGCAAGAGGCAAGAAAATTATGTTTTCTGATCCCAGCTCTGCCTTGTGCAAGGCCTTAGGCTTCTCAGAGCCTTCTTTGTTTCTTTCTCTGCACGTTGGAGGTGTTTTCCTGTGAGGAACTTAAGGGCCCAGACCCGTCAGAAAGATCTTAACCTTAGGCTATGCCTGTTCGTGCCTCTAAGTGGCTGTAAGGCTAGCTGAGGCCTGAGCCTTGGAGTGTGAGGTGGTCTCGGAGAAAGAATTGGGGAGCGAGGGGTGGTTTGGCGACTGATGGCACAGCGGAAGCAGGAGGAGAGAAAGTACCTAGAGCCCAAAGGCTGCTGAGAGCAAAGCTTGGGTTGGTGTCTGAGAGCTGGAGGAAAGGCAGCTTGCAGACAGCCAGAGCTGAAGGCAGCGCGGAAGCAAGGTGACTGAGAGGGAGCAGTCGGGCAAATAAGGCTAGACCAAGGTTCCGAAAGAGAACAGGTTCTCGCCGGTGCTGGCTGGGCCCTTTCTCTCTGGGGGCAGAGCTGGGGCCTCCAAGGTCCCATCCAGGAGCTTGAGGAGGTCAGCTGACCTGCTTCTCCAACCGGTTTGTCAAGGTCATCACAAGTCTTCTAGCTGTTGTGTCTCTGGGCAACTATAATCTTGGAGGAGAGGAGGGGCTATGAGACCCCTGGGTGGAGTGGACATCAGAAGAACAGCCCCAGAGACAAAAGGGAGGACTTTATGCGGGCCAACCTGGACCTCTTATGACTTTTAAGGAGTTCCTGGTGAAGGGAGAAGGAAGGTTCACTGGGGTACGGATGATGTGGACCCTGGTCTGCAATATCATATGGTAGCTCTATCGTAAGGACCCTTGAAGCTTGAGTCTGGTGAGATGTCACCCTTACAGACATGAGGTGATCCCAGTGAGGCTAAGTTCTCTGACACCCACAACTCAAACTAAGACCCTTATCCTAATCACGAATCTTCTGCCCAGTGGGAGGTAGGCCCGTGTGATAGTTTGTTAGCACCCCGCCCCCCCAGGGTTTCCCTGTGTAACAGCCCTAGCTGTGCTGACCTGGAACTCACTCTATAGACCAGGCTGGCCTTGAACTCACAGAGATCCGCCTGCCTCTGCCTCCTGAGTTCTGGGATTAAAGGTGCTCATCACCACCGCCCAGCACTTTGTCAGATTCTTAAAACAAATTCTCTTACTGCTTATGAGCACAGGAGCTGGGTCTTGCCACCCCAAAGTTCTAGATGTACCCTTTATGATACAGGTGGGTAACCTGAGTCCCAGACAGGGCCAGGAGCAGAGGAGTTAATCACACAGCAAGTCAAGAGCAGAGCCACTGTGGACCCCAGTCTCCTCAATACCTTCTTTCTTTCTCAGAGTCTGATCCACCCACACAAGCATGAAATAAGATCAGTCCTGGCACATACTGAGCACCTGCTGTGTACACTTCAGTTGTTCAAGGCTGAGCACAGCTCTGTCAAGTAGGTGCTGGGATACGTCCATTTTACAGAACAAAAAACAAGGGCAGTTTAGAGACAAGGAGATCCTCATCCAAGTTGGTGTAGCCCAATGGTGGAGGGCTGGCATTTGAAGGCAGAGGTGTGCACCTTTCTTCTCAGGAGACCAAGGAACCCTTAATGGATGCATGGAGAGCCATAGAGGGGAAAGCGGATGGCTCTCTCGCAGGCTCCAGAGGCAAGCAGGATGGACTCCAAGCTTCCGTGCAGGTCTGACGGGCCTTCTGGGGGCTGATAGGAAAGCGCTAAAGGCTGCAGAAGGCCTCTGAGCCTTCCCAGAGGAGGCAGCTGTGGTGGGAGGCAGTGCTTAGCTCCAACCTCAGAGCCAAGTGTAGACGTGGCTGCTGGACCAGCTGCAGGCAGGGTGGGGCCCAAACCCACATCCAGCCTCCCCGCCGTGATCCCAGCCTAGTCCCTGCCTGCTCCTCTTACTCCCCATCTGGATTGGAGACGAGGACTTTGGGCCTAATAATAGCCAAATGGCAGACAAGGCAGTGCCTGGAGCTATAGCCAGTGATGTGGGGGGGCTTGGGGCCCCATCATCTCCTGCTGGCCTTGAATAGCCTTCAGAACCTTAAAAATATAGAAAGTGCTTATGGGAGAAAAAAAAATCAAACCACAGCCTACAGTAACTCATTCATCCCTCATGACCACTCAATGGGATAAAGCTATTATGAGCCCTTTTGATGGACAGAGCAACTGAGAGCCACACAGTTGATCAGCTTGCCCCTGACGACCACTAAATTTGGCAGCCAGCAGTTTCTTAGTCCCCTAAGCAGCTGTGTGCTGTGTCCCTCTGGGCGCAGTGCTAAGAAGTTGCAAGGGTGTCGGGTGTTGCCCACAGCCATACTAAGCAATTTCCAATGAAGTCCCACAGCCTTAGAGATAGGCCCCAAGTTGTAACAGAGAAGAGTGATGTGCCCAAGGTTAAATAGCCATAGTGGTGGGAGTTGGGGCCTAAACCCAGGATGCTTCAGGAAAAAGACAAGCCTGGAGGGAGGTCCTTGCCTCTTGCTGTGTGACCATGACACATGGCTTGAGTCTGCCTTCCTCCTCTGTGGACTGGAGGTGTTGGTAGCGCTGTTCATTTTACCCTTCCTGTTCTGCTTCTTCTCATCCATTGAAAGAGCTCCAAAGGAAGCTGGGCTATGGTGGCGCATGTCTTTAATCCCAGCACTCAGGAGGCAGAGGCAGGCGGATCTTTGTGAGTTGAGGCCAGCCTGGTCTACAGAGCTAGTTCCAGGACAGGAACCAAAAGCTACAGAGAAACACTGTCTCAAAAATCAGAACAGAACAAAACAAAAAAAGAGCTCCAAAGGCCTGAGGTCATGGTCACTGATGGGGCCATCCACTCTCCAGCTCCAGGTAAGTCTGGTTCAGGAGCACAAGGCTGCTGGTTCTGTGAGGCAGAGGCAGAGGAGGGAGGGGAAACCATTTATCACGGCCCTCTTGATCCAGTCTTACTCACTGTACTGTGGGACCTGCCACATTCTCATGCAGCCCTCATTCTGACCTAGGAACCTAGGGGCCAGTACTTTGTTTTTTTAGTTTTCCTACTTTTAAATTAATTTGTATACATATTGGTGTTGTGCCTGCATGTTTGTCTGTGCACCGTGGGCATGCAGTGACCCAGGAGGCCAGAAGAGGGCATCAGATCCCCTGGAACCAGAGTTACATATGGTTGTGAGCTGCCATGTGGGTGCTGGGAATAGAACCCAGGTCCTCTGCAAGAACAAGTGCTCTAAACCCCCGAGATTTTCCTCCAGTCCCAGAGGTCAGCATTTTAAACAGCACTGGGATCAAGTCCTTCTCTGTGAATGGGAAGTCAGCCTTCCATATGGCTCATCAGATGTGTCTCCCAGCTTTTGTAGTTGATTGACTTCTCTGTGCAGCCACTCAGCTTGTCCATGTGTGCCCAGGACATCTTGGTGCATTTGTGATAACACCAAGTCGTGAACAGGTTCTGAAACAGGTAGACTCAGGACTCAGAACCAAGGCTGGGTGGCAGAACACATGGCCATGGGAGACGGCTGCAGCAGTGACACCTAGGCTTCTTGCCTGTTTATTCATCCATTTATTTACTTATTATTTATTTATTTATTTATTTATTTATTTATTTATTTATTTATTTATTTATTTATGTTTTTGAGGCAGGGTTTCACTGTGCAACCCTGGCTGTCCAGGAACTCATACTCTGTCGACCAGGCTGGCCTCAAATTCAGAGATCTGTCTGCTTCTGCCTCCTAATACTGAGATTAGAGGTGTAAGCCACCACTGCCTGGCTTCTTGACAATTTTATTAAATAAAGTTATGAGGCTCAGAAAATTATGCTAACATCTGGAGTCTAAAAGGAACTTTGTTGTCAGGCAGTGATGGCACATTCCTTTAATTCTCTGTGAGTTTGAAGCCAGACTAGTTTACAGAGCAAGTTCCATCCAGGACAGCCAGGGCAACACAGAGAAACTCTGTCATGAAAAACCAAAAAATAAAAAAGGTAGTTTGTTGAAGTCAAGTATGGAGGTTTCTGCGTGTTATCTTAGCATTTGGGAGGCCAAGGCAGGAGGACTATATTGTAAGTGTAATTCTTCTTTGATACCTGTTTTGTTATATGTAATTTTATACTGATTCGTTTCCAGGCTGCCCAGACCTGAATAATCACACAGAAACTATATTAATCACAACAATGCCAATAGCTTAGGCATATTTCTACCTAGCTCTTACATCTTTTTTTTCTTTTTTTCTTTTGGTTTTTCGAGACAGGGTTTCTCTGTGGCTTTGGAGCCTGTCCTGGAACTAGCTCTGTAGACCAGGCTGGTCTCGAACTCACAGAGATCCGCCTACCTCTGCCTCCTGAGTGCTGGGATTAAAGGCGTGCGCCACCATCGCCCGGCTAGCTCTTACATCTTAAATGAACCCATTTCTATTAATCTGTGTATCACCATGAGGCTATGGCCTACTGGTAAATTCTGGCATCTGTCTCCTTTGACAGCTACATGGTGTCTCTTTGACTCTACCTACTCTCTCTATCTCTTTCAATCTGCTAATTCTGCTCTGCCATAGGCCAAACCAATAAACCAATAAAATCAACACATATATAGAAGGACATCCCACATTATCTCCCCTTTTCTGTCTATTTAAAAAGTAAAGTTTTAATTTTAACATATTAAAATTACATATAACAAAACAGGTATCAAAGAAGAATTACACTTACAATATTTAATCTATTTGTATCTGGAAGGTTTCATATATAATTTATCATTTATCATAACTAAGAAAAACTATAACTATCTTTTTTCAACTCTTCAAAGACCCCAGAAGGATATAATAATGCCTAAGTCAACAGGAAGTACATTGTGAGTAACTTCCAAAGTTCTAGAATTGACAAACATTTTGCTGCTTGGACAGTCACCCAAAGTTCTTCTGTAATGTTGGGGCATCCATATTTAGCTTACAGGCCCATAATATCTGGCACACTTTTCCATGAAGCAGGAAATTTGAAGATCTGTTCTGCCTTGTAATGGCAAAGTTCATCAGTTGCTTTCTTCTGTGTTCTGTAGAATGTCTGGCAGGCTTTTTCTTGTTTGTTTTTTGTTTTTGTTTTTTTGTTGTTTGTTTTGGTTTTGGTTTTGATGAAGCAGGAACCCTGAAGGGCCCTCTCATCTTTTGGAAAGTTCAGCAGTCTTATTTTTCTGTGGGTCCTGCATATCCAGTTCATACAGCATACCATCAAGCAGCCCAGGCAAGAGCAGTGTCTTGCCCAGACATCTAACCTTGTCATTGAAGGCAAAGTCCATAATGAGTTTCTTCAATGCCCATCAACCTCTCTGAAGTAATTGGTGGAGTAATTCTCAACATGTCTCACTGTTGAGAAAAGTCTAAGTTCTTAAAACCTTTTAAATGCCATATTATATAGGTCTTTGAAGTGTTGAAGATTATCTATCTAACAGAAATATATCTATGCATATCTAGAAAACCTAACTAACATGACTACAAGTTTGACTATTATAAATGACTATCTATTAATCCATAATTTTAAATTATACATTACATTTTAAAATAGTGTATAAACATAAAACCTTAAACAAGAATAGAAATGTACATATAACAAAATTGACCTTAAATTTCTATCAATAAATCAAAGTCCATACCAATGTAAAGTATTCATTTCTATATCATGTTCCCCCCCCTTTTTTTAGAACAGAGATTGACCATGATCATTAGTCAATTATAACCAACCCTTTTAAAATGAAAATAAACATTTACAAACAATCATTTTTGGAATTTGGGCATAGTTTTCTCCAAACTGATTCCTGCTGTTTGTTGGGCAAACTATTTTTTGGGTTCACGGAGACCTTTCAAGAGGGGTCTTGTTCAACAAAACCACATTAGCCTGTGGAGACAAAAGCAGAACCTCTTTTCCAAAGTAATATATCCGTAGACTCAAATTTTAAAGTCAAGATACCTTAAAATATATATGTTGGTTTAGCTTAGCAGCCTGAACAATGATATAGCTCTTTGTACTTAGATCATTCACAGCCAAAAAATTAAAAGAAAACACATTAATACACATAATCCAGACTCTCTGTGTATTTTCTATCTCCATGTGGATTTTTAAAAACTCTTTTACTTTTTAATATTGAATTGTCTTTACTCCTTTAGTCTATGACTATGACTTTCTGTACTCTTTCTTCTCTCTCATAAGCCCACGTACATTTATCCAACACTGTGACCCATTCAGAGGTCTTTTTTTTTTGTCTGAATCTGCCTTTATTGCATATCTATAATCATTTTCTGACCAGGAGCACTTTTTTTTTAATGCTAAGTGGGCATGGTAAGGACCAACTCCGCACCCTGCCTGTTTGCTCTGCCAGTCCAACATACTCCAGCTCCATGAGTCCCCCAGCTCCAGGGATGCAGCGGGTCTGTGTTGCCATTATGTAATTTGTAACACTTTGCTCACAGACCCCATTTAAGTGCTCCTAACAGGACCAGCATAAACCAGGAAGCCAGCTCTTAAAGGAGCCGTGCAGTTTTTACTGCTAATGCTGAGTCAGGAAGCCTTCTCTTAATGGAGAAGGCTTAACAGAGCTCACCGGACAAAATGCTGCTACCAAGAAGCCATGCTTAACTCTGCTCTTTTGTGTCTAGAATTCTTTCCCAAGCTCTCTCAGGTTTTATGTGGATGTAGTCGGCCCATGTTGGTGCCATTATGTAAACAAAGATCGCCTGTTCATTTTCTGACCACCCAGTCCCTAATAATCATGCAGAAACTATATTAATCACAACACTGTTTGGCCAATAGCTTAGATGCATTTCTAGCTAGTTCTTACATCTTAAATTAAATCATTTCTATTAATCTGTGTATCACCACGAGGCTGTGGCCTACTGGTAAATTCCGGCATCTGTCTCCTTCAGCAGCCACATGGCATCTCTTTGACTCTGCCTATTCTATCTCTCCCAACCTGGCTATATTCTGCCCTGTCATAGGCCAAAGCAGCTTTATTCATTAACCAATAAAAGAAACACATATACAGAAGGACATCCCACATCAGAGGATAGCCTAGGTCAGAGAGTGAAACAGGCGGTGGTAGCACACACCTTTAATCCCAGAACTCAGGAGGCAGAGACAGGTGAATCTCTGTGAGTTTGAAGCCAGCCTGGTCTACAGAGCGAGTTCTAGGACAAACTCCAAAGCTATATAGAAACCCTGTCTCAAAAAATCGAAGCCAAAATTAAACAAAACAGAAAGCCATGGATGAGGGCATTCCAGGAAGAGCCAGTATGTGTGTAAATGTCCTGATGTAATCCGGGGACATAGGGGCTCTTTTTCAGGTCTTAGTCTTGCAAATAAAATAATTTAAAATGGACTCAGAAGGAAACTTGATAACAATTCTATTGGTGCTTGAGAAAGAAAGCAACAGGGCAGGCAAGCTGGAGCCTTCATGGTTGCTGAGGGGGGGAAGCAAAAGAGCAGAAAAAAGGGAGCTTGCCATTTGAATTGTGAGCCAAGAGAGCAGCAGAGTGAGCAAAGGAAGGTTTAGGCGGCTGCTTGAGCAAGAGTGAGCATCAGGTGTTGAAGTGCAAGATGGAAAAGGGGGCCAGTCCACAGAGAGAGGGTTTCACATGAGACTCTGCAAGTGTTTGCATTGAGGGAGAGACCTTTGCAGCAAATACTTACCTCACTAGGCGGAATAGTTAGTCTTCCAGGCTCCTCTTTTCTTTCTTCTTATCGTATCTTCAGGTGTATCAAGAGAGACTGGCTGGTCTTCAGGTTTAAGACATGATATTCTCCTTACCAGGTCTCCAGCCTTGTCTGGACAATGGACTCTCCTGCCATCTGCATCAGATGGGTTTTTCAGTCACTGACCCATCCATTTGGAAACTGGCTGCCACACTGTCCCAAAGGAAGCAGGCATCCTGAGAGTCATACTGGGAAACAAGCCCAGGGAAGTGGGCATCTGCAGAGGGCTCCTTTGATTCCCACTCTTCCTGCCTGGTCCCTCTGTCTCTAAGGCAAGTCTAGGGTCCTTCCTGTGCTGGCTAAATTTTTTTTATGTTAACTTGACACAAGTTAAGCTCATCTGAGAGGAGGAACCTCAATTGAGAAGATGCCTCCATAAGATCAGGCTGAAGGCAGGTATGTGGGACATTTTCTTAATTAGTGATTGATGCCAGCCCATTGTGGGTGGCAAAGCTCTGGGCTGCTGGTACTGGGTTCTATTAGAAAGCAGACTGAATAAGCTATGGGGAGCAACCCAGTAAGCAGCACCCCTCCATGCCTCTGCATCAGCTCCTGCCTCCAGGTTCCTGCCCTGTGTGAGTTCCTGTCCTGACTTCAGTTATGAACAGTGATATGGAATTGTAAGTCGAATAAACCCTTTCCCCAACTTGCTTTTGTTCATGGTGTTTCATCACAGCAATAGAAACGCTAATAAAGACAGTGCCTCTATTTTCTCTGAGTTCAAAGGGTGAGAGAGAAGTGGTGTGTGTGTAGGAAAGGTGAGGGCAATGCGGGCTGGGCAGAAGAGTCCCACAGGCAGGACTGCCTACAAAACATGGTGCTCTTCCTTCAGAGAACTAAGAATCTGGGCCAGCGAGTTGACTCAGCAGGCTTGCTGCCAAGTCTATAGACTTGAGTTCTGATTCTCAGAATCCTTATGGTAGAAGAAGAGAACTTCTTCTACAAATTGTCCCCTGAGACCTCCTCCACACCATACACATACACGTGAACTGAATAAATATAATAAATAAAGGTAATAAGAATTCCAAGATGGTGGAACAGAGAGCTAACTTGCATTGGGCCTGTGATCTGCACAGTCTTGAAGCCAGTCCTGCCTGGACAGAGGTAAGGAAAAGTTTTTAGGCCAGGCAGTGGCGGCACACACCTTTAATCCCAGCACTAGGTAGGTAGTTCTCTGTGTGTTTGAGGCCAGCCTGGTCTACAGAGTGAGTTCTAGGACAGCCAGGGCAACACAGAAAGACCTGTCTCAAAAAAAAAAAAACAAACAAAACAAAAAGAAAGAAGGAAGGAAGGGAGGGAGGAAGGAAGGAAGGAAGGAAGGAAGGAAGGAAGGAAGGAAGGAAGGAAGGAAGAGAAACTGCTGTTCAGGCTTCCAGGAGCCGTGGAGAGTTTTTGACCTAGGTCCGCTTAGATCTGATTTGCGTGAGCCTTACTTGTCAGCACTAAGTCACATGGAATGGTCTGTGCCTCTCCGCACGGGTGTCCTGCTTCAATTCTCTTTCATTGACTTCCTGTTCAAGAGCCTTTAGCCGCTCCTACTCTGTAGCAGACTCAACCCAAACTCTCCAACCAGACAGACCCTCAGGATCTTCAAAATCTTCGTTCACGATGTAAATTGATGTCAGCACAGGCCACCGACTGAAGCCCAGAGAGATGATGAACTAACCTAAGAACAGCTAACATACAGAATGCACCCTGGCCGTGGAACTCCTCTCTACTGAGGTTGGCCCACCCAGCCCTGGAGGAAGAGGCGTTTCACTGTGTGCAGGGTGTCTCCCAACCTACCTTTGAGTCATCCACAGTAGGTCAATGTGTGCCTGTGATGGTATGTTCTTCCTGGGGCACGGATCTGCCAGGTGTATCACAATATAGACTCACTGAATATCCTCTGGCTCCTCCTCCCTCTAGGCATCCACCAGCCCCAGAGCGCGCACTGACTCCTCCACAAATTATTTCACATAGTAACCCCTATTTTTGTAGTCTCAGCCTAGGTCTAGATTCACACTGTGGCAATTCTTGTGGGAGAGGAGTGGGGGATTCTGCCTTAATTTCAGCCAGATAGTTGAAATAACAGCCCTAGTTGTTGCCACGGACCAGGAAGGACTCCTGAAGCAGATAAGCCATACCTCCTTTGTGGACATGGAGACTCATAATTGTCTGGAACTTCAGTTCAAATCTAGGGGACCTGATGCCCTTGTCTGACCTTGGTGGGTACCATGCATTCATGTGGTACACATGCATGCAGGCAAACACTTATACACAAAAAATAAATAAAAATAAAGATCTTTCCGTAGTATCTGCTTGCAGTTCCTGAAGATTAGCATAGGCACCCCAATTCCATCAACGGTGGTTATTACCAGAGCAGGTCTGGTGGTGGTTCTCTCCTCCCTTGGACTCTCATCCCCACCAAAGCCAATGGTGGAAGGGTCTCCATGAAGCCAGTGGTCTCTCTCCAAACAGGTCTGGAACAGGGCCTGACATCAAAGAAGTGGAACAACACTCATTTGTGGAGCAAATGAGGTGCTTGGATTCTCAAAGACCTTTCTCTGGAGGCTGCTGCTGCCATCGGAGAGGTGGGGGGGAGCTGTCATGGGGTCAGCACATTTGCGATCAGAGAGCAATCAGTCACAAGCTGACTGATACAAAGAGGGTTCAAGAAGGGATTAGGGAGCCTAAGAAGTGGGGTGTCTTAGCTACTGTTGTATTGCTGTGAAGAGACAGGATGACCAAGGCAACTCTTACAAAAGAGAGAATCTAACTGGGGGCTGCCTTACAGTTTCAGAGGTTTATCCATTATCATCACAGTGGGGAGCAAGGCAAGCATGGTGCTGGAGAGATAGCTGAAAGCAACATCCTGATCTGAAGACAAGAGCGGAAGAGAGAGAAAGAGAGGGGGGAGGGAGGCGGGAGGGAGGGAGAGAGGGGACTGATCTTGACATGGGCTTTACACACTATAAACAGAGACTTTCTTGTCCTGCAGCCACTTTTAAAATAATCACTAATAGCTTAATATTAATTACAAACGGTTTGACTTATTGCTAACTAGCTTTAACAACTTAAATTAACCCATTTCTATTAATCTGTTTTTTTGTTTGTTTGGTTGGTTTGGTTTGGTTTTGTTTTTCGAGACAGGGTTACTCTGTAGCTTTGGAGCCTGTCCTGGAACTAGCTCTATAGACCAGACTAGCCTCAAACTCACAGAGATCCGCCTGCCTCTGCCTCCCAAAGTGCGCCATTATCACCCAGCTAATCTGTTTTTTTTTCCCATGTGGCTCCGTGGTGTTACCTGTTCTCTATTACATCTTTTTGTTGCTCCTGCGACTTGCTGGTATCTGCCCCTGACTCCACCCTTCTTCTACCTGTATCTATCTGGTATCTACCTGGTTCTATCTTGCCTTGCTATCAACCAAAGCAACTTCTTTATTAATCAATGGTAGTGAAATATATTCATAGCAAACAGAAGGGCTATCCCACAGCAAGAAACCTCAAAGCCCACCATAGTGACACACTTTCTCCAACAAGGCCACAGCCACCAACTCTTCTAATCCTTCTCAAGTAGTGCTACTCCCTGATGGCTAAGCATTCAAATACATGAGCCTGTGGGGCCATTGTTATTCAAACCACTGCAGAGTGCCTCTCAAAAGTTTTAAGAAAATATTGAGAGAAGTCTTGAGTAATCCCCAGGGTAACTTTTGGGAAGCCCTTCTGTGTTACTGAAGGAGACTTAAATGCACAGCAGACCCCTAAAAGGGTTTTGGCCCCTTTAAGTGTGAGTGTGCCTAAGACTGCAGAGGATGATGGAAGGAACTGGGCTGAAGTGTGTGTGTGTGTGTGTGTGTGTGTGTGTGTGTGTGTGTGTGTGTGTTCATCCTGTCCTACTATGAAGGACACTCTACTTTGGGGTGTTAAGGAAGATTCTGAATTGGAGACATAGCTCTATGGCCAAGTGGGTGCCTAGATACCACAGGCAAAGCTATAGGTAGAACCTATATTCCATCCCAGGGCCAACTATAACACACAAACAAACAAACAATCAAAAACCACTTTTTGTTTTGTTTTGCTTTGGTGAAACAGGGTCTCATTGTGTATCTTTGGCTTTCCTGGATTCCCTCTGTAGACCGTGCTGTCTTTGAGCTCACAGGGATCCGCCTGACTCTCTGCTTCTCCAGCGCTGGGATTAAAGGCCTGCGCCACCACACCTAGCTCACTTTTGTTTATAAATATCAGAAACGTCCCTGTGTTACCCTGGGCAAAAGCGGGTCTTCCTGGAAGGCCACCGTTAGAAGTGGCATAACAATTGCAAAAATTCCAGCTGAGCATGGTGGCATATGCCTGCAATCCCAGCACCTGTGGGGTGAAGAGTTCATAGGGATTTGAGACCCAACTGGACAAGAGGGACTAGGAGACAGACAGATCCCTGACAGGCAGACAGAGAGGAAGGGGGTTACAGACAGTTAACAGGAAGTCCCGGTTCTTCCTCATCTTCCTGACCTGAGACAATGGTCTGGTGGGATATTTCTCTGGCCAGCAGGGCCCCCACTTCCCGCTGTCCCTCCCAGGGTGACTAAATAGACTCAGGACTGTCCTTAAAAATGTCCTGAGGCTGAGAGCCTGCCAGCTCCCTTTTCTTTAAGCTGAACAATCCAAAATTAGGGAAGGGGCTCTTTCCCCGGCCGCCGAAAACACTTAAAACCCCTAGGGAAAAGATGGGTTGTGAATTCTGAGTCCCTTCTTCGCTCTACAGGGAATCTTTGTGTGTCTTGTTCTCTGTGTGCATAGCTACACTTCTTAGACGTGAATAAAGCTCCTACCCATTGCTGCCTGCTGTGTCTGAGAATTTTCCTGTGTCTTAGTTCTTTAACCAAAGAAGAAAATAAATGGCACAGCTACGGGAGACCTGTCTCAAAACAAAAACACCAACCTAAAACCCAGCTAAGCAAAAATGGTAATCGGGGTTGAAGAGACAGCTCAGCAGTTAGACACACTTTGTGCTCGCTTTCTTTCTTTCTTTCTTTCTTTCTTTCTTTCTTTCTTTCTTTCTTTCTTTCTTTCTTTTTTCTTGATATTTATTGAGCTCTACATTTTTCTCTGCTCCCCTCTCTACCTCTTCCCTCCCTGTTTCAACCCTCCCCCAAGGTCCCCATGCTCCCAATTTACTCAGGAGATCCTGTCTTTTTCTGCTTTCTACTTCCCATGTAGATTAGATCTGTGTAAGTCTCTCTTAGTATCCGCATTGTTATCTAAATTCTTTGGGATTGTGGTTTGTAGGCTGGCTTTCTTTGCTTATTGTTTAAAAACCACCTATGAGTGAGTACATGTGATAACTGTCTTTCTGTGTCTGGGTTACCTCATTCAAAATAATGCTTTCTAGCTCCATCCATTTGCCTACAAAATTCAAGCTGTTGTTATTTTTTTCTGCTGTGTAGTACTCCATTGTGTAAATGTACCACATGTTCCTTATCCATTTTTCGATTGAGGGGCATTTAGGTTGTTTCCAGGTTTTGGCTATGACAAACAAAGCTGCTATGAACATAGTTGAGCACATGTCCTTATGGCACGATTGAGCATCCTTTGGATATATACCCCAAAGTGGTATTCCTGGGTCTTGAGGAAGGTTGTTTCCTGATTTTCTGAGAAATTGCCACACCGACATCCAAAGGGGTTGTACCAGCTTGCATTCCCACCAGCAATGCAGAAGTGTTCCCTTTTCCCCACAACCTCTCCAGCATAAGTTGTCATCAGTGTTTTTGATTTTGGCCATTCTTACAGGTGTAAGATGGAATCTCAGAGTTGTTTTGATTTGCATTTCTCTGATGACTAAGGATGTTGAACATTTCCTTAAGTGTCTTTCAGCCATTTTAGATTCCTCTGTTGAGAGTTCTCTGCTTAGGTCTGTACTCCATTTTTTATTGGATTATGTCACCTTGTGCTCTTACAAGGAACCTGGGTGGGGTTCCCAGCACCCACATGGCCGCTCACAACTGCCTGTAACTTGAGCTCCAGGAGATCTGATGCCCTCTTCTGGTCTCTGTGTGCATCTGCAGTCTTGTGGTACACATACATATTCACACACACACACACACAATTAAGTAAATAAAATATAAAAAAGGTAATAATTTCAAAATAAAAAAGAGAGCTCAAGTTAAGAGCCTGCTCTGCTCTTCCAGGGAACCCAACTTGCAACTTCGGTTGCCAGCTGTGAACCACCTGTAACTCCTGATGGGGGGGGGTGTTCTGCTGTCTCCGACCCTACGGTTCCCAGCACACACCTGCACTTTTCCATACACAGACACATAATTAAAAGTAAAGTATGTCAGCCAGGTGGTGGTGGCACACCTCTTTAATCCCAGCACTAGGGGAGTAGAGGCAGGTGGATCTCTGTTAGCTCGAGGCCAGCCTAGTTTACAGAATGAGTTCTAGGATAGCTGGGGCTACATATAGAAACCCTGTCTTAAAAACAAACAAAAACAAAAACCCAAAAAGGTAAGTCTTTAGGAAAAGAGAGAGAATGGTCTCTCAGATTTATTGTTTTAGTTCGCCCAAAATTGTTTTCTGGGGCCTTACTTGGTTGTGCAACTCATGGAGGTTCTGGATTCAATTCCCAACACACACACACACACACACACACACACACACACACACACACACACACACACGTGAGCACTGCTGGATGAAAAAGAAAGTTTTAGGACTAGTGCTTAGCTCAGTGGTGGGGTGCTAGGGAGTATTTCTGAGTCCCCGAGCTTCATCCCTTCCTCTGGGGTTGGCTTGGGTTCCCCGGTTTCCAGTCCTTCTCATCAGCCTATTACTCCGAGCTCTGCACTGAAGTAGATCCTTGCTGCAATGTGGGCTCTCAGCCTGTTGTGCTTGACTGGGGCAGGTGCTTCAGAGGACGCTGAGACAGATTACTGGGCACCAAGGCATAGAAGAGCTATCAATGCCCTGGAAGATGGGGGGATAACAGCATGTCAGAGACTCCAAGGAGAGTTCAGACCCCAGCACCAGAGATAGACAGTCAGAATCAGCCTATGTGTTTTGTGTACGGGGAAGGTTCACAGCAAGAGCCTGCAGCTGGGCTCTCCCATTCTTAGGCAGGAGGCAGGATGCGAATTCACTTCCTAAGTGATATGTGGCGGCACTTAGCTCTGGGCTCACAATGACATAGTATTCTAACATTTATCTTTTCTCCTCCTTCTCTCTCTCCTTTTGATGGTCTAACAATATAGTTCTGGCGGTCTTAGAACTCACTCTGTATACCAGACTGGCTTCTAACTCACAGTGGTCCACCTGCTTCTGCCTCCAGAGTGTTGGGATTAAAGATACTCTACCGCACCTGGCTCAAACATCGCCTCCTTACACAGACCTCATACTAGGCCTTAGTATTCAGGCATCTGTACTGGCCTGCCCTTGGGGTCCTGACAGGAGTGTTAGTATTCAGGCATCTGTACTGGCCTGCCCTTGGGGTCCTGACAGGGTACATCTTCAGCTGCAGCCACTAAGAGCACCTCTTGTGCACATTCAGTATGTTCCCTTTTAAAAGGTGGACCTTGCCCACTTCCCATATTGCCCACGCCTCTCCCTCTCTCTCTTCTGCTACTCTTGTCCCCAGGGAACAATCTCGGTCCCCCTACCCCTTCTCTGACCCTTTCTCTGACCGTTTTTCCTCCTCTTCCAATAAACCTCCCATGTGAGAGCCTTGTTACATGGCGTGACTTCGCGGCATTTTTAAATAAATTACAACATTGGTTCCCTGATCTGGAAAGGCTCTCCCTGCGCTTCCTCCTGCCCGGCATGATTGATTGGTGAGCCCCCTCTTCTCCACCTCTGGCCATTTCCACGGGTGAGGACTCGTCAAATCCTGGTACCAGGAAACCACGGCTCTTTCCTGCTCAGAGCCCTTGGCCCCTACTCTGTGTTTGATGAATCCCTGAGAAGCCTGTACCTTCTTCAAATTGGCCCTCTGAATTTCTGGAACTCTAGGAATTACAGACCCTTGGGTCTCACCTATCTGCCTCACTCATGGAAATTTTGACATCATCTATACCTCCAATGTTTGCACTCAGTGCCCGACATTAGGGCTTCTAAACTCGTCTGCCTTTGCAGTCAGATCTGGCCCAAATACCCCTTAGGTACTGCTTTCTCATCCGCTGTCTACCACCTGCAACAAACCTGCTTTCTCGTTCGCTGACGCTTTATAACAGTTAGGTCTCTGGCAGGATTATCGGCCTCTGACCATTCATTTTCCCTGGATGTGAGGCTCCCTTTCCTGAGCACAGTTCTTTCCTTGACTTCTGGCTTTTCTCCAAGTCCTGGTATCAGGTGACTGTGTCTCTGTCGGGCTCAGAGCCCTGGGCCCCTGTTCTTGTGTGATGACGAACTGAAACAGCTTGTGCCCACTCAGTCTGATCCTCCCTTGGACACCAGTGCGTTCAGCCCTTTGGATCTTTCTCTACCTCACTCGCTGTGCCCACTCAATCTTCCTCTGCCTTATCCCTGGGAGCTGTGTCATGCACCTCACTCCCAGTGGGATGTCTTTTGGAGACCCACTGAACATTCCTTTAAATCAAATCTGGCCTCAGTATTCCTTGGGCCAGACAGGAAAGAATTCTCCACTTTCTTTTTCATTGCTCCAAAACCTGCTTTCTACTGGGTGGGAGAGGCCATGGAAGTGTATGCTTTCCTTCCTGACCCCTCTCCTCACCTCGTTCTCCTGCCTTTAACAACCACACCCTACTTCATCATTTTTTTTATCTGTATCTTCAACGATACATTAAAAAAAATCTGTGGTTAAACAACTAATCAACTATTGTTATAGGACTACCAACTGTTAGCCACAGAGCTAGAGGTACAAGACCACACATGTTCAGGAGGTGAGAACCAACAGCACCCCAGAGGTAGCCACCTCCCCCAGATTCAGAAAAGAGACTCACAGAACAGATTCTAATGTGACACAGAGTTAGAAACACAGTTTATAGTGATTATGAAAAGCATTCACCGCAGCTAAGAAAGGACAATTGCATTAACAAGATTCTCAAGGATTCTTATGATTAAGAAACCAGTGCCGGGGGGGCGGGGGTAGGATGTTTCTCATTTTTCTCATGAACACATGCGCATATGCACACACACACACACACTCTATATATAGTCCAAGCTCTCCTCAAATTCACTATGGAGACCAGGCTGGGTTCAAGCTACAGATGTTCCTGCTTCTGCTTCCAGGGTGCTGTGACCTCAAGAGTTTAAAGCTAGCCTTGGGTCCACAGGGAGTTTGAGGTCAAAGATTCTTAGGCCTTGTGGGAAGGCTGTGGCTTTAGGCTCCAGCAGTTTTAGGGCCCACCTGGGGAAGGCAATAAAAGTCAGCCTTAGGCTACTCTCACCAATTACTGCTTAGATGTGAGCTGGGCAGAAACCCAGCCAACAGCTGCCTTTTCCTCCCCCAGGACTGGGCCTGGGAAACCCAGGCCTCTCTGACTTGCAGGGGCTATTGAGCCTGGTTGGAGGGAGAGCTTCCTGTGTGTTGATCAGTGGCCTCCCTGAGTTGACAGGGCCTCTGAATGGATGCTCCCTGAGCTGTGGGTAAACAGGTCCTAGAACTCAGCTCTTTGGCCCCAGGATAGGAATAGCTGGCATTTCTTGGCCCTGTAGGAGTTCCAAAGTGCTGTCTGCCTTTATCATGTTGATTATTATGATCTTGGGTAAAAAGCCAAGAAGAAGCAGTGACTGTAGTGGCTGGCCACCAGCTCTGAAACTCAACCCGGGGGACGCTAAGCTGAGCTTAGTGAGGTCACTACTTGTACCTCTGTTATGTTTGTTTTTCAGTTTATTATTAAGGTACTTTGTTATGACACACACAGAGGCAGAGAAGAGAGTCCGTGGGAGCACGCAGGCCTTGTGTGGAGGTCAGAATATAACTTTCAGCAGTCGGTTCTCTCCTCCTGCCGTGGCCTCTGGGGCTCAGCACAGGTCGTGGGGCTTGCTGAGCAAGAGCGAGTATATTTTGAATCATCTCACCTGCCCTTTCTTGGCTTTTAAAAATTGTCTCTTGGGGTATGGTGGCGTTCACTGTAGTCCCAGCACTTGGGAGGTAGCAGCGCGAGGAGCAGGAGCTGGGAAACCCTCAGCTACAGAGTGAGCTCATGACCAGATCAGACTGTACGAGACACAAAACAAAACAAAAAACATATCTCAAAAAGTTAAAAGTGAAATCAGTTTAGGTGATTGGTTCAGAGTAAGTATATCCTCTTGGGTTGTGATTTTAAGCACAGACAGATCTCTCTCTCTCTCTCTCTCTCTCTCTCTCTCTCTCTCTCTCTCTCTCTCTCTCTCTTTCTGAGATGGGATTTTGATAGAGACAAGGCTGGCTTCGAACTCTTGATCTTCTTACCATCAGAATCAGGCCTGTGTCTACCACCGATGGCTACTGTAGCAGCTTCCTTTCTCACACACATGTCTGGAATACTCTATGGAGTGCAGCAGCTTCCTTTCTCAGTGCTGAAACTCTGTTAGAGGAAGGCCCTGTCTACTTCTCTCGCTCACCACCACCAGAGGAGGAGAGATCTTTATCCGCCACCCCCAGGTTCCAGGTGTCACTCAGCACCTCAAGGCATACTGAGTAATTGCTGACAAGGCTCCAGAAGGAGCTAGTCTGGACAGGACTCTTCTTGTGTCTCCCAAACTTATGGAATGACATCACAGGTGAGGCTTGGCCAGTAGGAGGAAATCATGTTGGTGAGGACAGACAGACGCTTGAGGGCATGAACAAAGGCAGGATGCAAACAGACCACAGATACGTGCAGGCCAGAGTGGAGAAAGGCTAGGGCTGAGGGCACGGAACTAATGATGGTAACCCCGGTCAGTTTCATAAGCACAAGTCCCCCTTCAGCGCCAGCCACGCTGAATAGGAAGGTGTTGCATGCATTACATTTCCCTTGCTGTGAACAAACACTATCACCAAGGCTATTTAGAAATGACAAATTTATTTGGGGTTATGATTCCAGAAGGTTAGAGTCCATGATGGAGGAGCAGGAAACAGAGGGCTCACATCATGAACCACGGAGAGAGAGTGAAGGCTGAGATGCTTCCTCCAGTAAGGCCCCATCTCCTAGGCTTTCCCAAACAGTGCCACCAACTGGAGACCAAGTGTTCAAATGCCAGACCCTATGGGGGATGTCTTACTTAGGGTTCCTATTGCTGTGATGAAGCACCATGACCAAAGCAACTTGGGAGGAGAGGGTTTATTTGGCTTAGGATTCCACATCACAGTTCGCCATCAAAGGAAGTCAGGACAGGAAACTTGAAGCTGATGCAGAAGCCATGGTGGAGTGCGTCTCATTGGCTTGCTCCCCCTGACTTGGTCAAACTGCTTCCTTATAGAAACCAGGACCACCAGTTCAGGGATAGCATCCCACACAATGGTCCCTCCCTCATGGGTCACTAATTTAAAAGATGCCCTACAGGCTTACCTACAGCCTGATCTTATGGAGGCATTTTCTCTATTAAGGGTCCCTCCTTGCAGATGACTCTAGCTTGTGTCAAGCTGACATAAAGTTGGCCAACACAGGTATTCCCATTCAAACCACCACGTGTGTGCTCATCCCCCCCTTGCAGTCAGGACTGTGAGGCCCACTGAGACCATGGAGAGACACATGATAGTGCCATGGTCTTAATTCAGGGCTCACGCCACAGGGCTGCCTCACAGTGAATAAGTAGGTGACATTTGTGGGATAAAGGAAGAAGGAACGCTGTTTGGTAACATATTGTAAAAATCGTACATGATGAGCAATTTACATCTGTGCCCAGTGTTCAGAAACCCCTACCCCAAGACACCAATCACAAAGCGGTACTTAGCAAAAGAGAAACCCAGCTGACCTCCTTTGAACCACGTGATCCATGTTCACATGACCAGTAATAAACCTTACACAGACAGAGAAGCTCTTGATCTAATGCACTAAGAAGGGCATTCCATCGCTTCTCTGATGTTCTTCCCAGAAGTGCAAGACTTCGGTCTAAACACGAGGGGAAAAACACTATCAATCAAGAAATTTTCAGTCCCAGCATGAAAGAGAAAAAAAAATTGGAAGGTATGTGATTGGCCCCAACTGGTTGATGGTGTCTCTGGTTTCTGAAGTCATGAGATACAAAATATAGAGATGTTGGGCACCGGAGTCCCTGCCAAAGGAGAAAAAACCCTATCTGCAGGTAGAGTCACATGGCCACCAATGAGAGAGAAACTGGGAGAATCCCAGAGACAGTGGAGAGATGCCTGATTCCATTTTTCCCTTGGTGCTGGGAGTTGAACCTAGAACCTCACTAGTGCTAGGCCAACACTGCACGACTGAACTAATACAGTTTGGCCCTTCCATTTAAATTCCTCGATTTCTTTTTTTTATTAATTATTACCATCACTACTCTTTTTGAAATAGGGTCTCTGACTGGCCTTGAACCTGGCTTTCTCCTGCCTCCACCTACCAGGGGTTGGGATTACAGGAGTGGGCCCCCAAGTCTGGCTCTTTCACTTGCTGAAGTTTACTGTCCTTGCCACAGGGTTAGACTCCCTGTTAGCTAGCCCTGCGGCTGCACCGTGGCTGCCAGGCTCCAATGAATGCTACACCAAAACTTGCTTCCAACCACTTTCTTTTTCAAAATTAAGGTAGCAGAGGATTTTCTGTGGCTCTAACCCACAGACAGTGAATATAATGGTCTGTCTGTCTCCCTCATGGGAGGACTGCCAGATGACCATCTTAGATCATGTCCTCTCTGGCCCTGCCTACTGAGAAAACTGAGAGACAAAGTGGTGAGTTACTTACACAGGTAGTTTTTATAGGTATATCTGAGATTAATGTCTACTATTGTGTTTTATGTGGTGATGGTAACAGTAAAAAAAAAATCATTTTTTCCTTTCCCTTGGTGTCTCTCCCATGAGTTGGGAGTTACTGCCAGGCAAAGGCTTCTCTGGGGCACAGTGCCTGGCGTAGGTATGGCCGTGAGATGAGCAAGACGAGCTAACGGGCTTAGAGCTCTCCTGGCCTTCTGACTGTCATGTGGGGCAGATCTGGTTCAGAATGCTTCCAGCGTGTTCGTTCACCCAAATCTTTTGTGAGTTTTCAAAGCAGACCTAATTTACTTATTTGAAAAAGGTTCAAAAGAAAATGCCCTCCTTGCCTGCCCTCCCCCCACGCCACTTCTTTTCTTCCCCATTGCTGGGGACAGAAGCTAAGCGTCTGAGACACGCGGGACACAAGCATGCGCTCTACCCCAGAGCCGCACATCCCAGCCCACTGACCTCTCTGGCAGATTTCAGATTAACCTTCTCCTCTATCTCGGTCATCTGTTCAGGGCTGAGAGGAGAGGTGAAGCCTCCCCTCTCAGGAGTGTCAGAGACCAGTTCCTGCGGTGGGGAAAGAGACCCAGAATGTGAGCCAGACAACCCTGTGGTTTCTTCTCTGGTTGACTGTTAAATTCTCAAGCAACTCGATTCATTTCTCCAAGCCATGGTTTCCCTATCTGTGAAATAAGGATGACTATCCGCCTGTTTTCCTTGTGTGTGTGTGTGTGTGTGTGTGTGTGTGTGTGTGTGTGTGTGTGTGTGCATGTGTATACTGCTATACTGAACTTTTACACTAGTGCCTGGGATCCGAATTCAAGTCCTGAATTCAAGCTTTCATATCGACTGCTTTTCTCACTGAGCCACCTCCCCAGCCCCATTTGTTTTATTTATTTATTTATTTATTTATTTATTTATTTATTTATTCGATACAAGTTCTTCTGTAGCTAAGTTTTGCCTTGACCCCTGACCCTCCTATTACAGGCGTGTGCCACCATGCACTAGAGTTATTTGTTGGTGAGTCAGGATCTCAAATGCGTGGCCCAGGCTGTTGTAGGGCCCCAGATCCTCCTGCCTCAACTTCCTGAGTGCTATAGCCTCGCATTGACACTTCCTGCCAGCCCACACTCAGCTCAAGGTTGTTCCAAATAGCTGTAAAAGGCATTGGCAACAGCGTGGAAGCAGGAAGTTTGTAGAAGAGGTGCCAGGGATTACTCACGGAGCCTGTCCTGGTGTCTGAAGGGGCAGTACCAGTGCAGGGAGTCTTTTTTCCATCCCATCATCCAGCTCCCAAATAATGACAAGGAGACTTATTATTAATTATGAAAGCTCAGCCTTAGCTTAGGCTTGTTCCACTAACTCTTATAACTTAAATTAACTCATTTATTTTAATCTGCGTTCTGTCTCGTGGTTCCTTACCTCATCTCTCTATTCTACTGCCTATGCTGTTCCTCCTGTCTGGCTGGCCACTCTGCCTCTTTCTTCCCAGAGTTCTCTTTCTGCCTGGAAACCAGCCTATACCTCCCGCCTAGCTATTGGCTATTCAGTTTTTTACTACGCCAATCACAGCAGTACATTTTCGCATAGTGCACAAATAATCCACAACAAATGAGAATGAGGGGTTGTGGTGGAACACACTTTTAGTCCGAGCTCTTGGGAGGCAGAGGCAAGTGCAACTCTGTGGGTTTGAGGTCAGCATCTGCAGAGGTAGCTCCAGGTCAGCCAGGACTCCTGGAGGAGGGTTGGTGGTGGAAGAAAGTAGAAGCTTTCCCAGTTTGGCCTCTTATCCTTATCACTGATTCTCGATTTCCTCGGATGGAAACAGATCCTATGGTCTTTGGGGGTCACATGGTATCTCTGTGATTACTTCACAGTGGGCACTGAAGGACGTACAAAAATTGCAAAGAGGGAGACTCTTCAGATAGAGTGCCCTCCATATACAAGGGCTTGGAGTTAAAGTCACTGTGACATAGGTGAGAGGCATGGGTCTCATGTGTTTGATTTCATGGGAACAATAATGTTTCTTGTTGGGTGGGGTGATCATTTCCATAATCCCATCATTTGAGAAGTGGAGAAGGGAGGGTCAGAAGTTCAAGGTCATTTTTGGCTACTTAGTGAGTCTGAGGCTAGCCTGGGCTGTGTGAGACCTTGTCTAAAACAAAGAAAGCCAGATAGGACTAGGCATGTGACCTTGCTTACCTCGAGCAAGACCCTGGGTTCTGTCTCTTGTGCTGTAGTGTTAGCACTTGGAAGATAGAAACAGGAAGACTGAAAGTTCAAGGCCATCATCAGCTACAAAAGGAGACTTGAGATAAATGAGACCCTGACTTTAAGGAAAAGAAATGCCCCAGAGTGGTAGCCCACACCTTTAATCTCAGCACTGGGGAGGCAAAGGCAGGTGAGTCTAGTCTGCTCCATATTGTGGGTTCCAGGCCAGCAGGGAGTGTGAAACCCAGTCTCAATCAATCAATCAATCAATCAATGCATTCCCTTGCTTGGTGAGAACTGCACAAGACAATGCAGGTGCGTTCTCAGTACCTCCAAGGCATGGGAGGTGCACCATCCTGGTGCACACTAAAGTCACTAACAGCTCATATTCTTCTTGTGTTATTTTATTTTGGAGATAAAGTGGAGTCTCTAAGAAGAGATGCTATATCCCAGAGTCACATGGTCATCAGCAGTTGGGTAGGATTTGACCCACAGCATTTTCTTTGGTAGAGTGATAATTCAAGGTAAGTGCACTACTGCTGAGCTACACTGTCAGTCCTGAGCCACACCTTGTCACTGGAGCCCAAGGCTGAAGCCCTGTGCTGTAGACACCTCTCTGTGGAGCTTCTCTTCTGGCTGCCTCCCTGACTCAGCAGCTGTGGGTGGCCTTATTCCTGTGCGTGGGCAGCAGAGCCAGAGAACAGCCTCTCAATTCCTTGGAGACCAAATATGGCCAGTCCTAACTCTTCAGGGCAAGATCCCCAGGCTGGACCTGCTGCTGCCTGTTCACTGGGCTGCGGGGCCCTAATCACCTCTCAGCCTCCTGGCTGTGTTCCAGAAGACCCTGAGAGAGACTCCATTCGGATCACCTCGCCTAAGGATATTGTTCAACAAGTTGCTCAAATGAGCCTGAGACCAGTCTTTCCTCCACGCTGCGGTGATTCTCAACCCCAAGTCTTTCTGATGTTCACCATTTGCTTGGACAGCCTTTTCCTATTCATCCTCCACTTCCCTGCATGATCCTTCCTGACTACATTACCAGGAGGAGGTCACTCCCTCCCTCTCTCCCTCCCTCCCTCCCTCCCTCTCTTCCTCCCTCCCTCCCTCCAGCTTTCCCTTCCTTCTTCCCTCTCTTCCTCCTCTTCATTCATACACCCCTCCACTCATTCGTCAGTCCACTTGATTGATTGATCCACTATCCAGCCACCCATCCAGCCACCCACTCAGTGAGCCACTTACGCTAGGAACTTTATATATTCTTCCAGATTACAGAGCCCTGAGGATTGAAGACCAAAGGATGATTTTCCAACCAACACCCACACATTTAACAGCCTTAGTGTGTTCCTCACAAATTAACTAAGTTATTTAGTTTTTGTTTTCTTAAGTTTTGTGTGTGTGTGTGTGTGTGTGTATGAGAGAGAGAGAGCATGTGTGTATGTGAGTGTGTGTGTGTACACTCACATGCTCATGCCAGAGTGTGAGTGTGGAGGTTAGATGACAGCTTGTAGGAGCCATTTCTCTCCTTCCACTGTGCGGATCCTGAGGATTGAATGTACGTTGTTAGGCTTGGTGACAAGTGCCTTCATCTGCGGAACCCCCTTGGCCATCCTATCTTCGGGTTTGAAAGAGTCTCAGGTAGCCCAGGCTGGCCTTGAAATTGCTATGTAGTTGGAGCTAGCCTTGAGCTCCCAATCCTTCTTTTTTTTTTTCTTTTATTTTTTCTTTCTGAGTGCTGGGAATAATTGTGGCCAGGTTCTTCCACACCTTCTTCTCATAGATGTATGCGTTAAATCCAGTCTGATTTATGGGGAGAGTAAGAGGCTGGGCTTTGGGAGGTATTGGACGAAGAGGGCTCCACCTACTGAATGGGATTAGCGCATGAATAAAAGATGCCTCAGGTACAATTGCCACGCTCTGGAGGCTGCGCTAGGAGGATGGAGAGAGTCGAGTAAAACCCTATCACTCTCCAAAAATAAAATTTGAAAGAGGCCAAGGGAGCTTGATACTGCCTTCCCCATGCAAGGACATATAGAAATCACTGTCTGTGTGGACTGGGACCATGCCACATACTAAATCTGCTGGCCCCTTCATCTTGAACTGCTCAGTCTCCAAAACTGATTGGATTCCTTCTAAGTCTCTTAGTCTAAGGTGTTTTGTTACAATAGGCAGAACAGACCAAAAGAGTGCACTGAGTTCTGCCAGGTCTTTATCATGATGCCCATTTCAGATCCCTTTGCACAGCCGCAAATGTTACTCTTAAGGAGGGGGTGTCAAAGGGACACAGCCAGAGAACATTGAAGGTAACTTTTTTTTAAATTGTTTTGTTTTGTTTGCTTGCTTTCGACAGAGTCTCACTATGTAGCCGGAAATTTACTATGTAGCCTGGGCTGGTCTGGAACTCACACATCCACCTGCCTTTGCCTCCTGAGTTCTGGGATTAAAAGCACGTGCCACCACTCCCGACCTTAAAGCTGAATTCTTAACTGCTGCATGGAACTTCTCAAGTACCAGTGGGAGGGTTCATGATTTTGAGGACCAGGCTGCAGGCAGGAGCAGGGACCCAAACTCCTTCAGGATTTAGCTTGCAGGTGGTCCCGTTAACAGCCAGCCCTCTTCGTTTTCTGTTCTTCCGCTACTCTGGGATCCCGCTAGATCCTCTCCCTGCTTCCTTCCACCCGGCTCAGGTTTTGAGGGTGCCTGTCTTAGTTCAAAGCCCGTGAAGTTCTTAGTGTCCCTGTGGTGGTAGCAAGCGTGGGAGATTTTCTCCGTGGTTCATACCGGAATGTCACTGCAGCCCAAGGTTAAAAGCCGTAGTAGCGGGCAGCCCCCTTGTGCAGCCTGTCTGCTTGAAGGAACTGAGCATGCGCTCAGTGTTAGCCTGCGAGCTCCACTTCTGCAGCCTTTGGGAGTCACTTCGCCTCTGGCGCGCGGCCTTAGTCCCTGTGAAAAGCAGGGATGATGCTAAAGCCTGTTGGAGGAATTTCCGAGAATGCCTACAAAGCAGAACTTGTAAAACGCTTTACACTGTTCCTGGAACCCAGCGGGTACCCTGGCAACGAGGCGTTTATCACACCAAGTGCCTAAGTTCTCAGCAGCTCTGAACAGTTATCCCATGCCGAGCGCAGTGCCAGGCAGCATTTCTCTATCATGCCCGTGTGCCAGCGTTCTGTAACCTGGTGTTCCTGCACAGAGTCTGTGTTCATGGCCTCAGTTTTGGTACACTTTCTGGGGTCTCTAAGAGAGGGCAAGGGACTCATATGGGGTCCCACAGTTAAGGGTAGGTCAGACCACAGTGACCCTCTTGGCAACTCCACATGGGTCTTGATAAATCTCCATAGTTAAGATTAAGGCAGGACCTACCGGGTATGCTGGCACGTGCCTTAAATTCCAGCACTCAGGAGGCAGAGGCAGGAAGATATCTGAGTTAGAGACCAGCCTGGTCTACAGAGCAAGTTCCAGGACAGCTAGGATCACACAGTGAAACTTTATCTCGAAAAACAAAACAAAAAAGATTAAGGCAGGGCCTGATGTGCACAGGTCTAGTCCTATGGTTTGAAAGAGCTGAACGCCATCAGCAATCAATGATGGTGAGCTTGCCTGTCACGAACAGGGCCTTCGGTTCAATCCCTATCACCAATAAAAGGAAACTTTTTTGGGGACAGTGATACACACCAGCCAACCTTGCATTTGGGGAGTGGAGGCTGGAGGAACAGGAGTTCAAGGTCATCCTGACCACAGAGCAAAGTAGAGGTCAGCCTGAGCTACATGAGCTACAGATGCCACCCCTGTTCCAGATAAAACAAAGCAATCTACAAATAAAAAAATAATTGGGTCTGGAGGTCCCAGGCAGGTCATCAAATGACTCTGATGCCCCCCTTCTTGCTTTCCCCTGGGGCCGTCTTTTCCCTACCCAAACTTTAATGCATAGGGCTCCCTATTTTTTTTTTTTTGTATCAGTTGAGCTTTCTGCCAAAGAAAACTCATCAGTGCCCAAAAGCCAGCTAGCTGGGAGGAGGCTGCCTTGGAATGTCGGAGGGGGGTCACGGAGCTGCCTGAGAGCAGCCAGCAGAGAACTCTGCGAGAAATTGAACAGCTACCTTTTTTGGGGAAGTCAGAGCTCCATGTGTGGGAAAGGATCCAGAGCAGGCCAGTCTCGAGGCTCAGGCCTCAGTTTCCCAACATCTCCACCTCGTCAGCCTTCTCAGGGCAGGATCTTCGGTGGAGCTGGCTGCTGGGAACATAGAGGAAGAGAGCCCTCCATCTCTGCTGGCAGAAGGCAGCCACTTTTAAAGTTTATCCTATTCCTGAGGCAGGGGCCTGGGGCCTAGCAGCCATGATCAACATTCTTGAGGCTGGATGGATTTCAAAGTTCAAAAAATTTCTTTTGGGTTTTAAAAAGTTACGGTTGGGGGTGGGGAGACGTGGTGGCACAGGCCTGTAATTCCAGTGTTTGGGAATTTGAATTGTTTGGGATACATAGCAAGAGCCTGTTTCAAACAACAAAACAGGGCCGGCAAGATGACTCTGTGGGTGTTTGTCACCAAGCCTGTTGATCCACATTTGATCCCCAGGCCCACAGGCTGGAGCAGGACAACTGACTCCTCTGACTGACACACATGCACACACACAAAACAATAATGATAATAATAATATTGTTGTTGTTGTTTTGTTTGAGATTGGATCTCAAAACATTGGCCAGGCTAATTTTCCTGTTGGGTTCTGCCTCAGCCTCCAGAGTAGCTAGTCTGTGTGTGTCACCATGCTCTATGAGAGTATGGCTCCCAAATGGCCTCAGCTTATTCATGCCAGGCTTTGCTTCAGAGGACCTTCCTTGAGTGTGCAGGAAAGCCTTTGGGGGCTATTTTTTAAAGATGATGAGTGTGCAAGGACCTGGTCCGCCCCCGCCCGCCCTGTTGTGAGCATGAGAAGCTGAGGATTAGTGCAGGGAGTAGGGATGTAGTAGAAGGTGTGGGTGGGTAGGAAAACAGGGCTGGGCCAGTCTTCATTCAAGCTTTGTCCCCCCACACCAGGGTCCGAGTCTGGGAGAAAGGCAGGGCCTGGGGAGAAGAGGTTCCTGGGCCAGACCTCAGTGGCTCATCCGTCAGTTCGGCCAGGAAGGAGTTAAGTTGAATCTGGGCCCTGGCCAGACTTCTGCAACACAGGCCTAGCACAAGGCCTGCCTGTCTGGGGCCTGTTTACCAGCTGTGCTTGCATCACCAGCTCCAGCGTGCAATGCAAACATTCACATTGTTGGGTCATGAGAAACACACGACTGTGGTGACATCATGCCCAGCCAGGAGCTCTTACCATCCTCCCTCCTCAAGCTGAAGCTGCTCCATTAGTGGTTTTAACAGGAATTCTGCCTTCTTATAAAAACCGATTGGGGAAACTTAGCCAGTGGGGGCTATGGGGATTGGAGTGTGTTCGAGTGCGTGTGTGTTTTAAGGGCTAAAAATAGCCCATCTAGGACTCCTTTTGGGGTATTTGTGAGTATTAATGCAACATTGTTTATATTAAATCTGTGTCACACCGGACATTTCGTCTGAATTTGGCTTGGAGATGGGATGAGAGGAATCACTTGGGTCTGTTTATTCCCTCTGGGTTTTTTTTTTCCTTTGGGAGGAAAATACATAGTCCAAGTAAAAGGGCCCTGGTCCACAGTTTAGACAAACCTTTGCTTAGCTGGAGAGGAATGGGAGGCTCAGAGCGGGAAGGACCTCCCTGAGGGCACATGAATTCCCGTACCCCTCAGAGGTGTTTGCATCAAGACCCTCAGCCCCCACTTCAGCTGGAGGAGTTAGTTTTCAGGGTGTTAAAGAGAGAGAGGCTTCTGCTTACAATTTGGCTGTACAATTATTATTATTTTCTTTTTTAAGCACAGCAGATTAAGGAAAATACATATTTTTTTGAGGCATGGTTTCATGTTGCTCAGGCTGACCTTAAATTCCTTCTGTACCTGAGGATGACCTTGCACTTCTGATCTGCCTACATTCTCTCTCTTGAATCTTCTTGAGTGCGGGATTACAGGCGTGTGACATCATGTCTGCTTTATGCAAACTGAGAATCAAACCCAGGACTCCATGTATGCTAGGTAAGCAATCTACCAACTCAGCTACACTTTCTCCTCTATCAGTTTGTTTATTTATTTTTAATTATGTATATATTTGCAGTGCTGGGATGGGACCCAGGGACTCCCAAGCATGCAGTGTACAATTGAACTACCACAGCGGCAATGAATTGAGGTAGACCAGATGGCCGTGAAGCAGAGAAGAGCAAATAGGACTGAAAATGATCTCAGCCAGGCTGGACATGAAGTTGCCTTTTCTTCTCTGACCCTAGACTTGCTTAAGGCTTTGAGCTATCTGTCCCTCTCTTGGTCATCCGAGGCCTCCTTCTGTGACCCTTTCCTAAAAACCCACTCATGGTTTTCTAAAGTGCTCACGAAAGAACCGTATCCCACTCAGGGGTGCTGGATTTTGCCAATGAAAATAAGAACTGAGGGACTGGGGCGCCGGCTCAGTGGTGAAGAGCAAGCACTGCTCCCGCAGAGGACTTTCATCTGATGCCCAGCACCCATGTCGGCAGCTCACAGCTCCAAGAGATCCGATGAGGGCACCTGTACGCATGTGTGCATGCTCTCAGACATGCATATACACATAATTAAAAGTAGAAGAAATACTTTTAAAGAAATATTTTTAAAAATGCAGCATTGAATATGATGTCATAGCTCCTATGGCTCATGGAATATTAGGTGAACACCTGTCTGGCTACTACTTCTTCTTCCTGTTGATCACTTTCAGTGTGGGGCATTCTCACCCATCTCCCTGTTGGCCTTTCTCCTTTCTGTCTTGCTCCTGTGCCCCAGGTGTTGACTCACGACAGGCTTAAGCTAATCTGGACAAGTCTGTCTCCTTGGTCTTCCCATACTCCTCTCATCAAAGAGGATCAAATGACTTTAAAATAATTCCCTTAAAGTTCTTTGACGTCTCTTCTTTCAGACAGTGGCAGAAACTCATCTCCGGCTTTGTATGTAGGCTGGACTCAGTGACTCATTTCAAACAGGGACTTCCAAGGCTGGTTCATAAACGCCATTGTTGCTTCTGTCTCACTCTCTTACTCACTCCAGGGGAAGCCTGTCAACTGGTTGCTAGCTGCCATGTTGTAAGGACACTACGTGAGGCCCACAGAGGGAGGGACCAAGTCCTCCCACCAACAACCAGCCTTGACTTGTCTGGTGTGGGCCACCGTAGACATGGCTTTTGAGCAACTAAGTCATGGACCAACAATTGTGGAATATTTGTTTACACTGTAAAGATGTGTCTCCGCCTAAGGTGCCCTCTGATTGGTTTGATAAAGAGCTAAATGGCCAATAGCGAGAGATAGGTGGGACTTCTGGGCAGAGGGAAGAAACTCAAGATGAATCTAGGCTCTCAGGAGAAGCCAGGAGACACAGAACAAGACATTCAGAAATGGAGAAGGGGTAAAAAAAAGTCACGTGGTATAATGTAAATTAATAGAAACAAATTAAATTATAAGCTATTTGGAGGCAAGCCTAAGCTAAATTCCAAGCTTTCATAATAATAATAAGTCTGTGCTGTTATTTGGGAGCTGGCTGACAGGACAGAAAGACTCTCTACAGCCAACATTCTGACTTTACCAAGAGCTGGTGACCTGTAATTTGTTTCTATCACTACTTCCTCCCTCCCTCTCTTCTCTTTCCCTTTCTTCTTCTTAACTTTCCCCCTCCTTCTTCCTCCCTTTTCCCTTCCCTTCCTCCTTCCTTCCTGTCTCCTCCTTCTTTTTCTTTTTTGAGATATGATCATACTATATAGCCCAGGTTTGCCTGGAATGTGCTATGTAGCCCAGGCTAATCTTAAATTTATGATCCTCCTAAATTAATTTTATGAGCTTCCCAAATGCTGGGATCATGGCTATGTGCTGGATTTGGGTACATTAGTCTACTAATTATACTTCTTTTTTTAAAGTTTTATATTTTAACAGGGTTGCTGTGTTGCCCAGGCTGGTAATAACTTGTTAGTGTGCTTAACCATCTTCTTTCCATCCTTCCTTTTCCCTTCCTTCTCCCTCCCTCCCTCCCTCCCTCCCTCCCTCCCTCCCTCCCTCCCTCCCTCCCTCCCTTCCTTCTTTCCTCCTTCTTTTGTCCTCCTTCCTCCCTCTTTTTCCCTTTCTTCCTCCCTTCCTCCTTTCCTTCCTTCCTTCCTTCCTTGTTTTGAGATAGGGTCTCAAATCTGTTCAGGGTTGAATCTCAGACGTCTTTGAACTCATAGCAAACCTCCTTTTCCCTTGGTTTCTCCAGTGTTGGGATTATAGGTATTAGCCACCAGTCTCAAACCTATTTACTGTCTGCCTCCTGAACACTACAGGATTACAGACCTTTGATGCCATGCCCACCTTTACTCCCATATCTTTAGAGCTAATTACACTCCACCCTCTATCAGTCCCAACAATTAGGAACAGCCCTTACACCCTCAAACCCAACAAAAAGATCTAGTGTGGCCTGTCCTGAACTATTTACCCTGCACTGCCTCCCCATGGAACCCTCAACAGGGCTGTGGCCTGTACTTTATGAGGCTCTTTTTGTTTTATTATTGGCACTGGTACTTCCCTCTGGGCCTTTCATGCCATGTCAGGCCTATAATTCCTACTGGAATTATAAGAGTAAACATGATTTTATCTATCTATCTATCTATCTTTCTTTCTTTCTCTCTCTCTCCCTCCCTCTCTCCCTCCCTCCCTCCCTCCCTCCCTCCCTCCCTCCCTCCCTCCTTCCTTCCTTTTAGAGGCAGGGTTTCTCTGTGGTAGCCCAGGCTGTCCTGGAACTCACTTTGTAGATCAGGCTGTTCTCGAACTCACAGAGCTCCACCTGCCTCTGCCTCCTAAACCTGGGATTAAAGGTGTGTGCCACCACCCATCTTAAACTTGACTTTCAATGGCTTTTGACCTCTCTCTTTTGTCACCCAGTCACCTTTCTAAGTTAATATCTGGGCGCAAATCAACTCATAGATGGTATGATACCCAGTTAATTCATCCCTGGATATCTGACCCGCAAGGCTTGAGAAAACTGAGTCACTGTTGTTTCCAGCAGTCGGAGTTTGTGATGCTGGGTCTTCAACCAGGAGGGGCCGAGTCTAGAGACAGCAGAAAGAGGACGCAGGGTCTATGATGATAACAAACGCCCTACCACTGTGCTACATTCCTAGCCCTAGAAGATATGTATTAAAAAACTTCTATTCCATGGAAAATTCCACCCATAGGACAATTGTTTATGGCTGCTAACGCTGGCTTCCAATGCACACAGACTTCTCAGCTTCTTGAATCCCTGAAAGTTTTCACAAGTGGAATCGTGTTCCAGATGATGTCAAGTGTGGGGACTTGAGGGTACCCCCCAAAGCACAGTTATTCTATCTATATTTTACAGGATGAAACCTAAGACGGGGCTGCTTAGCGTGGTGTATGAACTGGAGCGAGGGTGGGTAGGGACAAGGGCTGGGAACGCTGAGCCTTCCTTGTCTCTGGGTAGTGAGATTGCTTCACAGTTCCCTCATCGAGCCCAAACATTTCCTTTCACCTCCAGTCGGTTCCTGAGGCTTGACTGCTGGACGCTCCTCCCGCTCAGGACCTGTCCAGGATTTCCTGTGTGTGGGAGAGACAGGATGAGCAGATAAGCCCTCCAGGCCCCTTTCCCAAGTGTATGAAACTTTCTCCCTGGTGAGTTGGCAGAAGCCTTGGCCATGAGCTTCCGCCATGGACATGTGTTTTATGTGTTTCTGAACAGCCATCGGAAGGGAAGGCCGAGGCTAGAAATGTAGCCACTTCCTAGAGTGCTTGTTTAGCAGTCACAAGACTCCCAGGTTCTGTCCCCAGTGTCTGCAATCTCAACACTTAGGAGGCAGAGGCATGAGACACAGAGTCTGGATCTCTGGCACCCACACAAAACAAGCCAAGCACAGAGTTTTGCCAAAACCCCAGTGCTGGGCAGACAGACAGATCCTCTAATCTTGTTAGCTAGCTAGTCTGGGCTAAGAAAGCCGTATCTTAAAAGACAAAGGACTGGAGAGCTGGCTCAGTGATTAAGAGCAAGTACCAACACCTATGTCAGGTTTGGCCATGTGTGTGGTGGTTTGAAAGAAAATGGTCCCTAAAGGAAGTGGCACTTATGAGGAAGTGCGGCCTTGTTGGAGTAGGTGTGGTCTTGTTGGAGGAAGTGTTGTGGATGTAGGCTTTGAGGTCTCCTATATGCTCAAGTCACACTAGTAAGATAGTCTATTTCCTGTTGCCTGCAAGCCAAGGTAGAGAACACTCGGCTACTCCTCTGGCACCATGTCTGCCTGCACAGCACCATCTCCCACTGTGATGGTAATGGACTGAACCTCTGAAAGCCACCCTAATTAAATATTTTTCTTTATAAGAGTTGCCTTGGTCATGGTGTCTCTTCACAGCAATAGAAACCCTACCTAAGACAAGAGGTAATCCAGCTTCTGGGGATCTGATACTGTCTTCTGGCTTCCATGAGCACCTGCACTTGTGTGCATATACCCACACATGAATACACACTACACATGTAAGTAAATAAATCCTTAAAGCAATAAACAAAGCAGAGGGCTGGTGAGACGCTCCAAGCCTCATGACCCAAGTTTGATTCCCAGAACCCACACGGTGGAAAGAAAACTGGTGCCCACAAATTGTACTCAGACAGGCTCCAGGCACTCACTGACCGCCACGAGTGTGCAACCGCATGCACAGGCACACACGCACAAAGTCAGGATCACATTTGACTACACAATGAGTTCAAGACTAACCTACGCTACACACCACACTCTCTCAAGAAAGAGTGAGGTTGTTGAGCTGTACTTGGGGGTGTGCACCTGTGAGTCTAGTACTCAGGAATCTATGTGAACAAGAGGGGACCCCAAGGCTTCCTTGTAAGAAAGTGGGATCCATATAAGAAGTTGAGCAAACATTATGAGGGCCATTGCTTCAGGGCCATTGTGTTCACCCGCTCTAGGGAGCTGTCAGAGGCATAAGCTGGTCAGGGAAGCTGGAACATTTATACAGGTTCTCATCCTTCATCCCAACACTTCCCAGTTGCAGGGCAGTCACACTGTGGGGCAGTCACGCTGTGACCGGTGTCCCCTGCGGCCAGACTCTGGTAGATATAGGTCATAGGAAAAGGAGGAGGCAGGCCCAGGGAACTTGTCTCCTGTTCCGGGAAGGGGTTGCAGAGGTCATACACAGTATATAGCAAGGGTTTTTTATTTTTTTTTTCCCTGCCAGGATTCCATCACCTTTTTCTTCTATGCCTGCATGTCAGTATTCTTCCTTCAAACACAGGTTACACCTCCCTTGCCTCAGGACCGATTCCAGACGTCAAAATGAAATGAAAGTTGAAAGGCCGCGTGATGCTTCCTGGCTCTGCTCGTTAATATAGATGGCTGCTCTTCCGGTTCTACATCCGTCTTGATGTATCTTTGACAGAGCTCTGGAAGAAGACAGCGTCACACAGATTTGCTACGCAAACCGTCACAGCTTGCTGGCGTTAGCTCCGAGAGAGAGATATGGAAGCAATGACTGACGTATCTCTGCACTTTGCCTTTGTGACCCAGGCTGGGGAACATTGCTGTCAAAGCAGGTCTCAGAGCTGCCTGGAGGGCATCCGTAAGGAAGAGTGTCGGCCAGCACGTAATCCTGGTGGAAAGGTGATAAGTTTGCCTGGGGGATGGGTAGCCATTAGTACCACCAATAAAAGAAATCAGACTGTGACCAAGGGGGGCCCAGACTAGAGACAGTAGAAAGTGTGTGTGTGTGTGTGTGTGTGTGTGTGTGTGTGTGTGTGTGTGTGATAAATAAATGTGGGGTGCTTCGTCCCCAAGCCTGGAGCCTTCTGTCCCAGAGGTCAGGCCTCCAGCACTCATGTGACTCAGGAAGGGCATTTTCTCCCCAGCCTCAGATCAGCTGGCCTGAATACAGTAAGTTTTAACCATGGCTTCTGGTGGGCTTGTCAGTGCGGGAGGCTCTTCTCGTGGGCTTGCCTAGGAACCTTGCCTCCAAGGACTGTTAAACAAACCTGCTGGGCCAGCTGCTGGCCTGAGCTGGGGAGGGACAGCTTCTCCCTGACTTCCCTCCCCCAGTGAAGTGGCCTCCCGGGAAATGGGGCTGGCCCAGCTGCATCCGTGGGAAGATCTAGCCCCCACACCTCGCCCCGGCTGCCCTCACTGAGGCCACAGGAAATGAGGCTCTAGCAGGCACGAGCTGTGATCCAGAGGACAATGACAAAGGCGGAAGGCTGTTTGTCCCAGCTAACTTGTTCCCTTGGGTGGTTTCCAGCTGCTAGAAACACAAAACTGAAGAGTCAGTGGGAAAACATATCTTTAAGAAAAAAAGTAAATAAACATCTTTGGGTGTTAGCCAAATGCTGGGCTCTGAAGATTTTGTTTGCTTGCTCTCTCTCTTTCTCTCTCTCTCCTCTCTCTTGTCTCTCTCCTCTCTTTCTCTCCTCACCCCCACCTTGTGTGTGTGTGTGTGTGTGTGTGTGTGTGTGCATGCGCACGCGTGCATGTGCGCACACAGATAAGACTCTGTCAAAGGTCTCCGGTTTGGAGGGCCAGTGTCTGGCTCAAGAGGGAGCCCCCGTGGCTTCTCACTTTACCTTTCCTGACACTCTTAATCCTGTCGCTGGCTCTGGTCACTGTTCTCAGAACTATGACCGCCACTCACCACGGAGAAGCCCCTTTTGGGGGGCAGGGTCTTGAACTAAAGTTTAGGGGGCCTGGAACTCTCTAGGTGGCCTTCAGCGTGGGCTCCTCCTCTTGCTTCTGCCTGAGAGCCGGCCTCACAGGATTGCATCACGACATCTGGCCAGAGAGCTGCTTAAGCCCAAATCAAGTCACCGCTCTCAGGGCTCTGCAAGCAGTCCTATCTTTAATTTTTGGTTGCAGCTCAAGTGCTACCTCCTGCAAGGGGCTTTCATGACCACTCCATATGAAATAGCATCTCACAATCTCACTTTCCTTCAGAGCTCAGAAGCCCTGCGGTGTCTGGGATGATCTGGTTTGTTTGCACATGCCTGGCACATAGATGCTTCTTAGTAAATATTGACTGAACTGTGCAATGGTGGCATTCAGACCTAAGTGACTCAGAACAGCTAGGCGTGGTGGTATATGCTTGTAATCCCCACAACTCAGAAGGCTGAGGTAGGAGGATTACGAGATTGAGGCTGATTTGAACTACATTTTGAGACTGTCTCAAGATAAAGCAAGAGCCAGATAGTGCACATGTGTAATACTAACACTTGAGAAGTAGAGGCAGGAGGATTCTGAGTTAGAGGCCAGCCTGTACTACTTAGAGTTCAAGACTAGCTTGAGCTTCAGAGCTAGAATCTATCTCAAAATAAAAAATAAAAAAACAATCTTAAAACAAATAAGCACAACCCTCCATCACTACCACCACTACCAACAACAAAAACCACAACCAAAACCAAAACAAAATTGTCTCAGAAAGCCCAGACTTCACTGTAAGTCACTGGACAGAAGCCAAAAACTGAGTATTAGGTCAGTGTTAAGTTGGGAGCTTAGCCCCCAGCCCCTGGCATCCGTCCCAGGCAACCTGGCTTGGGAGTTGCATTGCTGTGGACTCCAAATCCCAGTATGTCAGGTCCTGACCGTTCCCTGGGGGGAGGGGGGGTCAGGACCAGGAGGGGTCAGGACCACTCCCACCAGGTATTTAAGTGGGCTCCCAGAGGAGACATGGTTCTAGGTTTGCATGGGCTCCCTACTGCCCTGTCTCCCCGCCATGCGCTTGGCCACCCAAGAGTGTCTTACTTAATAAAACGATGGGCATTTTGATTCGGTTTGATTTGACCTAATTGGACTTTTTTGTGCTGGCGGAGCTGCCCTTTTCTTATCTTTTATTAGCAGTCAGCAGTTCAGCCAGTCAGAACTTCATTTACTCGCTCACCGGTGATAGCAGACCCCAGAAGACAGATACTACCAGCTTCATGGAGGAGACAGACCTGTGCACAGTGGTGTGTTAATGTGAATGTCTTTGAGAATGGAAGAGAATTCTATAGTCAGAAGACTATAGAATTTAGGGTCTGGCCTGGCAGTGGAGGCGCACCCCTTTAATCCCAGCAGAGACAGAGGCAGGCATAGCTCTGAGTTTGAGGCTAGGCTGGTCTGCAGGGTGAGTTCTAGGACAGCCAGGGTACACGGAGAAATCCTGTCTCCAAAACCAAAACAACAAAAGAAACAAATAAACAAAAAACCAAAAAAGGAATTTCAGGTCTGATCTTGAGTGGAGCACAGGGAGGCACCCCGTATCTGCTGCAGGAACGGAGGGGCAGGTGTGTGGAATAGCTACAGGTAAAGGAGTTATTGAGGGGGTTGTGTGGAGGCCTCGAATGCCGTGCTAAGCAGTCGGGGCTTGCTTTCCCAGGCCAGAGTGATGAGTCTTGATCCTTGGGAGCCTGTGTAGATACACGGGCACTGTGCACTTCTAACTATCCCTCTGTTCTAGCTCAGTAGACTAGTTCTGGATGTTTCTGGAAAACACAGCGACCTGCAGTTCTTGGAAGAGCCTAAATGTAACTTGAAAAAAATATATATTTTGTTGTTATTACTGTTGTTGTTATGAGTTTAGCCTTTCATGGCTGAGCTGTCTCTCCAGCCCGAAGCTGGGTGTTTACACACTTGCTATGTGATTTCTTCCCCTGTTCGTCTGGGGGTGGTGAAGGCTCCGAGAGGTGATGACGTTTTACCCAAGGTCTGGAGGGAGCACAGAGGGCACTGAGAGGCAGCTGCTTGGTTCCTCCGTGCTTTGCCTCCACGCAGCTCCTCTGGGCTAGCTCCTCTCCCTGTTTTTCTTTGCCCTTGGTGAAGTAGTTGGGCTGTAGTGGAGCCTTGCCTGCTCAGCTCTCCCTGCCCCCCACTCCCCAGCCTTAAAGGTCAGGTACGTCCCAGCCTCCCTCAGCTATGGCCATTTATGGCTCTGTTGTTCCAAAATGTGGCCAAATTTATAAACTCCCCTTTCCTGGAGACACAAAACAGTTTGTTCAGGGCACGGTGTGGGGGTGGTGCTAGGAGCTTTGGCTAGACCTAGACGTCAGTCTTAGGCCTGGGGTCCACTGAGCTCTGGGCCCTCCCTGGGCCTCAGTTTCCCCACTCATAAGAGCAAAAGGACTAGACAAGATCATTAGCTTAAGTCTTTCTAATTTAGACATACCCAGTTTACTGCTTAAAATGCCATTTGCCTAAACCCACAGGCCTAATCTTTGTAAAGAGGCTGGGGTGGGCGGTGGGATGGCTCAGTACTTCATGGTGTTTCTGCTCTAACTTGGCGACCCTGAGGCCATGTGCAGGTGGAAAAAGAACCAACTCAGAGTTGTCTTCTGAAGTCTACCAGCTGTTGGACTCCGACCCACAGTTTACCCTTTGTTCTGGGCTGTAAGAAATGGAACCTGGGATCTCCGCATAGTTAAACAAGAGCTCTAATTCTGGCTTACACCACCAGAACCTACATGTCTTTGAGACAGGGTCTTTTTATGTAGCCCAAGACCCTATCTTTAAAAACATAATTATCAGGTGTCAAAACCATGGGGAGGAACTGTTACGACAGGCCTTGGAACATCTATTCATTATGTATTCAGGTTCATGTGAAGCATTTTCATTTATACTTTGTTTTTTGTTTTTCATTTTCTGTTTCTCCATATTAGCCTCATCTTTTCATAGACATTGCTTTGAGGTGTAATTTGCGTGTGATAACCACACTAGGATGCAGAGGCCAATAGCATCTAACATGTTAGAAAAGCTGTGTGGCCACTGCAGCCCTCTCCTCCCAAGTCTGAGGGTTACAGACGCGAACCGCCACCCCCAGCCTGAGCTGCTTTTACAGGAGGAAAAGAAGTGTCCTTTCCCTGAGCCACTCTTACCACAGAACTGAAGCTGCTTTTGAAGCCTAGAGCCCTGTGAGCTCAGCACTGCGACTGTTGAGTGGGAGCCCCAGGAAAACCAAGGGCAACCTGTGAACCAGAGTGACCGCACTGGGGAGCCCACTGACTGTTGGTGCCCAGGGCCTGGGTTTCTCAGACAGCAAAAACCTTGACTAAAGGAGGCCCGATCCACAGGGCATTGTAAATCTCCCAGAGACCATGAGAAGTGGGGCGGGTAGAACATTTGTCTAGCATCTAGAAGACCCCTAGATTCCCTCCCCAGCATTGAAGAGGGGTGAAAATGAGAGGTAGAATTACTTCTCCTTTCTACGCCTGAGAGAATCAAGGCTGGGACAGTGAACTTGCTTGTCCAGTGTCACGGAGCTAGGTAAGGGCAAAGCTGGCTTTAGCCTTCATGGCGGTGGTTTGCAGGGTTCCTGGAGATTGAACACAACGATTCTTGTTAAACAGCATACCACTGAGCTACATTTTACTCTGAACCTAGTGTTTGGGTAGTGCTTGGGTTTGGGAGGTAAACATTTTCCAAGGACTTGGTCCATAGCCCGGGCACAATTGGGAGGTGGTGGCACCTTTAACGAGTGGGGCTAGTGGGAGGTCTTTGAGCCATTGGGGAAGTGGTTGTGGGCCCTGGTCCATTCTTTACTCTCCCCCTCTTGCTTCTTGGCCATAAGGTTGGTTGATTTTTTTTTAAAGATTTTTTAAAAATGTATACAGTGTTCTGTCTGCATGTATGCCTTACTCGTCAGAAGAGGACATCAGATGGCTGTGTGTCACCATGTCATTGCTGGGAATTGAACTCAGGATCTCTGGAAGAGCAGCCAGTGCTCTTCACCTCTGAACCATCTCTCCAGTTCCTGAGGTTGGTTGGTTTTATTATAGCACTGGTTGCTGCCACGATGAGCTGCTGAGACCAGTGCAATGGGGCTTGGTTACTGTTTACTTTTTTGATCTTTTTCGTTTGTTTGGTTTTTGTTGTTTTTCGGGACAGGATTTCTCTGTAGCTTTGGAGCCTGTCCTAGAATTCGCTTTGTAGACCAGGCTGGCCTCAAACTCACAGAGATCTGCCTGCCTCTGCCTTCCAAGTGCCTGAATTAAAGGTGTGCACCACCACCATCTAGCCTGAGTTTACCTCTTAGTGCTATAAAAAAAATGCCTGACAGTGGTGGCACATGCCTTTAATCCCAGCACTTATGAGGCAGAAGCAGGAGAATCTATCTCTGTGAGTTTGAGGCAAGCCTAGTCTACAGAGCTAGTTTTAGGACAGCCAAGGCTACACAGAGGAAACCTTGTCTTGAAAAAAATAAAAAAAATGACCAAAAGCAATTCAGGAATGGAAGGGTTTATTTGCCTTGTACACACCGATCAGTCATCGAGGGAGGCCAAGGCAGAGACTCAAACAGGAGAGGAACCTGCAGGCAGGAGCTGATGCAGAGGCCATGAAAGGGTGCTGCTTATTGGCCTGCTCAAAAAACCTGTTTGTTTGTTTTTTTTACAACCCAGGATTACCTGCCTAGGGATGGAACCAGCACAGTTGGCTGAGCCCTCCTCCTACATTAAACAATTAAGGAAACCACCCCATAGACTCGCCTGCAGACCAAGCTGATGGAGGCAGCAGCAACACAAGTTCCTCTTGCAAGATGGTTCTAGCTAGTTTGTATCAGTTGACAAAACCTCAGGAGCACAGTTGCTCCTCCTGTTGCCATAATAAAACCCCCTACAAAGCAATTTAAGGGAGGAGGGGGACACAGAGGAGGCGACAGCTTGAAGCAGCTACTTATGTTGCAGTCTTGATTGAGAAGCAGAAGGGGAGGAATGGCTCAGCTCACTTTCTCTGGTTTACACGGTCCAGGACCCGGGGAGCGGTCTCACCAGCCTCAAAATAAGATGATCCCCACGGACCTTCCCAGAGCCTAGGCCTAATCTAGATAACAACTTACAGGTATATCTGGAGTTGCCAGAGTCCTGGAGACCCTAGTGAGTTGGCACAGTCATCCGAGGTATCTTTACTAGTGATGGAAGCCGACTTATACCTGGTATCCAATACCATTGCTTGTCGACAGGGCTGGGACAGACCAAGATCAGGTCTGGGGTCCCCAGCTGGAAACTTAGTAGGCCCCGAACAAGTGATCCAGCAGCTGTTTCCAGTCATCAGAGCACTGGGATGGACAAGAGGACATTCCTTTTTCCTAAGGGTGTTCAGAGGGGCGAAGGAACTTGCTTCAGGTCACACAGCCTGTGAGCGGCTGAGACAGGATACAGGTGTCCTGAGAATCAAGTGCAGACCTTCACCTGTGTTCTGCGGCTCCGCTCGGGTCTCCTGGCGGCTCCCTTAAGCCTCAAAGAGGAACAACACAAAGGCTTTGCTCTCCCTCTGCTGCTTGCCATTGATGATTTCTTGGGATTTTTGTCTGCAACAGCTGAAATCAGACATGTGGAAAAGGTGTGAGTGGCCCAGCAGCATGCCCTGTCTACCTCCCTCCCTTGCCTCAGTCATGGACACGAATCCAGACCCTTTCCCAGGTCATCCAGCTCCCGGGGCCTGGCCCACCTCAGGGTCAGCCTAGGTTCTCTGCACTTCTATCACGTGACCCCGATGACAGCCTCTTTTTAAGTGACACTTTCCTAAGCCACAAACAGGAGCTTACTTATGTCCTGAGTCACCTAGTTCGTTAATCTGGGTGAATAGGCTTTTCATAGGCCTGTTGGCCTGAAAAGGGATCCTCCCTTAGCTTTTCCAGACATGTACAAATCCAGTGGGCGGGAAATACGGTTCAGAGAAAAGTTAAACTTTTTTTCATGGCGTGAAAATTTCTAGGAAAGAAAATACGTCAATTTTGTGATCTAATTGTTTCTCAAAAACAACAGCAACTAGTAACCCCCAAACCAAGCTCTTTTCTATGGCGGCTTGATTTGTGCAGGCTGCTCAGGGCCTAGGCCAAGCTGTAGGAGGCCATGGAGGGCAGTTAAGAGGACAGGGAGTTCCCCAGTGGCCTTCCATCTCTTGCCACCCTGCTCTCTAAGAAGCTGTGAAGAACCCATCAGAAAGCCCCTGGGAGAGCTGAGGTATGTGAGTCAGAACTGTGTGAGTATTCTGGCTGTGAAGGGTAAGCATCCTGGCTGTCGAGAGTCGAGGAATACCACAAAGTCACACACCACACACACAAAGACTCACACAAGAGATTTAGTGGAAAAGGACTCACGAGGGTGGCTGCCTCTGCTCGGGCAAGAAGCACCAGGGAACTGAGTGGGAGGCAGGCTTAACATAGGGTCTCTGGGGGGCAGAGCTTTCCAGGGTGAGCATTGGTGGGATTTAAGGTTCTGGGTTTGGGGTGAGGGATTGGTGGGGTTTTGACTTCAGAGTTTGGTAGCTTTCTTTCTTTCTTTCTTTCTTTCTTTCTTTCTTTCTTTCTTTCTTTCTTTCTCTTTTTCTTTTTTTGTTTTTTGACACAGGGTTTCTCTGTAGCTTTGGAGCCTATCCTAGAACTAACTCTTGTAGACCAGGCTGGCCTTGAACTCACAGAGATCTACCTGCCTCTGCCTCCCGAGTGCTGGGATTTAAAGGCACATGCCACTACCGCCCGGTGTTTGGTAGGTTTTCAAAACCTCAAAGTGAGCTCAGACTTTTTACCCCACACTTTGGACTTGAGTTTTACTTACAAGTCACCTCAGGGAAGTTAGCAGGCCCTCCATCTACAGGGTCTAGTTCCAGGATTCCCGCAAGGAACATGGATAACGGAGTCTGTGGGTGCTGAAGTCCCGTATATACAGCAATACAGTCACATCACTTACACACATTCTCCTGGATACCGGGATCACTGCTGAATAACAGAGTACCTAATACAGTGCAGGTGAGATGCAAATGGTTGTCAAATGGTATTATTTAGAGAAAATGACAAAAGCAAAGTTTGTACAGGTTCAGCACAAGTATAGTGTTCCCCCCAAACATACATTTATTTATTTATTCGTTTATTTATTTATGCAGTGTTGAGGACAAAACTCAGGAATGGAAACCCAGGGCTTCAGGCATCACCACTGAGCCACTCTCCACTCCCCCAAGTACTCCACCCACAAATTATATAAATATATATATACTTAATTTATTTATTATGTATACAGTGGTCTGCCTGCACGTATCCCTGCAGGCCAGAAGAGGGCATCAGATCTCATTACAGATGGTTGTGAGCCACCATGTGGGTGCTGTGATTGAATTCAGCATCTCTGGAAGAGCAGCCAGCTCTTAACCTCTGAGCCATCTCTCCAGCCCCAAAAGATATATTTTCATGAAACTAATGTGATACCTACTGTGTCAACTGAACACTTAAGTTTTTTTGCTTTCTTTTGCTTTTTTTTTTAAAATTTTCTGTGGACTGGCATTGATTAATCCCAGCACTAGGAGGCAGAGGCAAGTGGATTTCTGTGAGTTTGCGGCCAGCCTGGTCTCATAAACAGTGAATTCTAGGGAAGTCAGGGATACATAGTGAGACTGTTTCAAAACAACAACAGAAGTGTGTGTGTGTGTGTGTGTGTGTGTGTGTGTGTGTGTTCCATGTGGGTGCAGGTAACCCCAAAGGCCAGAAAAGGGCATCAGAACCACTGGACTGAAGTTACAGGCACCTGATGTGGGTTCTTCAGATCAAATTCAGTTCTCTTATCTGCTCTGCCATCTCGTCAACCTCCTCCAAATACTTTTCTTTTTAATTTAGTTGAGATTTGTTTTGTTTTGTTTTGTTTTAAGACAAGGTCTTATTATGTAGCCCTGGCTGTCCTGGAACTCACTATGTAGACCGAGCTGGCCCTGTACTCACAGAGCCCAGGCTGCCTCAGCTGTTCCGTGCTAGGATTAAAGATATGCACCACCACAAGCTGCTATGCCCTACTCCTTCAAATACTTTTGTCCTGAGGTTGCTTCAGCCCATGGATATGGACGGTTCTCCAGATTTCCTAAATTTTTTTTGAGCTCTGAAACTGTTTGTTGGGGGAAATTCTGTCCACAGTGGAGGATTAGTTGATTGTATACATTCTGAGGAAAGAGACTTTGGTTGCTGGAGACAAGCTGGGAGGTAACAATTGTGGAAAGTACATTCCAAATAGAGTTGCTGTGTGCCTCCTTCCGGGAATGGGCACAGAAAAACAAGTTTCAACATCAGCACGTAGTTTAAAGCTGTCTCCTGCCACTCATTTGTGGGATCAGCCTGTATTGTGTGCAGATAGTTACTAACAGTGGTGAGGGGTGTGGTGTTTGTGTGTGTGTGAGTGTGTGTGTGAGTGTGTGTGTGAGTGTGTGAGTGTGTGTGTGAATGTGTGTGTGAGTGTGTGTGAGTATGAGTGTGTGTGCGTGTGAGTGTGTGAGTGTGTGAGTGTATGTGTGAGTGTGTGTGAGTGTGTGAGTGTGTGAGTGTATGTGTGAGTGTGTGTGAGTGTGTGTGCATGTGAGTGTGTGAGTGTATGTGTGAGTGTGTGTGAGTGTGTGTGTGAGTGTGTGTGTGTGCGTGTGTGAGTGTGTGTGCGAGTGTATGAGTGTGTGTGCGTGTGTGTGAGTGTGCGTGTGTGTGTGAGTGTGTGTGAGTGTGTGTGTGTGAGTGCGTGTATGTGTGTGAGTGTGTGTGAGTGTGTGTGTGTGAGTGTGTGAGTGTGTGAGTGTGTGTTGCTGTTGTTGTTCCTTTCATCTGGGCTTTTACATACAGAACGTCTAACAATGGGAGGATGAGATTTAAAGAATAATTAGACGTTTTTGCAGAGAAGTCTTGGGACTACCAGGTTACTAGAAATAATTTAGTAGCACTTAGCTGGTCCAAGCAGACGGCAAGGGCCACACCTAATCTTGAGTGGTCTCTTCAATTTTCTGGGCTCAAATGACAATTTTTAAAATTTTTTCCAACCTTCTCTCTCTCTCTCTCTCTCTCTCTCTCTCTCTCTCTCTCTCTCTCTCTCTCTCTCTTTCTCTCTCTCTCTCTGCAGACATACACACACACACACACACCTCATCTCTGTTAGTAATTTTTGGTACTGGGTATAGAACATCACGTATTGCTAAGCCAAGGAGTCTACCACTAATGACACCCCAGGCCTGAGAGGTTTCTAGTATGTTTTAGAAAAGTCGCACACACATAAGCAAGATGAGCACCCTTCCTGCCATGGATGTCTGTGGGGTTTTCTTATTTTGTTGTTGTTATTTGTGTTTTTGGGACAGGGTCTCACCACGTACCCTGGCTGGCCAGGAACTCACCACACAGATCAGGCTGGTCTCAACACATAGAGACCACAGAAATGGGCCTTTCTCTTTCCCAAGTGCTGGGATTAGAGGTGTGTGGAGCCATACCAGGCCTGGGGGATTGCTGAGATGCTGAACTTTCAATCTAAAACCGAGGGGGTTGCAGGCTGCAGGCAAACAGGGCTGAACAGCCACCCTATATAAAGCATTTACTGTGCTGCCTGACACTGCTCCAAACATTTTTTAAATACTAACTCTTTGTGAGGTTGGTACTATTATTATCTTCAGTTTATAGCTCCTTAGGGAAATCTGGAGCTCACAGGGGTTAAGTGGTTTTCCAGGGACACACACAGCTGGCCAGATGCAGAGCTGAGGGAAACTCCTAAAGCCTGGCTCTGGGTCTGGGGTGGTAAAAGCTGTGACATGTCATCTTGCTTCAGTGAATCCCAGAACCAAAAGACCAAGGCTGACTTGATGCCCAGGAGAGCCAGCTCTGGATTGCTGTGATGTCAGGAGACCCTGGCATTTCTGGGCAAGGCTGTCCCAGTGAGAAGTGGACTATGGAGTAGCACTTTCTTTGTTTTTCTAAATTAAAAACTTTTAAAAAAGAAGTAGGACTTGTTGGCCCATTTGACAAGGACCTCGCTCTATGAAACATAAACTCTAGCCCCACAGTTTACGTCTTCTGTGTTTAGCTGGAAATTCCTCATGGAGTACAGAATTCTTGAAACCCTACCCCATAGCCCGAGGCGTCCAGAAATACAGTGTGTGTGGACTTTCAGGCTTTAGCAACAAATAAGCATCTCATTTGCTCATGCTGCAAATATGTTTGACTCATGTGGCTTTCTAGGTGACAGCCTAGGCCAGGGTCAACCTATCAGTTGCTATTGTCATTTAGGGCTGGATCATTCTGTCGCGAGGTTTGTGGCCTGCTCCGCAGCCCTCCTGTCCTCTGCTAGCTGACGCCTGAGCCCCTCTCCAGGGGTTCCAAACATCTCCACGCACCAGATGTTCCCTGTGGGGAAAAACCAACCCTGGTTAAGATCTGCTGACCTAGACTGAAAAAACAGATCTCTCATCTCCTTCCCAGGGGAGAAGCCAAAAGGAAGTACATTAAAAAAGGTGGGGTAGATGTGGGTTATGTGATTAGAGATTTGATCCCCAGCACCGGGCTATAAAAAGGTCAGGGAATGATATACACGTGATTAAAATAAACCGAGGAGCACGTGCCTTTAACCGCACCCAGTACTCAGGAGGCAGAGGCAGGCAGACCTCTGTGAGTTCAAGGCCAGCCTGGTCTACACAGCAAGTTCAAGGACAACCAGGGCTAGATAGAAAGACCCTGTCTCAAAAAAGAAAAATAAAAATAAGTGAATAAATAAAATGATAGGCTGGGTGGAACTGGCCTGGCTAAGGTGGTCAGGAATGTGACTATGGACGGACACGGGGAACGAGGAGGAAGGGCCTCAGAGGTCAGAGGACAGGCTAGATGTGGATGTAGTTAATTGTGTGTATATTGTGTTGAGCATGTGGTATGGGTGTGTACACACACATGTCCAGGTGTGTGTTAAGGCAGGAGGATGGCACTGGATGTCTTCCTCAGTCACTTTCCCATATTTTTTAAAGATTTATTTGTCTATGTATTTTGTGCATACGAGTGTTCTACTTGCGTAAACGCCTGTACCACAGAAGAGGGCTGAATCCCACTACAAGTCAGTCACTATGTGGTTGCTGGGAATTGAACTCACGACCTCTGGAAAAGCAGTTGAGTGCTCTTAATCACTGAGCCATCTCTCCAGCCCCCCCCCCCCCATGCTGCTACTGCTCTGTGTCAGTCCTGTTGTGTCTGGAAGACACTGCTTCCTTGGGGTCATCCATCACTCTGGCTCTCAGAATTTTTCTGTCTCCTCTTCCACATAGCTCCCTGAGCCTCGAGGGAAGGGCTTTGTTGCAGACGTCCCATTTAGGACTGGGTGATGCAAAGTCTCTCACTCTCTGCACATTGACTGGTTTCAAGTCTCTGTGCTGATTACTATCTACGTCAAGAAGAAGCCTCTCTCTTGAAGACTGAAGGAGTTTCTTGTGTCGTGAGGAGGCGCTGGTCTAAGGGTGCAGCCGTGTGTCGTGAGGAGGAGCTGGCCTAAGGGTACAGCGGTGTGCTGTAAGGAGTCACTTCCTCTCCATGCTTTAGCAGAACAGTGGTAGGAGGTTTCCCCTAGGCCCCTGACCTACTGACTCCCAGGTTCTCGGTCACTGGAGCAGTGTCTGGTGTGGGTTCCATGTCATGGAGAGGGCCTTAAAGCCAAGCAAAAAGTAGTTGGTAACCCCTAAAACACTTGTTAGGAGTGTAAAAGAGGATTATTCTACAGCAACCCACATACAAGATAAAACATACAATATTTGGGGCTGGGTCACCTCACTCAGGATGAGATTTTCTAGTTCCATCCGTTTACTTGCAGTTTTCATAATTTCGTTTTTCTTAACAGCTGAGTGATATTCAATCATGTAATGTACAACATTTTCATTATGTATTCATTATGCATCCATCTGTTGATGGACATCTAGGCAGTTTCCAGTTTCTGGCAATTATGAAGAGAGCAGCAATGAACTTGGATGAGCAAGTGTCTCTCTAGTAGCATGTTGAGTCCTTTGGGTTCCCCCTGATTGTCTTGAAACAGAGTTTCTCACTAAACCCCAAAGCTTTTCTATTAGGCTAGGCTGGCTAGCCAACGGGTTTCAGAGATTCTGCCTGCATACACTCACCCATCTCCGTCCCCAGCTGGGGTGACAGGTCTGTTCCTGGCTTCTTATGTGGGAGAAGGCTTTCTGAACTCAGGTTCTATGTTCGCCTGGCAGGTACTTGGTCAGCTGCGCCATCTCCCCAGGCCTGTGATTTTTCTCTTAAATACGAGCATGGACCACATGCAGAGTGCTGGGCCAGGCCCTGAGGAATGTGAGATGAGACAATGAATTCTTTGTAGGTTAATCAAGGAAGCTGCACGAGAGGTGATGTTGGAGCACACACTGGAGAATCCATTATGTGGAGGGCAGATTGTGGGGGGAAATTGCCTCCACCACCCCCATGTGGGTGACTGTGTAAGCTGCCCCGTGTTGATGCCTAGGCCTGGAGTTGGGCTGGAGCCCAATAAGTTTTAACCAATGTTGGGCTGATTCTGATGCAGTAGGAGGAACCCCAGTCTGAGAATGGTGCCCAGCAGCTTTTATGAGACTCCTCTAGGGGGTGTGGGTGTCTCCACAGATATCAGTCCAGTTGGGAAGGAGAGAGAGATAGACACACACGCACACACACACACACACACACACACACACACACACACACAGAGAGACAGACAGACAGAGACAGACAGAGAGACAGAGAATATGAATGTCTCCACAGATCTCAGTCCAGTTGGGAAGGAGAGAGAGAGCCAGTGAGAGAGATAGACACACACACATACACACACACACACACACACACACACACACAGAGAGAGAGAGAGAGAGAGAGAGAGAGAGAGAGAGAATATGAATGTCTCCACAGATCTCAGTCCAGTTGGGAAGGAGAGAGAGTGAGAGAGAGAAAGAGACAGAGAGACAGAGAGAGAGAGAGAGAGAGAGAGAGAGAGAGAGAGAGAGAGAGAGAGAGAGAGAATATGAATGTCTCCACAGATCTCAGTTTGCCTGGGAAGTGCTCAGTGAGAGTAAAGCACTATGGACCTTGCCTCTGTGTCTCCCCACACTGCTGTCACACAGGGAAGGACAGATGTAGAGGGTCCAAGACCTATCTGGACACGGAATTTAGGTTAGGGACCCTCAGCCCAGTGTGCTTCCCCTTCCCTCACCACCAGACTCGGGGTATTTTAACCCCTGAGAAGGCCTCGAATATGCCGTCCACAGAACCAGCAGCTACCAGACAGCCCAGCAAGTAAAGGTGCTTGCTGCCAAGGCTGAAAACCTGGTGATGCAAGGAGAGGGGAGATGGTCCTTCAGTCTTCACACATGGACTGTGGGCCGTGCTGCACGTGTACTTGTGTGTGTGCGCATGCACACACACATTCTCTCGCTCACAAATAAAACAAATGTTTTCTTTTTTTAAAGAAAAAAAAAGGAAAGGAAAGGAAAAGAAGAAGGAAAATCAGTTCTGACTCACCCAGCAGAGCCATTTGAAGGCAGGCCGCTCGCCAGGGTGACTGAGGAGACTATGCGCACGCAGAACACCACACACAGGCCGTGAACACACATGTCCTCTAACCTATTTTTCTTCCAGAGTGACGTGGAAATGAAGGGGGGAAAATCCACAAAAATGTGCAGAGCATAGGAAATATGCTGGCTGGCAACTGTTAGGGGTGTGGCCAGGGCCTCCTGCCAGACAAGGCAGCACGAGGCAGAAGCCAGAGAGGAGAGGAGCTGACTGCTGGGCTTGGGACCAGAAACTGAAGTCTCAGAAATCGACCCGGTCCCCACCAGTGGACCCCGTCAGACCTGGCTGTCTTCACAGGTAAGTGTGGAACTGAGTAAACTTTAACCACTGAAGTGTGGAATTGTATTAGTGACAATTAGTTGTGGCGCACACCTGTGACCCAGCACGCAGAAGACTGAAAATAGGAGGATAGTGAGGTTAGCCAGGGCGACAAAGTGAGACTCAGAACAAAAGGGTCTGTGGAGATGGCTCAGTTGATAAACCACTAGCCATACAAGTATGAAGACCGAGTTTGATTCCCTAGAGCTGGAGTCCCAGTGCTGGGGAGGCGAGGACGAGCAGGTCCCTGGGGCTCACTGGCCAGCCAGCCTAGCTGACATTGTATGTTCCAGACTACAATGGAGAGACACTGCCTCTTAAAAAAAATGGTACCCAAAGAATGCTACCGGAGTTGTTCTCTGGTCTCCACACGTGCACCTGCACACACACAAACACGCACACATAAAACACATCCTCATAAACTGTGAGTGCTGGAGCAGGCAACAGCTGAGCACGCACGTGAAGACAGCGGAGGGGCGGTGCTGGCACGTGGGTGTGTAAGGAGATGAAGACAGCGGAGGGGCAGTGCTGGCACGTGGGTGTGTAAGGAGATGAAGACAGCGGAGGAGCTGGTGCTGGCACGTGGGTGTGTGAGCAGATGAAGACAGCGGAGGGGCGGGTGCTGGCACGTGGGTGTGTAAGGAGATGAAGACAGCGGAGGGGCGGGTGCTGGCACGTGGGTGTGAGCACGTGAAGACAGCAGAGGGGCGGGTGCTGGCACGTGGGTGTGTAAGGAGATGAAGACAGCAGAGGGGCGGGTGCTGGCACGTGGGTGTGTAAGGAGATGAAGACAGCGGAGGAGCGGGTCCTGGCACGTGGATGTGTGAGCAGATGAAGACAGCGGAGGGGCGGTGCTGGCACGTGGGTGTGTAAGGAGATGAAGACAGCGGAGGGGCGGGTGCTGGCTCGTGGGTGTGTAAGGAGATGAAGACAGCGGAGGGGCGGTCCTGGCTCGTGGGTGTGTAAGGAGATGAAGACAGCGGAGGGGCGGGTGCTGGCACATGGGGGTGTAAGGAGATGAAGACAGCGGAGGGGCGGGTGCTGGCACATGGGTGTGTAAGGAGATGAAGACAGCAGAGGAGCGGGTGCTGGCACATGGGGGTGTAAGGAGATGAAGACAGCGGAGGGGCGGTCCTGGCTCGTGGGTGTGTAAGGAGATGAAGACAGCGGAGGGGCGGGTCCTGGCACGTGGGTGTGTAAGGAGATGAAGACAGCGGAGGGGCGGTGCTGGCACGTGGGTGTGAGCACGTGAAGACAGCGGAGGGGCCGTGCTGGCACATGGGTGTGTAAGGAGATGAAGACAGCGGAGGGGCGGTGCTGGCACGTGGGTGTGTAAGGAGATGAAGACAGCAGAGGGGCCGTGCTGGCACATGGGTGTGTAAGGAGATGAAGACAGCAGAGGAGCTGGTGCTGGCACGTGGGTGTGTAAGGAGATGAAGACAGCAGAGGGGCCGTGCTGGCACGTGGGTGTGTAAGGAGATGAAGACAGCAGAGGGGCCGTGCTGGCACGTGGGTGTGTAAGGAGATGAAGACAGCGGAGGGGCCGTGCTGGCACGTGGGTGTGTAAGGAGATGAAGACAGCGGAGGGGCGGTGCTGGCACGTGGGTGTGTAAGGAGATGAAGACAGCAGAGGGGCCGTGCTGGCACGTGGGTGTGTAAGGAGATGAAGACAGCGGAGGGGCCGTGCTGGCACGTGGGTGTGTAAGGAGATGAAGACAGCGGAGGGGCCGTGCTGGCACGTGGGTGTGTAAGGAGATGAAGACAGCGGAGGAGCGGGTGCTGGCACGTGGGTGTGTAAGGAGATGAAGACAGCGGAGGGGCGGTGCTGGCACGTGGGTGTGTAAGGAGATGAAGACAGCAGAGGAGCGGGTGCTGGCACGTGGGTGTGTGAGCAGACAGAAAACCCAGATGTAAGAAGGCGAGCCAGGACTAAGCAGGGAACGAGGCAGACAGGGGTGTAAGGTGTAAATGGACAGGGGTGTAAGATGTAAGCAGACAGAGGTGTAATGTGTAAGCGACCAGGGCATACGTGTAAGTGGACGGGGTGCAGCGTGTAAGTGGACGGGGTGCGGCGTGTAAGTGGACGGGGTGCAACGTATAAGTGGGCGGGGTGCAACGTGTAAGTGGACGGGGTGCAGCGTGTAAGTGGACGGGGTGCGGCGTGTAAGTGGACGGGGTGCGGCGTGTAAGTGGACGGGGTGCAGCGTGTAAGTGGACGGGGTGCAGCGTGTAAGTGGACGGGGTGCGGCGTGTAAGTGGACGGGGTGTGGCGTGTAAGTGGGCGGGGTGCGGCGTGTAAGTGGGCGGGGTGTAGCGTGTAAGTGGACGGGGTGCGGCGTGTAAGTGGGCGGGGTGTGGCGTGTAAGTGGACGGGGTGCGGCGTGTAAGTGGACGGGGTGTGGCGTGTAAGTGGACGGGGTGCAACGTGTAAGTGGACGGGGTGCGGCGTGTAAGTGGACGGGGTGTAGCGTGTAAGTGGACGGGGTGCAGCGTGTAAGTGGACGGGGTGCGGCGTGTAAGTGGACGGGGTGCGGCGTGTAAGTGGACGGGGTGCGGCGTGTAAGTGGACGGGGTGCGGCGTGTAAGTGGACGGGGTGCGGCGTGTAAGTGGACGGGGTGTGACGTGTAAGTGGACGGGGTGTGACGTGTAAGTGGACGGGGTGTAGCGTGTAAGTGGACGGGGTGTGGCGTGTAAGCAGATGCTGCACCAGGTGAGATCACGTGTCATGGTGTCTGTAAATAGGCAGTCACACTAGCACAGCGGTTCTCAACCTTCCTAATGCTGTGACTTTTTAATACAGTTTTTCATGTTGTGCTAACCCCCGACCATGAAAATATTTTCATTGCTACTTCATAATTATAATTTTGCTAGTGTTATGAATTTAATGTAAATATCTGATATGCAGGATATCTGATATGTGGCCCCACATGGGTTGAGGCCCACAGGTTGAGAACCACTGCATTAGTGGGTCAGCATTGGGGGCACAGTGCTTGGCAGGTGCATGTGGCATAAGGGTAGAAACCGGCTGTAGCTTATCAGGATTCTCACCTACTATATGGTAAAATAGCAGCATCGAAGACCGCATCCAGAGTGCTCTCCACACTCAGATCACATTACTTTGGTTGTTTTGATTTGAGGGTTTCAAGTAGTCCAGGCTAGCCTCAACCGTTCTCCTAAGTTGATGATGACCCAGTGATTCTCCTAGTTCCGGGCTTATAGGCATGCACCACCACGTTAGTATGATATATATATATATATATATATATATATATATATATATATATATATATATATATATATATATATATATATATGCAGTGCTGGGGCTCAAACCCAGGGCCTTTTGCATTCTAGGCAAGCACTCTACCAATTGAGCTACAGCCTAGTCCCTTTGTTGTGACATAGGGTCTCACTGGCTAGCACGGCACTCATAGAGATGGCCTGCCTTCACCTCCTGAGTCCCGGGACTGAAAGAGGACATCACCATACCCTGCCTTGACACAGATTTCAAAGTATCCAAAATGCTTAAGGAGTAATTATGACTTAACATAAAAGCGGTAAAATATCAGCAAAGAAACAGGAATTATTAAAAAGAATAAAGTAGAATATATAGACTTGAGAGGTATGTTAATCAAAAGCCTTGGTCAGGGCTGGGGAGATGACTCAGCAATTAAATACACCGACTGCTCTTCTAGAGGACCAGGGTTCAACTCCCAGCGCCCACACAATGGCTCACAACCCTCTGCAAACCCAGTGCCAGGGGACCTGTTACCCTCTTCTGGCTTTTATGGGCACTGCATATATGAGGGAAACATACATGCAGGTAAAAACATCTGTCCATACACACAAAATAAAGCAAAAGAAAGGAAAAGCCTTCAGAAGTAGATAGAGGGTTAAGCAGCGCCAAACAACCAAAAGACTTCAATAGGTGTTTGTAGAACACTCCACCCAGCAGGAACAGAATATATTCTCTTCAAATGCCCAATAAACACCCACCAAAGGCCAGAAGCCATGTCCTGAGTCATAAAACAAACTACAGTCATTTTTTTCTTTTGAGTTTTCAAGACAGGGTTTCTCTGTGTAGTTTTGGAGCTTGTCCTGGAACTCACTCTGTAGATCAGGCTGGGCTCAAACTCACAGAGATCCATCTGCCTCTGCCTCCTAAGTGCTGTGATTAAAGGAGTGTACCACCCTCCAGCTAACAAAATTTTAAAAAAATGATAAAAATTGATAAAAATATTTTTATGAGGGAGGCAGAAGCAAGAGAATCTCTGTGAGTTCTAGGTCAGTCTGATCTATACAGTGAGTTCCAGGACATCCAGGGCTGCATAGAGAGACCCTGTCTTAAAATACATATTTTTATCAAATTTGTCCACTCTCTTCTGGGTACAAAAGAGGATGGATTTCTTCTCCTGATACCCAATATAAAGACAGATCAGAAAGAAAGCTATACACCAATATCTCCCATAAATTGAAGCACACAAATCCTCAAAATTTTGGCTTGTTGATTTGGCTTAGTGGGTAAAGGTTCTTGCTGTCATGTCTGGTGACCTGAGTTTGACCTCCAGAATCCACATGGTGGAAAGGGAAAAAGGATTCAGTTAAATTTAATTCCGGGTTAATAGGAATCTGCCGCTGCTGATATAATAAGCCAATTAAACCGAATTAATAAATCCAGGTTTATTCTGAGCCAAGCATTTCTGGATGGCCCCAGGGGAAATTGAGACCACACAGGGTGGGGGACATGGGACCCACTAGGTGGGGACTTTGGAGACCATGAGGGGAACCCAAGAGGTGGGGAATTTTAATACCCTTGGGGGTGGAGCCATCGATGTCAGGCTTTCTCAGGGGTGGAGCCCAGACTGAGACAACTCCAGGGGAGGAGGCTTGGAGTGGAGCCTCCACCTGAACATTCCAGACTCTTTGGGTTCAAGTCTACTTCCTGAGGGCATGGGATGATGTGGGGAGGGGGAACACTGGGAGTTGGTGGGCTCATCTTTAGCAGGACGTATGGGTGGAGAAGCATTCAGTTAACTGCCATCCTAAAGACTTCAGGCCTCTGTTTCTTGAGGGAGATGAGAAAGTAGGTTGTTAGGAGAAAAGATAGTTGTTATTACGGCCCTATGAATGGAGCTAGCCATGGAAAGGGTGATTAATTGCCAGAAAGACTGGGATGGAGAAGTGCCCTGGTTGTACAGGAGAGGTGAGGGTGAACGAGTGAGATGAGAGCGGATATGCCCTTTAAATCCAGATTTTAGTTGCTGGGTAGGTGCCCATTTGAGCCTGGAGAGGTGGTACCAATGGTGACGTTCCAGGAGCTGGTGCAGGTGTTGGTGTTATCTGTAAGTTGGTCTTGGCCCAGGCAGGAGGAGTGAACCTATACAATGTGCTCAAAAATGGATGGGATCAAAATGGGCTCCAGAGTGTTGTAATCTGCTGGTCTGTCACCTGGGTACTGTTAGGTTTTCCTTGAGACGAGGCTCTCCACCAACACAAATAATTCCAATTAGACAAAATTAGACCAAATAAAAGATACCCATGTTTAATGCAGTGTTCCTGGGTGGCACCAGGAAAGCATGGCAAGGGGAAGAGAGAGAGGGGGACGGGAACCTCACAAAACCCAGAGACCATGTGTACATTCTCTGGGAGGCAGTTTAAGTAGCCCGCGGGAGTGGTCTTGACCTTCCCTGGGGAGGGGTTACTCGTAGGCTTTCTTGTAGGTGGAGTTTGGACTAAGGCAACTCCCAGGGGAGGGGGCTTGAAATGGAGTTTCTGCCAAGCATTCCAAAGATGGATGTCAGGGGGCTGGGATGAGGCCCCTGACTAAATATTCCAGACTCTTTGTATAAAGGGGTATTAGGGAAATGGGGTGATGCTTTTGCCCAAACAGGTACCCTGTCCCTTTAAGAGATAAACTCTGCCCACTCCTAATCTCCCCTTTCTGCCAAGGCAAGTGGATCTCCTGCCTCCTCTCCAGCCCTGTCTCTCTCTGTTTGTCCCTCTTCTGAAAAGGTAACTACAGCCTCTTTACCTTCTGCCCTTCCCCCTTCTTTCTTCTCTCCCCCCCCTTTCCTCTGTGATTATTTTGGTTCTGGGTGGCTGGGAAAAACAAGCAGCCTCTTCCTACAGATTGTCACCAAAGTGGGTAACTACATCCATGTAAAACCTGAGAGGGCTTGCAAAGGAATTCTAGACAAAAAAAAAAAATACAGAGTTTAACACAACATTTTGCTGTTTGCTGGTGGTGTGTTGCAGCTTCTTTAAGAGAGATTTTCCTGACTCAGCAGAAGCAGGAGGAAAAAAGCTGTGCAGCCATTTTGAAATGCAGGTTTTCTGGGACCTACCCCCAGTGCAAACTCCGGCTATGGAGCATTTCAATGGCATCTGTGGCCCCGGGTGTTTGTGTACCCACTTGGAGTACGGAAGAAAGTGGCTGAGACCATGCCTGTGGCTCAGCGCTCCTGCCTGGGTAGGCGGTGGGATCAGATCTACTAGGCATGGCCTACAAGCAGGAGAGCATGGCAGATTCCCCCACCGTACACAGAAATGTTTCTAGGCCACACAATTCGCTGCATGCCAGATTTAGCTATTACTCAGATAAAAAGGGCTTATGTGCTGCACGCTCATTCTCAGAGTTAAAGTGCTGAGCTTGGCTCCGACCAGACCTGGCTGTAATGATATGTCCACCATTTTGAAAGTGGAGAGAGGCAGAGACAGCATCCAGAGCAGCTGCAACCAAGCTGCTTATCATTTTAAAAGCTCTTCTAGACAGCAAAGAATAACAGATATGTAATAAAGATAAATCCAGATGAGTCATAGTGTTGGATAAGTGTATGTAGGCTTGGAAGAGAGAAGAAAAAGAGTATAGAGAGTCATAAAATAAAGTTAATGCCTATAAAAAGGGGAAAGTCTTTAAAGAAACAGAGTACACAGTCAGGTGGTGGTGACGCATGCTTTAATCCCAGCATTTGGCAGGCAGAGGCAGGCGGATCTCTGTGAGTTCAAGACCAGCCTGATCTACAAGAGCTAGTTTCAGGACAGGCTCCAAGGCTACAGAAAAACCCTGTCTCGAAAAACTAACAAACAAACAAAAAAGAAAGAAAAAGAAAGAAAGAAAAAGAGTACAGACAGTTATAGATTAAAAGGAATAAAGAAAAATAAGCCATGTCAAGATGGACTATACACAGAGAGTCTGGATTCTGTATATTATTGTGTTTTCTTTGAATTTTTTGACTGCGAAGGAGCTAAGTACAGAGAGATATTTCATTGTATGAGCTTCTAAGCTAAACCAGCATGTATATTATAAAGGTATCTTGACTTCAGAATTTGTGTCTAAGGATATGTTGCTTTGGAAAAGAGTTTTGTTTTTTTTTTTTTTTGTTTTTTTGTCTCCACAGAGGATGAGAGCATGTGGATTCATTCCAGGCTAATATGGTTTGATTGATCGAAACTCCCTGAAAGGTTGCTGTGAACACCCCCACAAAGAAAATAAACAGCAAGAAGCAGTTTAGAGAAAAATAACTATATCCATATTCCCAAATATTGTCTACAAATGTTTGTTTACATTTAAAGGGGGATATGGTATAAATATGAATAATTTGCATTGGTATGGATCTTGTTTTATTGATACAATAATAAATTTAAGGTCAATTTTGTTATATGTTTATTTCTGCTCTTGATTAAGGTATTGTGTTTGTGTAGCTCATTTAAAAATGTAATGTAAGCTGGGCGGTGGTGGCGCATGCCTTTAATCCCAGCACTCAGGAGGCAGAGGCAGGCAGATCTCTGTGAGTTCGAGGCCAGCCTGGTCTATAGCTAGAGCTAGTTCCAGGACAGGAACCAAAAACCTACGGAGAAACCCTGTCTCGAAAAATCAAATAAATAAATAAATAATAAAAATGTAATGTACAATTAAAAATATAGGTTAATAGATAATCATCTATAATAGTCAAGCTTGTAGTCATTTTAGTTAGATTTTCTAGATATATAGAGATAAATTTCAGTTATATAGGTATTCTTTAAATCTTTCAGAGACCTTGAGAATATAGCATTTAAAATATTTAAGAACTTAAGACCTTTCACAACAGTAAGACACATCTGCTCCTGGTAGCACAAGCTACTTCAAAAGGAAGATGGGAATGGAAGAGGCTCCTTATGGAGTTGGTTAGCCATTTGGGCAAGAAACTGCTCTTGCCTGGACTGTTGGTAAACTGAACATGCAGGACCCACAGAGTAATGACTGGCTGAACTTGACTAAAGGGAGACAGTCCTTCAGGGTTCCTGCTTCATAAAAGACTCTACTAGACGTTCTGCAGGATACAAAAGAAAGTGACTGGAAAACTGCCAATATAGGCAGAACTGTCTTTGAAATTTCCTGCTTCATGGAAAAGTCTCCTGGATACTATAGGCCTGTAGGCTGAAGATGGATGCCCCATTGGTACAGAAAAATTTTGGGTGACTGTCCAGGCAGTGAGATGTCTCTGTCAATTCTAGAATTTTGCAAGTTGCTTACAATGTACTTCCAGTTTACTTTGGTAATATTATATCCTTCTGGAGTCTTTGATGGAGTTGAAGAATTTATAGTTATTGTTTTCCTTAGTTATGATAAAAGATAAAATAGATATAAATATTGTAACTGTAATTCTTGCTTGATAACTGTTTTGTTACATGTAATACATTATATATATATATATATATATATAGTATATATATGTTACTATGTTAAAATTAAAACCTTCCTTTTTATTTAAACAGAAAAGGGGAGGTGATGTGGGAGTCCCCTCTGTGTGTTGTGATTACCATTAATGAATAAAGAAACTGCCTTGGCCTGTTGATAGGGCAGAACTTAGGAAGACAGGGAGGACTGGACTGAATGTTGGGAGAAAGAAGGGCAGAGAGAGATGCCATGGAGCCGCCGGAGACAGACACTGGGAATTTTACCCGGTAAGCCACTGCCACATTGCAATACACAGATTAATGTAAGAGTTAGCCAATAAGAAGCTAAAGCTAATGGGCCAAGCAGTGTTTTAATGAATATGGTTTCTGTGTGGTTATTTTGGTTCTGGACAGCAGGGATGAACAAGTGGCCTCCTCCTGAATTCCTCTTTCCCTCTCCCCCCTTCTCTCTCTCCCCATCTCCCCTCCCCTCCATAGCCCCTCACTCTTATAAGTAAAGTCTATACCCAAGCTCTGTGTTCATGGCATATCTGCTTGTCTCTTACCAGCCTTGGTCTCCCACCTGCCAGGGGACCTTTCAGGGTAGTGCCACCAAAAATCTTTCATTGATTCTGTGACTCAGATCAGAGACTGATAGTTTTTACCTGACCAGATTTCTTGATACAACAGAACTTCTCCCAGGAGCCACTGAAGCTACATCTGGAACCTGTTAGATTCTTTTAAGTTGCCCTCCAACCTTCACAAATGTGTTGTGGTACACAGGTGTGTGTGCCCCCCCCATTAAATAAATGTAAAAAATATTAAAATACCTTAAAATTTTGCCAAATTAAATACAACAAAGTATAAAAAGACCAACTACATTATTTCAGGTATATAAGTTACTTATTTGAAAGTCAACTAATACACTCACTATTTCTCTCAGAGTTGCTATGGCTGTGATGACACACCATGACCAAAGCAATGTGAGGAGGGAAGGGTTTATTCAGCTTTGGCTTCCACATCACTGCTAATCATCAAAGGAAGTCAGGTCAGGGTCTCCAGCAGGGCAGGGACCTGGAGGCAGGAGCCAATAGAGAGCCCATGAAGGCACACTGCTTACTGGCTTGCTACCCATGTGCTCAGCCTGCTTTCTTTATATATTTTTTTATTTTTGGTTTTTCAATACAGGGTTTTTATGTGTAGCCCTGGTTGTCCTGGATCTTACTCATTAGATCAGGCTGGCTTTAAACTCACAGAGATCCACCTGTCTCTGCATCAGAGTGCTGAGATTAAAGGCATGTACCCCTACACACACACACACACTTGCTTTCTTACAGAACCCAGGACAAACAACCCAGGAATGGAACCATTGACAATGGACTGGGCACTACCCCATCAATCACTATTTAAGAAAATGCCCTACAGGCTTGGCTACAGACTGTTTTTATGGAGGCATTTTCTTAATTGAAGTTCCTTCTTCTCAGATGACTTTAGCTTGTGTCAAGTTGTTATAAAACTAACCAGCACACTATTGTGTTTAAAAATGAGCCAAAGTCAGGTGTGGTGGCACATGCCTTTAATCTCAGCACTCAGAAGGTTGAGTCAGGTGTGCTTTTATGAGTTTAAGAGTTCAAGGCTAGCCAGGTGATGGTGGCACACGCCTTTAATCCCAGCACTCGGGAGGCAGAGGCAGGTGGATCTCTGTGAGTTCGAGACCAGCCTGGTCTACAGAGCTAGTACCAGGACAGGTTCCAAAGCCACAGAGAAACCCTGTCTCGAAAAACCAAAAAAAAATAAAAATAAAAAAAAGAGTTCAAGGCTAGCCTTATTTATATGGAGAGTTTCAGGCTAGCCAAAGATACAAAGTGAGACCCTACCTTAGAGAGAGGTAGGGGGAAGGAGAGAGCAATCAGAACTTTCTTGTCTTGAAGCCACTCAGTCCCAAATACCCAGAATCCACTTCTCAAATTACCACACAGAGGGTTAATATTGCTTATAAATAAATGCTTGACCAATAGCTCAGGCTTGTTATTAACTAGCTTTTACATTTTCCCCATTTTACTTTTTAAAAATCTCACATGCTTGTGGGGTCTATCAGCATATCAAGGTCCATGCTGGCCTAGAGACCCCTCAGCCACTACTCACAAATACTTGCTCTATTCTGCAAAGCCTCCTACCCTGCCCCTGGTTCCCTTTTTTTTAGGTAACAATTCTCTTATACCCTGAAGATATGTTTCCCTGTCACTTCTCTCTGCCTTCCCAAGGGACAGTGTGGTGTGCTGGTTTGAATAAAAATGGCTCTATAGGCTCATATGGAGAGGCACTAATAGGAAGTGCAGCCCTGCTGGAGGAAATGTGTCACTGGGGGCAGGCTTTGAGGTCTCAGAAGCTTAAGCCAGGCCCAGTGTGGCTTTCTCTTCCTGCTGCCTGCAGAACCTGATGGAGATCTCCCAGCCACCTTGCCAGCACCATGTCTGCCTTCCTGCCACCATGCTTCCTGCCATGATGATAATGGACTGAGCCTTTGAAACTGAAAGCCTCTCAATGTTTTCCTTTATAAGAGGTGCTAGGGTCATGGTGTCTCTTCACAGCAATAGAAACTCTAACTGAGGCAGACAGCCTTGACAGTTTGGAATAAAATTTTTCCTTTTCAACTACGGAACATCTATTTTGATTCTTTACTGTACCCCTCACGTTCACCAATAAATAATCTGCCTGAAAGTAAAGTGAAGAGTTTTGGACTGATTTCACTAGCAAAGGAGGTCTCAAGACAGCCTAAAGTAGTATATTGAGGGTAAAAAAAAAAGAGAGAGCCTAATACTGTTGTGGAATAATCTTTTTGTATACTGTGAAGATATGTCTTTGCCAAGGTGCCTTCTAATAAAAAGCTAAATGGCCAATAGCTAGGCAGGAGATATAGGTGGGATTTCTGGGGAGAGAAAGAAAGAGGAGAAGAAATCTAGGTCCTCAGAGACACCAGGAGACATGGAAAAAGCAGGATGGGCAGTCCCTGATAAAATGTAGATTAATAGAAATGGGTTAATTTAAGTTATGAGAGCTAGTTAAAATCAAGCCTAAGTTAAGGCGAAGCTTTCGTAATTAATACTAAGTCTCAGTGTTTTTATTTGGGAGTTGGCTGCAGGACAGAGAGAGACTTGTTACATATCACTGACTGTGGTTAATGATCCCTCTTATGTGGATCTACACTGAAAAAGACAAAGTGGGGCAAAAAGAAACAAAATGTGTATTTGGATGAGAAAAAGAGCACCAGGAAATTTAATGTTGTGATGGAGGAGGGTCATCTGTCTATCTGTTACTTTCATTGGTTAATAAAGAAACTGGCTTGGCCCTTTAATAGGACAGAAAATTAGGTAGGCAGAGAAGACAGAACAGAATGCTGGGAGGAGGAAGCCGAGTCAGGGAGATGCCATGCCTCTCCTCTCCAAGATGGACACAGGTTAAGATCCTTCCCGGTAAGGCACCATCTCGTGGTGCTACACAGATTATTAGAAATGGGTTAATCAAGATGTGAGAGTTAGCCAGTAAGAGGATGAAACTAATGGGCCAAGCAATGTTTAAAAGAATACAGTTTCTGTGTAATTATTTCGGGTAAAGCTAGCTGGTGGCCAGGAGCTGGGCGGTGGGAAGCGGCCCGCCACTCCTACTACAATGTTGAAGCCTTGGTTTGAGCTAGAAGAGATAAGGAGAAATGGAATAAAGGAGTGGTGCACCCAGGGAAAGACCCCAACCAGCTAATTCTGTAGTTTGTGAAAAGGCCTAAGGAAGTACAACGTTCCTACAGGTCAACAAGAAAATCTTATGCTAATGCAGTCCATGGAAGGACAGGGCCAGGTTCTAACCCAAGCACAAAGCAGAACTTGGCAACTTTGGTCCCATGGTTCTGGTGTTAGAGTCATGAATGATACAGCAGTAAAGAGGTTGTGGAATCTTCCTCCTTGGTTAAGCAAAGTCACTAAGGCCAGTCGTGTGGCAGGAGATTACGTATGTAGAGATCCAGAGAGGCCATTGCATGAGCTGTAAAAATGAAGCCTGGATTGCGTTAAAGACCCCCAAGACGTTGATGATGCCAGAGCCATGGGATGTCAGCATAGGAAAGCCAGCCCTTCTTGGGTAGTAACTTGTTTTCAACAAGCAGGAGTAGTTGAGCTGAAGAGTCACCTAAGCATTTTAATATCAGAAGAGATGTTGACTTTTTAAAGTGTTGAAATTGTGAGAGACTTTGGGGACTTCTAACTTGGACTAAATGCATCTTGTGTTTTGATATGGCCATGAGACTATGGGGTCCAAAGAATGAATGTGGTGGTTTGAAGAAGAATGGCACCCACAGGTTTGGGTATTTGAACATTTGACTACCAACTGGTGGTACTCTTTGGGTGGTGTAGCTTTGCTAGAGAAAGTCTATCATTTGTGGTGGGCTTTGAGGTTGTCTAGCCTTTTCCTTCTTCAGTTTTTTCTTTAGTTTGTGTTTGTGGTAGTATATGGGAGCTTTTGCTCATGGCATTTTATCAAAGTAACAGAAAAAGAACGGACACACTTTGTATTTAGTTTCTGCAGTTCTTGGTAAATTCTGGATCTTAGTCTCCTGTCTAAAGTATAGCTGGTAAAGATTTCCTCTCATTCTATGGACTGTTTGCTCTGCTGATAGCTTCTTTGGCTGTGCAAAAATTATATTTTCATGTAGTCCCAACTGTTGATTTCTGAGGCCAGTTCTTGTGCTGTGGGAACAAATTAATACAGTCATTATGGAAGTTAGTTTGGAAGAATCGCTCAAAAAAAAAAAAAAAAAAGAGAATGACCACATGACCTAGCTATATCACACTGGGTATTTACCCATTTGACAGAGTGTGGTGGTTTGAGAGAAAATAGCCCCCAAGAGGAGAGGCATTATTAGGAGGTGTGGCCTTGTTGGAGTAGGTGTGGTCTTGTTGGAGGAAGTGTGTCATTGTGAAGGTGGGCTTCAAGGTCTTATATACGCTCAAGCCATGCCCAGTGAGACAGTTTACTTCCTGTTGCCTATAGATCAAAGATGTAGAATTCTCCATTCCTTCTCCAGCACCATGTCTGCCTGCATGCCACTATGTCCCACAATGATAATAATAGACTAAACCTCTGAACTGTAAGTCACACAATTAAATGTTTTCCTTTATAAGAGTTGCTGTGGTTACAAGGTCTCTTCACAGCAATAGAAACCCTAAGATGCACGGCAAGACAGTATGGAGGATTTTCCATCCTGTATTCTTACCAAGGTCATTTCAGGTTTAACCAGAATTTGATCTCCTTAATAGAGAATCCTATGGAAAATTACCTAACTCTATTCTAAGACCACAAGGTCAAAATACTTAGCTTCTGTTAAACTGGCTGCTAGCGCAGAATCACCTTCAGCTAACTGCTTATTTTAGCTTCTGTTGAATTGCTTGCTTACGTGGGTGGTCCCCCCCCCCCCCCGTCCCAGCAGCTGAGTTCTGCCTTCAGAATCACTGTGCTCTGAACACCTGGTGCTAAACGTAGGCACAAACACCTGAGTGCAGTCCAAGCTGGGTGGAATAGACTTTGAATAGGTTATATAAACTGTTTGAGTGGTCTCTATGGTGGGTTTCCCATAATATTTTGGAGGATCTAAGTGAGAACTCCAGAGATTGGACCCAACACTTAGAAACCTTGGAACCCCCAAGATCGGGAAGAAGTACATTAGCTGGAGGGGACTCTCAGAGTATATCCTAAGGTTCCAGGACCCCACGAAAATCCTCTCAAACTGATCTCTGCTGAGCATTCCAGAGGCACCTGTAGACAGAGTTTTACTGCCCCTGTAGTTTCCAAATAACCAACACAGAGACTAAACATGAATTATAAATGCTCAGCCAATAGTTCAGGCTTGTTACTAGCTAACTCTTACATTTACATTTAACCCATATTTCTTATCTAGATTTTGCCACATGGCTTGGTACCGTTTCTTGGTACCAGTATAGAATGCCCATATAACTTCTCTCTGTGTCTGCTGGTGACTCTGTAGTATAAATTCTAATAGGTCTCAACAATAAAAACCACGAGCCAGATATAGGGGTAAATGCTGGAAGATCAGAGAGACAAAGGAGCAAGCTACAGCTAACTCTTACCTAGCCAACTTCTCAGCTGAAATGGGCTGAGCCACTGCTTCACCCTGCCTTATCACTTCTTTTCTCTGCCCAGCCATATCATTTCCTGTTTCCTAGGTGATGGGATTAAAGGATTAAAGGTATATGCTACTACTCCCTGGCCTCTATGGTCAACTAGTGGCTAGTTCTGCACTCTGATCTCCAGACAAGCTTTATTTGTTAGAGCACAAACAAAATATCACCACATTTCCCTTTTTTTGTCTAAAATAAAAAGAAGTTTATAACTAATATAAAAAACTATATATAATAAGTACAATAACTATGTACAATATATAAAGGCAATAACTACCCAATGTCTAGTACATTTACATTTGATAAATTCATCAAATATACTTCATTCTCTATCCTATATTGATAAGTACAAAGGGTGGTTGTTCCTCATTCTCCTTCTATCCTAATTTGCATTACCAAAACTATCTTTTTATGTCTCTCAACTTTTTTTTAGTAAATTCCTTTTCTGAATCTGGTAGTAACAAAAACTATAACTATAAAGTCTTCAACTCCATCAGAGACCCAAGAAGGAAATAATATTACCTGAGAAAGCAGGAAGTGCAAGCAAGCAACTTACAAAAAATGTGAGAAATGACAGAAAAGCTGACTGCCTGGACAGTCAGCCAATGTTCCTCTACAACATTTAGGCATCCATCTTCAGCCTACAGGCCTAGCATATCTGACTCACATTTCTGTGAAGCAGATATTTTGAAGGACTGTCCTACCTTGTCTTGGAAAGTTCAGCAAACCTTCCTTTTGTGTCCCACTTGTCCAATTAGGACAGCACACTGTCAGAAGTCAAAGTAAGGTCATTTTCTTGCCCAGTAGCTTATTTTTGCCACAAGAAAGTAAACTCCATGTGGAGTTTCTTTAATGCCCATTATCTTCTTTGAAGTAGATTGGTGCTGCCAGGAGCAGATGTGTCTCATTGTCATAAAAAGAATGTATGTTATTAAAATATCTTAAATGTCATAATCTATAGATCTTTATAGAGTTTGAAGTTGATATGTCTATATAAAATATATCTGTTTGCCTTGAAAACATACCTAGTATGACTACAATTTTTTTTAATGGGTGACTAATCACTAACCTGCATTTTCTTATTATCCTAAATAGTTGGTAATAATAACTTTCAAGAACTATAAATTTGCATTTCATTGTTAAATGAGCTGTATACATTGAACAAATGTAGAAATGTATGTAGAATATGTTCTAACAAAAGTAACCTTAAATTTGTATCAACATAAAAATCCATATCAATATAAACTATTTAAAACTAGTAAATTTTTTTTATTTAAAAGTAGATTCCATAATCTACCTTTTTTTAAAATTTAACTTTATTTCGTGTGCATTAGTGTGATGGTGTCAGATTCCCTGGGACTGGAGTTACAGACAATTGTGAGCTGCCATGTGGGTGCTGGGAATTGAACCTGGATCCTCTGAAAGAGGAGCCAGTGTTCTTAACCTCTGAGCCATCTCTCCAGCCCCCATAATCTACTTTTTATCCTATTTCAATATCTCCCCTTTTATCTCTTCAAAATAAGAACTCTGGATCTACACTCCTTTGTTCAGCATTTTTCCTGACCATTACCAATAACAACTTGTAGCCAACCCCCCTAAACAATGACAAATATACATAACCGAACGGATGATAAAAAACCACCACCCTACCTTTTGGAAATGTGGGTGTTGTGTTCTCAAAATTACTTCCTTCTCTCTGGGAGCAACAGCGTCTTTAGGGATCCTGAAAAGAAAAATTTGGGTTAATTGTCAAATCCTGGGAAAGGTAGCTGTATTATCTGTTGTCTAGTCTCTGCATAATAGAAAAGTGCAGAGACTCAAACCTCAAATCATGTACAGGAAGCTAGATGAAGCCTTTTTCTGGAATTAATTAGTAGTATATGTGACCATTAATATCATGACAAAAGTTTTAAAAATATATACATATATAAATATTAATAATAATATTTGAGATATCTATACCTTAAGAAAAACTTTAAAGAAGCAAAATAAAACTAAAGGATTATGGAAATTAAATAGTCCCTCAAGTTTTGTTTTTTCTTCTGGCCCATATCAGGTGGCTCTTCTGACATAAGGCAGAGATTTTGGATTTTATTTTAATAAGTATTGTTGGGATTTGAAAAGGAGAGAGCCACCCTCTAACTCCAAAGCCAGCTTTAATTTTTAATTGGACCAGGACTGTTGTCCATTTGTATTTTATGCCTGTAGAGAACTATGAAACAAACATTTGGAAAATTTATGAAATTTTATCTTGTTGGGAATGTGATATAACAATACGCCAATTTACTCTTTTTCTTGGCCTTTTTTTTGGATGATTTGTCCTGTTTGTTCAGATGTCTTATTTTCCAGTGATCTTCAGGTTTCTTACCTGGATGCCTTCATTCTTCTGAAAAGACAAAAATAAAACCCTTTCCCAACCATAATTTTGGGGAGGTTCTCTTACAGCAAGTTATATCTGGTCAAATGAAAAGCATTTGTTAGTTTTATAGGTTAGTTTAGATTGAGTGGTCATGCCGGGCAGTGGTGGCACACAGTTTTAATTCCAGCACTTGGGAGGGAGAGGCAGGCAGATACATGTCCTGATTTCCATTCTCAGGTCCACACATCTTTATAGTATACTGGTTGAGTTAATTTCATACTTTTTTTTCTATTATTCAATATCTCTCTGCAACTGTTCCTTTTTCATTAGAATTTAAAAAATTCAAAGTTAATAAGGAATTATGCAATCTATTTCTGGGGGTCTTTATTACCCCTCTCTGTTTATTTAGCATATTCTTTAGAGTTCAGTTTGATCTTTCTATGACTGCTTGCTCTGTAGGATTGTGTGGTATGTATGTAATATGTTTTATATTGTAATAAGCAAAAAACTGTTTCATTTTACTAGACACATTTGCTGGAGCATTTTCAGTTTTAATTTGTACAGGTATACCCATGATGGCCATAACTTCTAGCAAATGTGTGATTATCAAACCAACCTTTTTAGAACTCAAAGTGGTTGCCCATTGAAATCCTGAATAGTTATCATTGGTGTTGGGTACATATTTTAATTTTCCAAATTCTACAAAATGAAACACATTCATCTTTCAGATTTTATTCCTTTGAGTACCCTTTGGATTACTTCTTGTACTTTGTGGAGTTTGGTTGTATGTAACATGAGGGTCTGCTTGTTGGGGTTTTTGTTCTGCCCAGTTCCCACAGCCTGTACATCCCAAAGAAATCACACAGAATTCTACATTAATCATAAACTGATTGGCCCATTAGCTCAGGCTTCATATTAGCTCCTATTACTTATATTAACCCATTATTCTCATCTATGTTAGACACATGGCTCAGTACCTTTCTCAGCCAGCAGGTCACATCCTGCTTCTTAGGTATCTGGGGAGGATTGTGGAAAGAGCTTCCTTCTTCCCAGAATACTCCTGTTCTCATCACCCCATCTCTACTTCCTGTCTGGTTTTCCCGCCTATACTTCCTGCATGGCTATTGGCCAATCAGCACTTATTTAAAATATAATCGACAGAATATAGAATTGTCCCACACTAGTTGTATAAAGAACAAGTTGGACATTTCTTTATATTGTCCTTCGCCTGTTGCCAAGTGATGGAAAAATCTTTTTTTAAACCTTTACTATTGACATGATGGGTTTTATGAAATTCTGAGGGCTCCAGCACATTTCCTATCAATAGTTGATCAATTTATTCGTTAGCTTGTGCTAGATGGTCTGGCAGACCCATATGTGATTGGATGTGTGTTATATATATGGGATGATTCCTATTCCTGATTATTTCTTGTGACTGAATAAATAATAAAGTCAATTCTGTATCACCTGGTATAAATTCAGCAGTCTCAGTGTGCTAAACAACTCTTTATGCATATTGTGAATCAGTAACTGTGTTGAGAGGTTCAGCAAAATCCATTAATACCACGAGGATTCTAAGATAATATAATTTTCACTTTTGGACAGAATCATCAGGGCTTTGAGTCAATCTAACTAAATTTTCTGGTTTGTAACCTGCTTTTCCTGATTTGTTTGCATCAGTATAGAATGCAGGGCTCCAGATATTGGTGTTCCCCATACAGTGTGAGGAAGGATCCAGTCAGTTCTCTTTATTAATTAAATTCTCTTGCCTTTAAGATACGGTTGTTAATCTCTCCAAAAAAATTACTGCAAACTCTTTGCCAAGGTTTATTTTCTGCCCATAATTTGTCAATTTCATCATTAATAAAAGGTGCTACAATTTCTGCTGAGTTTATTCCTGCTAATTGACAAAGTCTCAATTTTCCTTTTAGAATCAACTCAAAGACCTTTTTAATTTTTAACTCTGTTTATGTAGTAAAAAGATTAATTCTAAGATAATATCTTCATTCTGCATTGATATTCCTGTAGAAGATTGCATAGAGGGTAAAATAACCAGAATGCAATCTGATGGAGGAGGGTCATCTGTCTATGTGTTACTCTCATTGGCTAATAAAAAAACTGCCTTGGCTTTTTGATAGGGCAGGATTTAGATAGGTGGAGTAGACAGAACAGAATGCTGTCTGGTGCTGCACAGATTATTAGAAATGGGTTAATCAAGATGTGTGAATTAGTCAATAAGAGGCTGGAACTAGTGGGCCAGGCAGTGTTTAGATGAATACAGTTTGTGTGTTGTTATTTCTGGGGCTAAGCTAGCCATGCGGGAGCCAGGTGGGATGAAAAGCAGGTCCGCCCACAGCTCCATCACTATAGCAATCAAACTCTAGATCCAAATAATTCACATGTGCATTTTGTAATTTCTTTTTCACCAAAGCCAATTCTCTTTCAGCTTCAACTGATAATTTTCTTGAACTATTTAAATCCTAGTTACCATGCACATGGGGTTGTGATGAAGAAGCACATGTGGTGGGTGCTGCCTGAGGCAGAGCCAGTCAGTCTAGGGTGGGTACATCTGGTGGTATTTAGATCCCAGGTGTTTCTGGAGTTTGGATGGCAGCTGAAACTGTTGTAGAAAGGCCGAACAGGACACTCTCAAAGTCGATTGGAGGCTTGGGGAAAAAAGGAAAGAAAACCTAGTTGGCAGGGCAGTGACTCTGGTGTAGGGCCCATGGGTCTACCCCTGCTCCTGGGGTTCATCTTGAGGACAGTTTCTGGCCAGCCAGCTAAAACATCCTGTTTGTTCCTGTACTCCCTCTGCCCCCCTTCTGGTTAGCTATAGGCCATTGTTCACTCCATCTATATCTACACAATGTAAAGTAATATTCCATAGGCACTCCAAAGCTGCCACCCAGAAGAAAATAAAAAAGGCAAATTGAAAGTCATCTGGTTTGAACACTTTCTAAGGTAACCTCAGTGTGTAAGAGGTGCCATATGGTTAGTGTAATGGTTTAGATAAAATGCCGTGGTTCCCCTGAGGGATGCAGCGGCAGAAACACTGCAGGTCCCCGTGTAGTGGCAGTGGGCAGCAGACCATGAGACCATGCCACAGGTCCCTGAGTGGTGGCAGGTCCCAAGGTCCAGGGCAGACCACTAAGGCAGCCAAGTCCCAGGCAGGAAGCCTCATGGTGGGTGAGAGACAAACACCGATAGGCATGCCATGCAGAGTGAAGTTGGATATTTATTTAGTGGGTTATGGAGGGGAAGGGGAAAAGGGAAAAGACAAGAGAGAGAGACAGAGACAGAGACAGAGAGAGACAGAGAAGAAACAGAGGGGGAAGGGAAGATGTGGGGAGAAGGGAGAGAAAGAAGCTGCCTCTTTGAGATAGAGATTGAAAATGAAGGGACTCAGGCTGGAAGCTGAAGATCAGCTTGCCTCAGTGGATGGGGTGGCGGGGGAGTGGACATGGTTTGTCTCTTAAAGGGACAGGACAGACCATTACAGTTAGTACACAAGAGGGGCGATTGGCTGTGAGTATAGGTCCTGTGTTAGGGATCCCTGTAATACATCACTGGACTCCTCTGGTGTGTTCAGGTGTATTAGTGTGTGGTGACCACCCCTGTTTGTCTTTACTATGTGTCTCTCAGTATGACTGTGTCTCCCTGTGTCTCTCTGTGCTTCTGCCCATTCTGATGGTTGGAGAAACAGATCTAAAATGGAAGGGGGAGTGAGCCATCCTGAGAGTACAGTTGTGGCCCACACTTCCTTTTTCCAGGTGGCCATGATTCCCCACAGCTCATGGGCCATGCTGGGCTCGGCTTTCTCTGTTGTAGTACCCTCTCCCTGCCTGCCTAAGACCTGTGCCCACTTGTTGGGGACATGAATTATTTGCCTTAGCCAGATCACCTAGAGAAATGCAAAATCTTCTACCTATTCTCAGCCCTAGGAAATTGATGCCCCTACCTCTTCCTGCTCTGGAGTACTTGTGTCCAGTTGTTTAATCTCTTGACTCCCTCTCGAGGTCCCGGTCCTGGTCCTGTTCCCTGTGGAGGTGTGGAGGGCCTCAGAGTGTGAGAAGGGAGGAGAAAGATATCCCCAAGTCACAGGCTCTCTGTTTCTTCCCTGGCTTGCCCTTTGGAAACTTTTTCTATGCACACCAGCTGATTTGGGGTGATTGCCAGCAGCTCCTGGCCACTGTGTTCATAGCCAAGGAGCAGGATTGAATCCCTTTGGGAAGTAGGAAGTTGACTCAGGGACTGAACAGAGGATACTTCCTCATGCCGAGGCCCAGACTGAACCGACCTTCCTGTCTAGCCAACCCAATTAGGATCCTAATACCTAAGAAAGTAAGAGGTCGCTGGACATTTTTATTTCACCAAACATTATTGGGAGGTAAGTCAGGTCATGTAAGGACCTGGTGAACTGCTGGCTTTGTTTCTGGAGACATAGCAGGTATTTAGTTCCCCAATCCCAGATCCCCCCCCCCCAGCCACTAATATTGCCTTTGTCATGCAATTGGCACCAGGCATAAATTGAAATCTCCAGAAATGAGAGGGATTTGAAGAGATGAATAGGTCTCAACTTTTGGAAATTGCTCAGAAAGTCTACTATAGCTGAGATCCAGTTGAAGAAAGGCAGGGAAGGAAACTCTCCCATGCTGTGAATGCTGCCCTTAGGGAAACAGACAAGAGAGGAGAAGTGGTTCAGGGACTCACCAGCATTGTTCAGGGCCCCGAGTGCTGTGTGTTGGAAGTTAAGACAAAAATATCCACAAAGCACCCTGCTCCAGCATCTAGAAGGCACCCCCATAACTTCCGCCTCTGCTGAGGAATGTGGGCCAGCAACAGAAGGCATTTTAGAAAACTCCCAATCCCTGGAGTACGGAGTCTCAGCCAAGAAGGCTCATCTTAAGTCCCTTAGGCCACACGCTGGAGGAAGGGAAGTCAAAGCTTTTACACAACCGTAGTTCAGTCATCCTGTAAATCCTCCGGTGTTAGCATTAAAGCTGTGATGAAACTCCAAGACCAAATCAACTTGGGGAAAAAGCGTTTTTGTTTGTTTGTTTTTTGTTTTGACTAAGGAAGACAAGAGAGTAACTCAAACAGGACAGGCACCCAGAGGCAGCAGCTGCTACAAACGCCATGGAACAGTGCTGCTTACTGGCTTGTTCCCCAGGATTTGAACCAGGACCACCAGACCAGGGAACTGGGCCCTCCTCATCAGTTCCAGGACAGCCAAGGTTGTTACACAGAAAAACCCAGTCTCAAAACACACCTCAAAAAGAAAAGAAAAGGAAAGAAAAGAAAAGGTATCCTACAGACTTGCTACAGTCTAATCTTATGGAGGCAATTAAAGTTCCCTCCTCTCAGATGACTTATGTTTCTCCAAGATCTCAAATTAAAAACATAAATAACCTTTAAAAGTCCCACAATCTATACAAATTCAAACATATTAAAAATTCAGTCTCAGTCAGGTGTGGTAGCTTACACCTTTAATTCCAGCACTCAGGAGGTAGAGTCGGGAAGATGTCTGTGAGGCCAGCCTGGTCTACAAATTGAGTTCCAGGGCAGTCAGAGCTACAGAGAAACACTATCTCATAAAACAAGACAAAACAAGCAAGTCAGGGCAGGAACTCAAGTAGGGAAGGGACCTGGAGCAGGAGCTGATGCAGAGCCATGGAGGTGCTGCTTACTGCCTTGCTCCCATGGCTTGTTCAGCGGGCTTTCTTGCAGAACCTAGGACCACCAGCCCAGGGATGGGGCCACCTACAATGGAAGGGGCCCTCCCACATTGATCATTAATTAAGAACATACCCTACAGACTTTCTTACAGCCTGATCTTATGAAGGCATTTTCTCAATTGAGGGTCCCTTCTCTCCGAAGACTTTAGCTTGCACCAAGTTTACACAAAACCATCCAGCACACCCTGATCCCTTATCAAAAATAGGCAAACTAACTCAAATGCAGGAATTCCTGGAGGCAGCTGGGTGCTGCTGGCTAAGGATAATGGTTTTATTGTGATTGCCAAATCCTTCTGCGCTAGCACTGGGAGTATGCAGCCTTTGGACTGGATTGAGAGTGAGCAGAGGGCCCGCAAAGCCTTAGGGGTATCCACCCTGGCCCTGGCCCTCCCAGACATTACCAAGCCATTCCACTTGTATGTGGATGAGGCCAGAGGCATTTTCTAGGGGATCCTCATGCAAATTCTGGGACCCTGGGAAACACAGGTGGGACCCTGTAAAAGACAGGTAGCATATCTGTTCAAGAGACAACCTGGTTATAGCCAGACGGCTGGTACGTATAAGGGCCATAGCTGCTATCACCCTGCTGGTGAAAAAAGCTGACACATCAAATTTAGGACATGAACTGCTCTTGACAGCCTCACTCCATCTTGTGAATGGGCCTTCCCTCTTGTATGTCCCTTCCAGGGGAGGAACAATGTAGGTCTAGAGGAAGGACATGAAGGACATCAGACTGTGGAGAAGATTGTCTAGAAGAGGGCCTTCAGGGGTTACAATTTTTTGAGTGCCCTGCCAAGGGTGAGTCGTCCTGCCAAGGACAAGATTACCTGGCTTTTACTAACAGCTGGGCTAAATGTGCCTCCTCTGACTCACGGGCAAGTCCCACCCCCAGCCTTTGTATACTGCTCTGTGTTAACACCCAGGCGTGTCCCTCGAACAGAAAAGAGGGGAGCACGCATATCGACCTTGACTCAATGATAAAGGTCAAATGGGCCCTAATTCTAGTACCGATCCTAGTAGGGACAGGAATACTTGGTGTAGCTGCCATAGGCACCTCAGCCTTGATTGTTGGGAACGAAAACTTTAGGGACCTCATTTCCCAGACAGACTGAGAGCAAGGCCATTTGGAGATTCTATTTATGGGCTGGAGAGCCAGGTTGACTCCCTTGCCAAGGTAGTCCTGCAGAGCTGGAGGAGGCTGGGCCTACTTTTTATGAAACAGGGAGAACTTGGCATGGCCTTAGGAGAAATTTGCCAGCCTATCAGAGGTCATTAGGTAGAATCTTGCCACGGTCAGATCAAACTTCAAAGAAAGGGAAGAAAGGAGACGTAGGTCAGTTTCTGATAACCTGATCCCCATGGTTGTCCCTTACTGTCAGTGTTAGTCAGACAGTTCGATTCTTATTCTGATCAGGATAATGGTGGGACCCTGCATGGCCAACTATAACAAATAGGGAATACACTCAGGAAAGCTGCTGCTCCTAGAGCAAGACCAGTGAACAATCTGACTCATGTCCACAGAACTAGTGGGGAATATGACAGGACAAAACAGTGCAGAGGCTCCTCCATCTTGTCTTCTTGCTGAGTCAATTTCAGACTTAACTAGAATTTGATCTCTGTGATGGAGAATACAGTGGAAAATTACCCAACTCTGTTTTAGGAACCAGAGGATTCTGATAATGTGTCTGCTTGTGCAGAACCCCCTGTGACTAACCACCTGTCTTCGTCTCTGTGAAATTGCCCCTACCTCCATTCCATAGCTGCTGAGAGATGCCAGGATGTTCTAGGAGAGCCGCTTGTTTCTGGCTGCTCAGCCCCGAAATAACCACACAGAAACTGTATTAATCAAATCACTGCTTGGACTATTAGCTCTAGCTTCTTATTGGCTAATTCTTACATCTTAATCTAACCCATTTCTATTAATCTGTATTGCCACGTGGCTGTGGATTACTGGGTAAAGTTCTGTCATCTATCTCTGGCAGGGCTACATGGCTTCTCCTGACTCTGCCTTCTTTCTCTCAGCATTCAGTTTGGTTTTCTCCGCTTAGCTAAATTCTGCCTTGCTATAGGCTCAAAACAGTTTCTTTATTCATCAATGGTAATCACAGCACACAGAGGGGGACTCCCACATCACCTTTTTACTACACCAGGACATGGTTTCTGCCTTCATAAGCTCTGTACTCTGGATACTTAGTATTATACCTAGGTCCAAATACCTCATTGTAGTCCCAACTGGAATAAAGACTTTAAATTGGCTACAAACTGTCTCTGAATGGTTGTCTGTGGTGGGCTCCCTGTAACACCTAAATGCTGTGGCCCCCCAAATAGCAGGAAGCATCTAGAAAACATGGTGCCTATATTCCCAAGATGTAAGGTGGGTAGTTTTGTTCATTCAGTGTATTATGGATATTCGTCCTCATTTAGAGGGTTGTTTAGAAATTGTTGTTGGTCAGGGAGAAAGTTAAACAAAGGAGATTAGATTCAGGGATCTCATCCTGCAAAAAAAAAAAAAGGAGGATATAGGAATGATAGGATAAAAAGGTAGATTATTGAATCTACTTTAAAAAGCAACTGTTAATATCAAACATTTTACATCAGCATGGATTTTGTATAGCGATACAAATTTAAGGTTATTTTTGTTATAACATACTGTATAAATGTTTCTATTTTTGTTTAAGATAATTTTAAATATTAATACAAATTTAAGTTATTTTTGTTATACCATATATATGTTTCTACTCTTTTTAAGGTATTGTACCTATACAACTCATTTAGAAATGTAAAGTTCTAGTCCTTTAAAACTATTATTTTAAATCATTTAGAATAATTAAGAAATACAGGTCTGTAGTAATAGGAGCCATGGGGCTGCATTCCCAGCACCCTGGCCGCCTGCTAGCTTATGCCCCGAAATAATTACATGGACACTGTATTCTTTTAAACACTGCTTGGCCCATTAACTCTAGCCCTTACAGGCTAATTCTCATATCCCGATCAACCCATCTCTAATAATCTGTGTAGCATCAGTCTTACTGGGAAAGATTCTAGCCTACGTCCATCCTGGATCGGAGTTCATTGCGTCTGCCTCAGAGAGCAGAGCTATCGCGTCTGCCCGGGAGAGGGGAGCATGGCGTCTCTGAGCTCACTTCCTCTTCCTCCCAGCATTCTGTTCTGTTTACTCCACCCACCTATGTTCTAACCTATCAGGGCAAGCAGTTTCTTTATTTAATTAACCAATGACCTTCCTCCATCATTAGTCTGTAAGGTATGTTTTCAAGGTCACACAGAAATATATTTTAGATGGTCTTTAAACACTTCAAAGATCACCTGGGTGGTGGTGGTGCATGCCTTCAATCCCAGCACTTGGGAGACAGAGGTAGGCAGATCTCTGTGAGTTTGAGGCCAGCCTTGTCTACAGAGTAAATTTCAGGATAGCTAGGGCTCTTACACAGAGAAACCCTGTCTCAAAAAAAAAAAAAAAAAGCAAAACAAAAACTTCATACTTCAAAGACTTACAGAATATGGCATTTAAAATGTTTTTACAATCATAAGACTTTTCATGACAGTTAGATACATCTGCTCTTGGCAGCACCAATTTACTTCAACAAAGGATGATAGGTATCAAAGAACTTCCATAGAAGTTTGCTTTCAATATTGCAAAGCCAGCTACTGGGCACAAAACTTTCCTTGCCTTAACTGGTGACAGTATGCTGTCTGAATTGGATGAGCAAGAAACAAAAGATGATTGCCAAACTTTGCAATGATAAGGAAAGAAAGTCCTTCAAAGTTTCTGCTTCAAAAGAATATTGATCAAATATTCTAGACCTGTAAGTCAAAGATGGATGCCCCAATGTTACAGTGGAACCTTGAGGTGACTGTCCAGGCAGCCAGATGTCTCTGTTTTTTCTATAGTTTTGGAAGTTGTTGTGTTTTTCCTGCATTTCCTGTTTACTCAGGTAATATTTTATCTTTCTTAGGTCTCTGATGGAGTTGAAGACAAGATAGTTACAGTTATAGTTTTCCTTGTTACCAAATTCAGAAAAGAAACTTACGTAGGAGATGTAAAGTTTATAAGGTTGAAAAACATATAAGCTTAAATTGTTTGTCTAAGAAGATGTTTTTAGGATGGTGAAACTCATGTTTCACGCATGAGTCATGGAAGATGATATCATGCTATTTTTTTTCTAGCTGCAACTCTGTCATACCATATCTTTTAAAGTTTTTGTGGTGGATATGTGAGTTCAAGTTTGGTCTACTGAAGCACTACGACCCATTTTGACTTTCATTGGACATGGCTGGTTACCAATGTGGGGATTGGACACAACTGGTCACAGGATGTGAGAACTGGACATGACTAGTCACGGGATGTGGGAATTGGACATGACCAGTCACGGGATGTGAGAACTGGACATGACTAGTCACGGGATGTGGGAATTGGACATGACCAGTCACGGGATGTGGGAATTGGACATGACTAGTTATGGGATGTGGGAATTGGACATGACCAGTCACGGGATGTGGGAATTGGACATGACCAGTCACGGGATGTGGGAATTGGACATGACCAGTCACGGGATGTGGGAATTGGACATGACCAGTCACGGGATGTGGGAATTGGACATGACCAGTCACGGGATGTGGGAATTGGACATGACCAGTCACGGGATGTGGGAATTGGACATGACCAGTCACGGGATGTGGGAATTGGACATGACCAGTCACGGGATGTGGGAATTGGACATGACCAGTCACGGGATGTGGGAATTGGACATGACCAGTCACGGGATGTGGGAATTGGACATGACCAGTCACGGGATGTGGGAATTGGACATGACCAGTCACGGGATGTGGGAATTGGACATGACCAGTCACGGGATGTGGGAATTGGACATGACCAGTCACGGGATGTGGGAATTGGACATGACCAGTCACGGGATGTGGGAATTGGACACGGCTGGTTACTGATGTGGGGACTGGACATGACTGATCATGGAATGTGGGAATTATTGGACAAGGCTGGTCATGGGAACTGGACATGACTGTCATGGAATGTATTTTTCACACTAACTCGTTTGTTTGTTTGTTTGTTTGTTTGTTTGTTTGTTTGTTTGTTTGTTTTGGGGGGAGCAGTTTTGTATTCTGAACATTTCCCCTTTCTCAGATGTGATAGGGCTGGAGAGACAGCTCAGTGTGAAGAGCATTGGCTGCCTTCCCAGAGACCTGGGTTGGATTCCCAGCACCGTGATGACTCATAGCCATCAGGTAATGGAACTCCGGGATTTTGGAGTTCCATTCTCAACTAGCGCTGCAGACATGTGACAGCCAGACATACATATAGGCAAAATAACCTTATAATACAATAATAATATAAAATAAGATATCTCCCCTTTCTCCTCTGTTAAATGTTATTTGAAATGTATTGTTAGACATAAAATAAAGCATAGTTAATTTTTTGGAAGGAGTTCTTGTCTCAAAAATTAAGTGTTGAGCAATTGAATAAGACATTTACTATAGATCCCTGGTCTCCACACCCACATCACACCCACACTCAGCCACGTGCACGCATGTGCACACCCTCGATTACCTGTGTACACATGCACACATACAAGAGATAAATTCTGGTATGAGCCTTGTAAAAAAAATGAATACTTGTCTGGTGAAAATCACAACCTTTTGAGGAAAAAGTCAAAGAAATAAGTCCATGGGTAGACATTCAGTGTTCATGAACTAGAAGGCTCAAGGCAGTAGATCGTTCTCCATAACTTCCTTTTTCCAGCTAACAAAAGTCCCATCCATGCCTCTGTAAGCTGTCCTTCACTGTTGAAGGACAGCGTAACTTATTGTAACATTCAGGCACTGTAGCAATGGGAGGAATCGTGCTTACCGTGTAGCATGGCAGGAACTCTTGAGAGGCCAGTCAGAGACTGATGGGACAAACTGCGATCTGGGAGCCACAGCTATACAAAGAGACCCAGTGAAGAGACCGGGCTTTTTCTTGTGGACCACTATTTATTACTAGTTGTGAATGCCTGGCCAACCTTAGGCATGTTTCTGGTTAGCTCTTTTAACTTAAATTAACCTTTTTCTATCTACCTTTTGCCTCAGGGCTTATTTCCTTTTCCCTTCTCCTCCTCCTCTTCCTCTCCTCCTCCTCCTCCTCCTCCTCTTCTCCTCCTCCTCCTCCTCCTCTTCCTCTCCTCCTCCTCCTCCTCCTCCTTCCCCCCCCCTCCTTCTTCTTTGAGGCAGGGTTTCTCTGTGTAGCTTTGGAACCTGTCCTGGAACTTGCTCTGTAGACCAGACTGGTCTTGACTTTCAGAGATCTGCCAGGCTCTGCTTCCTGAGTGCTGGGATTTAAGGCGTGCAGAAGTCAACTTTATGAAATCAGTTCTCTCCTTCCATCTTCATGCAGGTTCTAGGAATTGATGGCCAGGCTGTCAGGTTTGCAGAGTAAATGCTTCCCCCACTCATTTCCCTCTCCGGCTCCTGGGTTACCAGTTTGTTTTTTAACAATGGAGCAAAATCAAGCACACAGTAGAGAGAGTTTTTTTTTTCAAGAAATGTTGCCAACCAAAACAAAAAGGAAGAAAGAATCAGACCCTAAACTTAAGAGTCCATAAAATTACCTTGAAAGGAATCATGGGCTTTTACATGCAAAGCAAAAGCATAAAACTTCTGAGGAAATGCAGGAGGACATCTTGGGAGGAAGGACAAGGTAATGAATGAGTTGCTAGGTGCAACACCAAAAGTATGGCCCATACAAGGAGACACTGTCAGGTTGGACTCACTAGAATTAAAAAAAAAATTCTGTATGCATGACTGGGCAAGGGAATGAAAAGAAAAAATTATGGCTGGGGGAAATTGTTCAGAAGTCACATATCTGACAGAGGTGTGGTTTCTTAAATATATAGTTTCCAGGGGCTGGGATGTGGTTCAGGGGGTAAGAGGGTGTCTCTGCCAGATGGAGCCTGAATTAGAGTCTTCAGCATGCAGGTATCACCAGCCGGGCCTGGTTGTGTGCCTACCTGTAACCCCAGCACTGGTGGGGAAAACAAGCGTTTCTTGGAGCTCCTTGCTGGCTGATGGCTTAGTGAAAAAGGCTTTAGGTTCAGGGAGGAACCCTATCTCAAGGGAAAAAGGGTGTGTGAGAAACCCGACATCCTCCTCTGACCTCCGCATGCACGCATAAGGGCAGCCCCCTCCAAGACAAACAAAATGAAAACCCGGAATTTTCAGAACTGTTGGTTTAAAGGGCTGGAGAGATGGCTGGGCAGCTAAGAGCACAAACTGCTTTGTCAGAAGACAGTGTTCAGTTCTCAGCCACACAGCAGGAGGTGTGCACCACCTGTCACTCCAGCTCCAGGGGACCTAATGTCCTGGCTGGCCTCTCTGAGCACCTGCATTCAGGCACACTCACCCCCATTCCCTGCACACAAATACACATTAGAAAACAAAACAAGCAAGAAAGCAAACAAAAAACAACTGAGTATTTAAAAACCAAACAGTAAAATAGAAAACAGGCAAAAGACGTTTGCAAGTATCTCACCCAAAGGGTACACACATAGGCATGGAGAGGGTTTCAAGGCCACCAGCTGCTAGAGAAAATCAAAAGACGACTACAATTTTGATAAATACTATGCGTAGACAAGAATATCTAACACAATAGTGAGAGCACTGGATGGTGTTGAGGATGTGGAGAAAGGGACTCCAGTATTGCTAGTGAGAATGTAAAATGGCCTGCCCTTCTGCAAAAATAGAGAAACCTTGTCTTTAAAACAACAACAACAACAACAAAAACCCTAAACATGGAGTTAGTTAAATTCAGCAGAAGGTCCTAGCAGCTTTATTTGTAACAGACCCCAGACTAGAAACCCTCCAATGTACATGCTACACCGTAGAGTACTACTCTATAGCTTCCTGAACCCCAAACAAAACCCCTAACCCTAGTTGGTAATTTGGACAAGCCTTAGAAAAGGTACTACTGCTGAGTGAAAGTGAAGGTCAGCTTCACAAGTGCACATGCTGCATGCATCTACTCATGTGACTTTTGGGGTTACGGAGGTGGAGGGAAAATCATTAGTGGCCAGAGCTTAGGAATGGAGGTAGGGTAGGTGTGGTTACAAAGAGTTCCACAGAAGGGCTTTGTGGTCTCCAGTTAAATACATGGCCTGTAAAACTGCATAGAGCTCTGGGTGGTGGTTGCACACGCCTTTAATCCCAACACTCGGGAGGTAGAGGCAAGCAGATCTCTGTGAGTTCGAGGTTAGCCTGTGTTGCAGGAGGAGCTGGCTGCTTGTCATCCAGGCTGCCTGGCTAGCTTATACCCGAAATAATCACACAGAAACTGTATTCATTTAAACACTGCCTGGCCCATTAGCTCTAACTTCTTATTGGCTAACTCTTACATATTAGTTTAACCCATCTCCATTAATGTGTATGTGGCTTACTGGTCCATCTCAGGCAGGAGATCCATCACTTCTCCCTGACTCTGCTTTCTTCCCAGCATTCAATTCTGTCTACTCCACCTACCTAAGTTCTGCCCTATCAAAAGGCCAAGACAGTTTCTTTATTCAACCAATGAAACAGAAGGAACTCCTACACCATTTCCCTTTTTCTGCTTAAACAAAAAGGAAGGCTTTAACTTTAATATAGTAAAACTACATATAACAAACAGTTATCAAGCAAGAATCACAGTTACAATATTTATATCTATTTTGTCTTTTATCATAACAAAGGAAAACTATAACTACCTATCTATTCTTCAACTCCATTAAAGATTCTAGAAGGGTATAATATTACCTAAGTGAACAAGAAGCCTGGTCTACAAGAGCTAGTTTTGGGACAGGCTCCAAAGCTACAGAGAAACCCTGTCACCCTGCATAGAGCCATGTGAGTGAGCACATACACAGCTGCACACAAGTGAGTGTAAAACAGAGAAATCTCAATCATTTCTCCCCTCTTTTTTGGATACAGGATCTCACTTGTAGCCTTGGCTGGCCTCAAACTCACAGCAATAAACCTGTGTCTGCATCCTGAGTGCATGGACTAAACGTGTGTGCCGTCACACCCAGCTTAACATCTTCTTTTAAGAGATTTATTTAGGATGTGGAGAAATGGCTCACTGGTTACGAGAACCACTGCTCTTCCAGAGGACACTGCTTGCCTCAGCATCCCCTGTTGATGGAGGAGGGTCATCTGTCTATGTGTTACTTTCATTGGTTAATAAAGAAACTGCCTTGATAGGACAGAAAATTAGATAGGTGGAGTAGACAGAACAGAATGCTGGGAAGAAGGGAAGTGAGACACAGTCGCTATAGCTCTCCTCTCCAAGATGGACACAGGTTAAGATCCTTCCCAGTAAGCAACCACCTCATGGTGCTACACTCATTAAAAGAAATGGGTTAATCAAGATGTGAGAGTTAGCCAGTAAGAGGCTAGAGATATGGGCCAAGCAGTGTTTAAAAGAATACAATTTGTGTGTTGTTATTTCTGGGGCTAAGCTAGCCATGTGGGAGCCGGGCAGCAGGAACACAGCCCGCTGCTCCGCACTACACCCTGTCTCTGGGGGACCCGACACTTTCTTCTGGCCTCCACATGTGGCATACACATATATACGCATATATAAATTTTCATTTTAGCATTTGGGAGACAGAGGCAGGTTGATCTCTTTGAGTTCGAGGTCAGCCTGATCTATAGAGATAGTTTCAGAACAGCCAGGTCTACACAAGGAAACCCAGTCTAGAAAACCCCCTCAAAATCTTTTTAAAGGTTTATCTATTTGTTTACTTATTTGTGTGTATGTGAATGCATGTGTGTGTGTGTGTGCGCGCATGTGTGTCCATACCTGTCTGTGAGTGCAGAAAGGTGGGTCGGTCTGAAGAGGGTGCTGTGTGCCCTTCATCCCTCTCTCATTGGTCCTTTGAAGCAAAGTCTTTCCGGGAACCTGGGTGTTCTTTGGCTTTGATAAAACTTCTTGCCCCAAAGCAACATATGGAAGGATTTATTTTGGCTTACAGTTCTAGGGGTAAGCTCCTTGTGGTGGGGAAGGGTGATAGCAAGTGGCAGGCTTGGTGGCAGGAGCAGGAACCTGAGAGAGCTCATCTCAGTCAGAGCCATGAAGCAGAGAGTGAACTGGAATCGAGGTGAGGGTTTTAACTCACAAAGCCTGCCCCGATGATATACTTATTCCAGCAAGGTTGACCTCCACCAAACCTCTCCAAACAGTGCCACGAACTGGGGACCAAGTGTTCAAATGCCTGAGCCTATGGGGGATATTTCTCACTTAAACCACCACCCTGGCATGCTCCAGGTTTTGGGGCTAGGCTGGGGGCTAGCACGCCCTACTGATTGCCTTGTCCTTCCCCCTCTAGGAACTGGAACTACCAGACGCGCACTGGATGCCTGGTGGGGTGGTTTGAATGAAAATGGCCCTCATAGTTTCCCAGGGAGCAGCGCTATTAGGAGGTGTGGCCTTGTTGGGGGAAGTGTGTTACTAGGGGCAGGCTTTGAGGTTTCAGATGCTCAAACCAGGCCCAGTGTCACTCTCTCTTCCTGCTGCCTGCTGATTCAGATGTAGAATTCCAGTTATCTCTCCAGCACCACGTCTGCCTGCATGCTGTCATGCTTCCTGCCATGATAACAATGAACTAAACCTCTGAATTATGAGCCAGCTCCAATCAAATGTTTTCTAAGAGTTGCTATGGTCATAGTGTCTTCACTGCAATAAAAACCCTCACTAAGATGCCTGGCTTCTTCCATGAGTGCTGAGATACTGAGCTCTGAGATAAAGTGCTCTTACCCACCCATCTGCCTCTCCAGGCCTGGAATCAGCCTGTGGGTTACGGGGATGCCAGTTATCTGGTTTTGTTTTTGTAGTTCCACGTGTGGGGTAAAGCTGTGCAAGAGAGAATGGGAACTTCTCTGCATTTCTTTTTACCTTCCCATGAATCTTTAACAACTTAGAAACAATTCCTAAAAAACTGCATTTGCTGGACAGTGGTGGTGCACGCCTTTAATCCCAGGAGTCAGGAGGCAGAGCCAGGTAGATCTCTGTGAGTTCGAGGCCAGTCTGATCTCTGTGAATTCGAGGCCAGTCTGGTCTACAAACTGAATTCCAGAACAGCCAGAGCTGTTACACAGAGACACCCTGTATATATATATATATTTAAAAAAAAAATCAACCAACGAAACAAACAAACAAAAAACAAAAGCAAAAACATGAGTTCATTTAAAGAAATATTATGTGTACAGTAAGAGACAGAGATGAACAGTCACTGTGAGGGTTGTAATGCAAATAACTGTCACTGTAGGGAAAGAAATGGTACAGGAGATTCTGGCTTCACATCCTGCGGTGTGGCTTTAGACAATTTCTTGCCTCAGTTTCTTCATCTCTGGGCAGGTGCATTCTGAAGCAGACTTAGAAACTGACTTTCCCTTGGGTGTAACTGTTTGTTTCATTGACACTGGAGACCAGGGCCTAAATTTGTTTGGTGATCCTGGTGAGGCAGCTGTCTGTCAGTCACTTGAAGTGGACAGAGGTGAAAGGTTATCCAGGATGCCCGAGTTGGGCACAGGTATGAACAGAGGGGCAAGTCTGAGCTAACTGAGAATGTGTGTGCCCAAATGGTCTGGATAGACAGTGAAAAAGCCTGGAGATATAGCTAAGTGGGAGACAATTTGCCTCACACATTTGATTTTCAAGAACACACATGCACACAAAGTGCACACATACATATGTACAACACACATGTACAGACACAATTGCCTGTGACCTAGCTTATCACCAAGTCACCTCCATCCTTATGTTTTAGGAAACTGGTAGTTCTACAAGCTGGCCTGGAGTTCTCCTTAACTTTTATTTTTTAATTTTATTTTTATTTTATGTGTTTGTGTGTTTTGCTTGCAGGCATCTCTGTGCACCATATGTGTGCAGTAACCAAAGAGGCCAAAAGAGGGTGTCTGATACCCCTGGAACTGGAGTTATACACAGTTGTGAGATACCATGAGAGTGCTGGGAATCAAACCCTGGTCCTCTAGAAGAGCATCCAATGCTCTTAATCACTGAGCCACCTCTCCATCCCCCTCCTTCATATATTTAAGAAGCCATGAGAGGAAGGAAAGGGCAGCTGGGGTGGCAGTTTGGCCAGCAGTTACATCTTGCTCCCCAGAGAATAGCTCAGGATCCAGAGACATTTGTAGACCTCCTGCTCTGGGCATGCAGGCCATGGCATCCCTTTAGAGCTTTTGTGAGCTAAATCAGGCCCTGGGGCTCTAGAACCAAGTGTCTCACCAAAAGCAATGGCCAGGAGGAGCTGGCCAATTACAAGGTGATAGCACTGGCATTCTGTGTCCAAGGTGGAATGACACCATCCTATAACTTAAGCTTGTTCCTAAATATCTCCTATGACTTAAATTAATTCATTTATATTAATCTATGCTCTGCCATGTGGCTCATGGCTGTTACCTCTCCTCCTGCACATTCTATTTATTCTATGTCTCCTGCCATCTATGCCATTCTTTTTGCCAGAGTCCTCTCTGTTTTTAGAAGTCCCACCTATACCTCATGCCTAATTATTGGTTATTCAGCTCTTTATATATGTATATCTTCACACCATGTGCAAATATCCCACAACATTTCCCCCTTTTTGTCTAAATATAAGGAAAGTTTTTAACTCTAACACAGTAAAACTATACACAACAAGAACAATTATCAGTTAGGAATTATATTCACAATGTTAGTCTATGTGCATTTGGCAAATTCAGAGAAAAATTTCCATTATCTCTTCTATCTTGGTGAGTCAAAGTTTTGTACATAATTTACTTTCTATCCTAACTTGTATCACCAACCCAAACCTATTTTTTTAGACCTGAAAACATTTTCTTAGATAAACAACTTAAGTTCATATGTCTCTCAACCTTATACATTTTACACCTCATTTGTGAATTTCTTTTCTGAATCTGGTAACAAGCGAAACTGTAACTATACATATATAGTTCTTAACCCTATCAAAGATCTGAGAAGGATATACTACTACCTGTTTAAATAGGAAGTGCAGAACAAACAGCTTCCAAAATTAACAACATACATCTGGCTGCCTGGACAATCACTTCAAGGTTCCTCTGTAATGTTGGGGTATGTAATGTTAGCCTGCAGGCTAGAATATTTGACAGATTTTTCTGTAAAGCAGAAGTTCTGAAGAACTGTCCTAACTTTCCTTGACAAAGTTCAGTAGTTATTTTTTTATATATATCCTATTTTTTCTGTTTGGACAGCATACTATCAGCATTCAAAGCCAGTGCAATTTTTTTGCCCAGTGACTGGCTTTGCCACATTGGAAGCAAACTCCATATGGAGGTACTCTGAGACCTATCATCTGTTTTTGAAGTAAATTGGTGCTGTCAGGAGCAGACATGTCTTACTGTTATGAAAAGACTTATGTCATTAATACATTTTAAATGCCATATTCTGTAGGCCTTTGAAGTGTTTAAAGATCATCTATTTATCTAAAATATATTTCTGTATGGCCTTGAAAATATACCTAATATGACTGCAAGTTTGGTTGTTATAGATGACTAACTACTAACCTGCATTTCTTAATTATCCTAAATGTTTTATAGTAATATAAAGGACTAGAACTTTATATTACAGTTTTAAAAGAATTGCTTATGTTCAATACCCTAAACAAGAATAGAAACAAGTATACAGTATGTCCTAACAAAAGACTTTAAATTTGTATCAATATACAAAAATCCATAACAGTATAAAATATTTGATATTAGTAGTTGCTTTTTAGTTTATGGTAGACTAAATAATCTACCTTTTTATCCTATCATTCCTATATTCCCCTTTTTCTTTGCAGAACAAGATTTTTAAATCTAATCTTCTTTGTAGACCCACACTCCTTCATTTCTAGGTTCTGGGAATTAGATGGATTGTCTTACATGCTGGATAAGTGCTCCACTACCGAGCTAGATACCTTCGGCACTTCTAGATTACTTTTTGTTCAAATTGTTTCTGTTTTTAAATACTAGGAACCTCTTCTGCTGGATCTTGTGACATACTTTCATAAATTTTTAAATTCCTTTATTTTATTCTTTATTTTCAGATAGAGTCTTGCTACGAAGCTCAGACTAGTCTCAAAGTTGTTATGTAACCTAGGAGGCCTTTGGCCCCCCAAGTGCTGGATTACGGGTGTGTGTCACTGTCTAGGGTTAGAAGAGAACCCATTTCTGTGAAGGAAACCATTTCATTGGAGCTTCGCTTACTGTTCAGAGCTTTAGCCCTTTGTCACTGTGGCAGGAAGCATGGTAGCATGCAGTCAGACTTGGTGCGGGAGAAGTAGCTGAGAGTTCTACATCCGATCAACAAGAAGAGACAGTGAACTAACCTATGTCTTGCTTAAGCATCTGAGACCTCAAAGCCATCTGTCCCAGTGACGTACTTCTTCCAACAATGCCACACCTACTCCAGCAAGGTCACACTTAATAGTGCCACTCACTCCCTGGAAGCCTATGGGGGTCATTTCCTTTCATACCACCACAGCCACCATGACGAGCTCAAGAATTTTTTAAAAGTTTTAGCAATGTTATTTCTCTAATTTTATTTATAGGTGTCTTACTTACATGTATATTTGTGAACCGTGTGTGTGTGGTGCCCTCAGAGGTCAGAAGAGGGCATTAGATCCCCTGGAACCGAAATTAGAGGTAGTTACACCCTGCCCTGTGGATACTGGGAATTAAATCTAGGTCTTCGGCAAGAGCAGTGAATGCCCTTAACTGCTGAGCCATCTCTCTAAGTCCTGGTTTTTCCCTCTCCTCTCCTCTCTTCTCCTCTTCTTTTCAAGGCAGGTATCTCCACATATCCCTGGCTGTCCTGGAATTCACTCTGTAGACCAGGCTGGCTTCAAACTCACAGAAATCCACCTGCGTCTGCCTCCTGAGAGCTGGGATTAAAGGTGTGCGCCACCACCATACATGGCCAGCTCCCTCACCACTCTCTGTTTATTAAAAGCATTTTCCTTTTTTCTAAGACGCTTCAGGTTCCTATTCTCCTTTGCCTGCTCCGGTCTTCAAATCAGTCATTTCTCCAGGAAGTAAACAATTCTCTTCCTTTGCAGAATAGCATCAGAAACCATGGCTCCTGGAGTGAGGTTTTTTAAACCCCTCTCAGTTTACAAATGAAAATAAAATGTTTCCCTAAACCCTACTCATACAAGTATCTTCAAATATTTCTCTGTGTAACCATTCATACCTGTGTTAGCTAGAAATGTGCTCATAGTGTCCACACTGATTCATCAACTCCAGTCTATTCCATGGTTCATCTTAGCCCTGTTACCTTGGCAACTGTGAGCTTCTCCAACAGTAGCAAAGCTCACGCCCACCCACAGCACACACTTATTTAATTATTCCACTCCATTGTGCATACCTAGCTGTGTTTGTACTCACACGGGGAACAAGCCCCTCACTTTCAGTGCGCTGCCTATGCCAGCTAGCCTCCCTCCAGTCTACTCATCCAATTTTTCCTGAGGTCGGCACCCTGCCCTCAACCCAGTCCCCTGCGGCGAAGTGATTGCACACATTTATCTAAATTTTTTTTGTTGCTGTTGAGTCCCTTCATAGGATCCCCCCCAACTTCTAGAGGATTCTTGAAGTCTTTGTGTATACTACAGGCTGACTCTTTGTGGATTTCCACAAGGACAACAGCGAATGGTACTCACCGTTGCAGTGTGGTACAGAGAACTTCCTCTGCTCTGCGCATCTCCCGTGCTCTAGCCTTCCCTCGGACCCCTGGCATCTATTCGCCATTCTATCGTCTCTATGGTTTTCTGTTATTTTTTTTCACATTGCCTTCTCTTACTTAGCAGTGAGACTTTTAGCTTCTTCCTCTTCTTATTATGGTTACATAGATATTTTTTTTCTACTGCTAAATAATATTCTACTGTTTGGTTCTACCCTCTTTGTTCTCTTATTCAGACTCAACTAGGTTGCTTCTGGGTTTCAGCAGTGATAGATGACGCTTCTATGAACATTGGCCTACAGGCCTTGGTGTGAGGTGTGTGGCCAGGTCTGAGGGTTGGTCTTATGCACTGACAGTCTGTGTGTTCATCTGGTGTGTAAGAAGCATCTCTCACAGGCTTCTAGGTTTTTTGTTTTGTCGGGGTCTGGTGGCAGCCTGGACCCTAAATTAAGTCTCTGAACCAGACCCCAACATAAACTATCTCTCTCTGGACCAGCGTGGAGGCATGGGAATAAAGACACAACTCACATGGCTTTATCGGGAGGGAGATTCTCAGAGGTCCCTCATGAAGTTCTGAGTTCACATGCTGAAAATTCCTCTCGTTTATTCTCCAAACAGTATACCAAAACTTAACTGAGGGGAAATACATTAGCATTCTGTCTCCTAGGTAACCAGGTGAATGGCTTTTAGTCACATCCACATCTACCTATCTGCTCTGTATGCTAGGTGGCACATAGGCTTGAATCAACATCTCTATCAGGCATCCTCCAAATTACAAAGAAAGGAGCAAAACAACATCCTGACCCTTTGTTAGGGCAGTGACAGCCTGTCTGCAGGGCTACGGGACCACTTCAGATACTGACTATGGCTTTAGAGCCTGGCTGCCACACCATAGAGAAATATGGGCCTATGTCATTTGCCTTTGATGGTCTGGGGCTCAGACTACATTGCGAGGCTCTTCCTCTATGAGCTCCCCCAGCTTCAGTCTCCAAAGTGCTGGGATTGCAGGTGTACTACCATGCTGTGCTTTCAGTTTTAAGATGGTCTTATTTTTTTTAAGGTTTATTTATTATGTATACAGTGTTCTGTCTGCATGTATGCCCGCAGGCCAGAAGTGAGTACCAAATCTCATTGCAGATGGTTGTGAGCCACCATGTGAGTGCTGGGAATTGAACTCAGGACCTCTGGAAGAGCACCCAGTGCTCTTAACCTCTGAGCCACCTCTCCAGCCCTACAATGTTCCCTGGCTCAGGGATTTGATGATTTGATACAAACTAGTGCCATCTGGGAAGAGGGCTCCTCAGTCAAGAAAGTACTTCTGTAAGAGGACCTGTGGGCAAGCCTGTGATTAATGATTGATGTGGGAGGGAGGGAGTGCCCACAGGTCCACCCTACTGTAGGTGGTGCCACTCCTGGGCAAGAGCTCCTGGGCTGTATAAAACAGGTGGTGAGCCAGGGAAGGCACGTGACCTCTGCTTCAGTTACCGCCTCAGGCTCTGTCTGCCCTGGCTGCCCTTCATGGTGGACTATAAGCTGTAAGATGAAATGACTCCTCCCCCTGAAACTGATTTCCGTCATGGTGTCCATCACAGCAACAGAACTCAAACAAGAACAGATGCCTTCCTCAGTTTCCTTCCCATGACTTAGACGCCCCACACACCGACAACTTTCCTTGCTCATGCCTCCCTGAGGAACACCTCAGCTAATGCCTCATTGTCTTAGTCACTGTCCTATTGCTGTGCAGAGTCACCATATCCAGGGCAACGCTTATAAAGAAGACGTTTAATTGGGGCTGGTTTACAGTCAGAGATTTAGTCTATTATCATCATGGTGGGGAGCATGGCAGCCCATAGACATGCTGCTGGAGAAGTAGCTGAGAGTTACATCCTGTTTAGCAAGCAGAGAGAGAGAGATTGGGCTTGGCAGGGGCTTTGGAAGCCTCCAAGCCCACCCCCACTGAGACACTTCCTCCAACAAGGCCACTCCTTGATGATTAAGTCTACAAATATATGAGCCTATGGGGACCATTCTTAGTCAAACCACCATTCCACCTGATCATTAGTATTCCTTTTCTTCCAATTTTGAGCTCTTTCTCTCCTCCCTCAAACCTAGATTCTTTACTTTTTATTTATGTGCAGATATATCTGAGTTTGAGTGTGTGCACTTGAGTGTAGTGCCTACAGACAACAGCAGAGGGCATCAGATGCCCTGGAGCTGGAGTTACATGCCGCTGTGAGTCACCTGATGTGGAAGCTGGCAATCCAGCTCTGGTTGTCTGCCAAGAACACGGCATGCTTTTAACCATTGAGCCTGCTAGTCACGTCCATTCTTCTGCATCAAGTCAGTCACATAGTCTGGATTCGCCTACATTCTCCACCTTTCTGCCACAGATGCTGCTTAGAAGTCTCTCTAGTCAGCCCTGCTCTTTGAAGTTGATGCTTCAGACATACCAGGCGATTTCAAGTGTCTGGATCTTTGCATAAGCTGTCTCTCTTATGCTGGAACACACCCCTCCTCTCACGAATTCCCTAGGAAATCAAAATTCAGCGTGTGGAGGTGCAAAGCCATCCGTAGACATTTGCTTTCTTCAGTCTACACTCTTGCTACCCAAGTGTGGCCCACCATCTAGAAGCTGATAGGAATGCACTCTCCAGCTCCATGTCAGACCTGTCACATCAGGATCTGATTAACGAACCAATTAATTAGAAGTAAGGTCTCCTGTAGTTCAGGCTGGCCTTGAACTCATTGTGTAGCTGAGCCTGACCTTGCACCCTTGATCCTCGTGTCTGTACCTCCTGGGTGCTGGGATTAAGGGGTGTATCGCCGGGCTCCAGAATTTTCTTTTAAAGATTCCCCAAGGAGACTCCTGTGCAGTTCAAGTGTAGGATGTCGTTCACCTGCAGCCTGCACAGAGCTGCTTTGCCCAGCACATCATATTCATTCACTAAAACAACAGCACAGGTTTTGTTTAAGTTCTCAGTTTCCCCTGTGACTGCTGTGGAGCGAGACTTAAGTCTCATCAGGAAGCCGACTTTAACCATAACCACTTGTGCCTCTACAGCATTAGCTGATAGGTACCTCCATCACAAAGAATCCTGGATCCACAGTTAAGCAGGACTTGGGGCCACAGTTTTCCTCAGCAGCCTTATTATCACCTTCTAGAGCTCCAGAGCCAGACCACAGGGAGGGACCACTTCCAGCTCACTCCTAGCCTTGCTTATCTATCCTATCACCAAGGCAAGAGACATTTCCAGTGATAGGGCTTGTCTTAGTTAGGGTTCCTACAGCTGCAATGAAGCATCATGACCAAAAAGCAAGCTGTGGAGGAAAGGGTTTTGTCTTACATTTCCACATTGTTGTTCATCACTGAAGGAAGTCGGGAACTCATGCAGAACAGGAACCTGGAGGCAGGAGCTGATGTAGAGGCCATGGAGGGGGGCTGCTTATTGGCTTGTTCAGTCTGCTTTCTTATAGAACCCAGGAACAATAGCCCAGGGATGGCATTACCCATCTGGGCTGGGCCCTCCCCCATTGATCACTAAATGAGAAAACGTCTTAGAGTTGGATCTCATGGAGGCATGTCCTCAGCAGAGGCTTCTTCCTCTCTGACTCTATAGCTTGTGTTATTCTTTTGGTCTCTGGTCCCTTTAAGGGACAAGCCACGCCCACTCCCCACGACCTCTGACCTCTCGTCGCCATTTTGAATCTCTCTTACTGTCCTCTCTTGGCGAGTGCACACGTCTCTCTCTCTCTCTCTCTCCTTTCTCTTCTCCTTCTCTCTCTCTCTCCTTTAAGTAATAAATGTTCAGTTTTATGTCTATTTACTGTGTCTTGTAAGCCTTTTACCCACCGTCTGCTCACATGGTCCCCGGGGATCTTGCAGGGACCCACAACCATCTCTGCCCGGCTACTGGCTACTCTGTGAGCCTGCTGGGGACACGCCAGGATTTTTAAAAGAAAGCACAAAAGCTTGGGCCAAGTTGACCCAAAACCAACAGTACAGGGCCTGAGCATTGGTTCTGCACCCCTAGTACTGGGATTTATTTTTAAACAATTGTATGGCCTTTGGGAACAACTGTTTTGACTTTTACAAGATACTTTGCTTTAGTCTTTAGAAATTTTGGGGATTTTTTTTTAAACTTCTTAAGTTGTATTTGTGTGTTTCTTAAATGTATCTCTAAGTCTGTAAAACATTTAAGGGTTAGATATAACAATAATCATCTTACATAGGGCAGGACAACAATGTAAAGTTCAAAGCCACCCATAGCAAATGGCGGGCTACGGAGATAAGCTTAGTGGAGCACTCTGAAGCCTGTTGTCATCTATCCCAATCCAAGTAAGGGTCAGGTGATTGCAGAAGTTCATTACTAAGAAGATACTAAAGTAAACTGCTAGCAATGTCAACACAGCAGTAAAAGGCTTTGTTCATTTGTATTAATTATCTGGCTGTCTCATCCTGGAGCACTTTTATAGGGGCTCTGTATTATTTCTCTGAGCCTTGATGAATTCAGTGGGGTGATCCTTAGCTGACTGGTCTAGCCTAGGGCCAAATGAGAAGAGTCACAGGTCTCCCTGGCTAGGTAAACAGTCCCTGCCCCCAGGGGAGAGACAGCTGAACCCCCCCCCCCCCCCACGCACACACACACTGAATCCCTTTAAATTTTTTTTTTTTTGTTTTTTTGTTTTTTTTTTTTTTTTTTTTTTGGTTTTTCGAGACAGGGTTTCTCTGTGGTTTTGGAGCCTCTCCTGGAACTAACTCTTGTAGACCAGGCTGGTCTCGAACTCACAGAGATCCACCTGCCTCTGCCTCCCGAGTGCTGGGATTAAAGGCGTGCGCCACCACCGCCCGGCTTAAATTTTTGTTTTTGTTTTGTTTTTGGAGACAGGGTTTCTCTGTAGCAGCTTTGGAGCCTGTCCTGGAACACATTCTCTAGACCAGGCTGGCCTTGAACTCAGAGATCTGCCTGCCTCTGCCAACAAGTGTGTGGCACCCAGCTCTCCCTGCCGGTTTTTCCCTTTGTGTTGACCTGTTGGTGAGTCCGTAAGGCCTTCTAAAGTGTCACCAGCACTGGGTTTGGTCTCCTCACGGTTTTTTTCCCCAGGAACTCTGGTTTAATGTAAATCTACCCATATTTGTTTTCATGTAACTCAGGCAGGGCTCAGTTTACATTTTGGTCTAGGACATTTTACTTCATTAAAATCTCTTTTACTTTACAAAGGCTCTGTCTTACCATGACAGGACATACCGAAGTCACTGAATCCTGATCCTGAGGTTAGAGAATGTCCTTTGATCTTTTCCTTCATCCTTTTTTTTTTTAAAAAAAAAATATTTATTTGTATTTTATGTGTGTTATTCTTTTGGTCTCTGGTCCCTTTAAGGCACAAGCCATGCCCACTCCCAGCAACTTCTGACCCCTGCCCCGCCATCTTGAATCTCTCTCCCTGTCCCCTCTTGGCATTCATGCCTCTCTCTCTCTCTCTCTCTCTCTCCTCTAAGCAATAAAGGTTCAGTTCTGATTCATACTATGTGTCTGTAACATGTCCCTACCCACGCACCTGTTGGAAACCCAAGCGGCCGGGCTCGGGGATTTATTAATATTAATGTGCATTGTTATTTTGCCTGCATGTATGACTGTATGAGGGTGCCAGATCTTGGAGTTAAGACGGTTGCGAGCTGCCATGTGGGTGCCGGCAATTGAATATGGGTCTTGTGGAAGAGTAGTCAGTGCTCTTACCTGCTAAGCCATCTCTCCAGCTCCCCTTTTCCTCAACTCTTTTTTTTTGTTTGTTTGTTTTTCGAGACAGGGTTTCTCTGTGGTTTTGGAGCCTGTCCTGGAACTAGCTCTTGTAGACCAGGCTGGTCTCGAACTCACAGAGATCCGCCTGCCTCTGCCTCCCGAGTGCTGGGATTAAAGGCGTGCGCCACCACCACCGCCCGGCTCTTCCTCAACTCTTAAATGAGCAGAGTTTCATGTGACCTCGTGAACTCTGCATCAAACATTGATTTTAAATATCTTTAACATTTTGACTACTACTTTTATCTTATTTTTTTTCTTTACCATCCAACTCTTCCCATAGGTTCCAAGTGTATTGGATCCCAGGAAGCTCTTTGGCAGACTTAACCTTAGTCTTGTTTCCTTGTATTCTACCGACTACAAAAACCAGCAATCGTCTCCACCTCATGTTCTCTTGCACAAGCAAATTTCCACTCAACAGTCATCTCACCCTAAAACATAATTTTTGTTATGCATAATAGTGACTATGGAAACTCTATGGCAACCTAACACTCTCCTATTTTTTCCATGTTACGCTCATAGGCCACAAAATCTGTTCTAATCTCCAGCCTGTTTTAAAATAAAGATTTATTTATCTATGTATTTTGTGTACATGAGTGCTCTACGTGCATGTATTCCTGCGTGACAGAAGAGGGCATCTGATCCTATTATAGATGGTTGTGAGCCACCATGTGCTTGATGGGCATTGAATTCAGGATGGCAATAAGAAACAGTCAATGCTGTTAACTGCTGAGCCATCTCTGCTGCCCCCAACCTCTAGCCATTTAAAGAGCATAGCTAGACTTGCACTGGACCACAGTCATCTAATGGGCATGTCACCCTATACCACACGGAGGAAGGCAGCCTCACTGGAATCTCCCCCGTTCTTCCCACTTCCCCCTGGTACAGCATTCAGCCTTCAAGGCCTGTTTCAGCATTCCCTGTAGGGGGTGGGGCATGCAAATGCTGACACAGCAGGAAGGCATACTATCCCATAGCTACACGGAAAGGTAGCCATTTCATGATTTGGTGCAGGAGGTTCTTCTGTTCATGTGTTGCTTTCATTGGCTAATGAATAAAGAAACTGCTTTGGGCCTGATAGGGCAGAACTTAGGTAGGCATGGAGAAGACAGAACTGAATGCTGGGAAGAAGGGCAGAGTGAGAGACACCATGGATCTCCTGCCTAAGAGGGATGCTGGTTAGAATCTGGCCAGTAAGCCACAGTCACATGGCGATACACAGATTAATAGAAATGCGTTAAATCAAGATGCAAGAATTAGCCAATAAGAAACTAGAGCTGATGGGCCAAGCAATGTTTTAATTAATACAGTTTCTGTGTGGTTATTTCAGGTGTAAGCTAGCCAGGTGGCCGGGACAAACAAAGGGGCACCCTCCTTGCTCAACAATGATTCTTCCTGCGCATGCTTCATCCTTAGTTGCCTGCCTTGGGTACCATACCTATAACCAGGACCATGGAATCGCACATCTGCAGCTCATCTTTGGTTCTGTTCGTCTCTGTTTGGGAACCAATTATTATGTGCTACACTAATCCTGGGGAGCCATCAGCAAACATCAATCCAGATAGAGAATTGTTGACAGACCCAAGTAAAGGTACCACTGAAGTCCAGCTTGGTGAGTCAATGAGTTTTATTGGGATTACTTACAGGGCTATGAATGAGTTGTTACTTATGTGAGCAGAAGTGACTCAAAGGCAGTTTATCGCTAAAGCCCACCTATAGATGGGTGTCACACACCCAACAAGGGGGTATGTGACAGCTCATAAAGGCTGGAAGCACCGAGCACAGTGTATAACCACACAGCTCACACACTGGAGAGTGTCCCTGTAGGTAGTTCAGTTGAGCTGAGCCTCTTCCAGACTGCTCAGCTGGTCTCTTCTATTACCAGACAGCTCAGCTTGTTGAGGGAGGGACCTAGTGAACCTGGTCAGCTTTAGGGACTTCCTGAAGCTGTTTTAAGTTCTGTGTTTCTGGAGCTTAAAAAGCTTTCCTTTAAGATGGAGTATTTCATGTCCCCTGTTTGACCTCCCTGTAAATAGCCTGTGTCTTAATGAGCATCCCCCTTAGATGTTAGGTTTTTATGTTAGAAGAGCCATCTACACAACAGGAGTCTGCTGGAGCAGCTTGGGAAGATGTAACTGGGCAAGGATGGAGAGAGGGTGTCAGTCCTCAGAATTGAGAGATGGTTGGAAGCTGGGGTGAAGGGATGACCTTTCTCCTGCTGAGATCCCTTCAGCCCTCTGGTCTGGCAAGAAAGGAGCAGGCTACAACATTTAAGCATAGGTCTGGGGCTTCAGACAGGCTCCAGACAGGGAGCTAGCGACGGCTCACAAAGGCTTGCCATCTGTGGATCTAACTCTGTTGCCACCTAGTTTTCCTGTCAGTGTATGTCAGTAATTCATAGTTCATCCTGTCTGCTGCTTCTTGAGGGCACTTGTGCTGGTTTGAATAAGAATGCCCCCCCATACTCATATTTGAATGCTTAGGGAGTGGCATTAGGAGGTGTGGCCTTATTGGAGTGGGTGTGGCCTTGTTGGAGGAAATGTCTCACTGGGGGTAGGCTTTTGGCATTTCATATGCTCTAGACAGGCCCAATGGCTTTCTGTCTTCCTGCTTATCCAGATGTAGAATTCTCAGCTACTCTCCAGCTTCATGACTGCCTGCATGGCACCATGCTTCCTGCCATGATGATAACCGACTAAACCTCTTAATTTTAAGACAGCCCCGATTAAATGCTTTCTTTTATAACAATTTTTGTGGTCATGGTGTCTCTTCACAGCTATAGAACCCTAATTAAGATATCGCTCGTGGAGCTGCGTATATTACTCTGCTCTTAACGTGTGCACTCTTGGGGCCTATGAGATGGACACCTGACCTCCTTCTTGCTCTCTTTCATCTTGTAGACTGCATCATAGAGAGAATAGTGGTAGCCCTGGCCTGGCAGTATTTTGACAAAAACGGCTTAGGAGTCATCTATGGGATCTCTGGGCCATCCACCCAAGTGGATGTTCTTTCTGTCTTCACTGAAGGAGAAGGGCACTTATTTTGTATTCCCATACTTCCTTGGTCATTGGTTCCTTGTGCATCATTGAACATCTTGGCAACACCATGGGAGGCAGCCACACCAGAAGACTTGTTTGTGGTATGAATTGAAAGGGAGACAAGCAGGGTACAGAACTGAGCCTCTGTACTGCTGGGATCTAACCGAACCTGTCAAAATGGCTTTTAGGGTACATTGCATTGTGTGACGTTCTACATCATATACATGATAGCTATACAACTCTCTTAAATGTGTGCATCCTCCTTAGCAAGTCCAATCAAGTTTCCTATGTCAGAAAACAAGGGTTTCCCCCAGCTGAGTATTAGTTTGCATGCAGGGGTTAAATTGTAATATGTATATACACATGCAATTACAAATATGTCTATATCTTCTCAACTATGACTTAAAACAATTCCCAGCCCTTCAAAATGAACTTGAGAAATTTAGACTGATTTTTTCTTAACAAAATGAGAACATATTTTCCTGAAAATTTATTTCCTTAATATTTTTCAAGTTCCTTCCCTTAAGTCTAGCATATTCTTTTCAAGAATTATACCTTAGTGGTAGGGCACTTGCCTACTATTCATGAGATCCTGGGTTCAATTCCCAGTACTAGGGTGTGAAAGGAAGGAAGTAAATCAGACAAAGTGACAAAGGCCTGTAATCCCAGCCTTTGAGACTGAAGTAGCATATGGTAGTTTGAATATAATTGGCTCCCATAAATTAAAAGGGAGTGGCTCTATTAGGAGGTGTGGCTCTGCTGGAGTAGGGGTGTGGCCTTGTTGGAGGAAGTGTGTCACTGTGGGGGCGGGCTTTGAGGTATCCTATGATCAGGATACTGCCCAGTGTCTAAGTTGACTTCATTCTCAGTTGCCTGCAAGATGTAGGACTCTCAGCTACTTCTCCAGCACTGTATCTGCCTGCATGCTGACCGATTGAGAGTGTTACAGCTCCAGAGGAAAAGGCATTCTGAATTGTCAGGAAGTCAGGCTATACCTGAAGCTTGGCCACGGAGAGAGAGCTCAAACGGGGCTTCTCACTCAGGGCCTCAGCTTCCCCAATTAGTTTCTGCTTGTAAATTCCGGATTTGATGACATAATCTTTCTGCAGTTGTTTCTTTCATTTGGAAGTCTCACCCTAGAGCACGGTGCTCTGCCTGGACCCTCCTGTTAAGGAAAGCTTTAACAGGGCTTTCTGCATCTACTTCCATGGGATGCTGTTGAGATTCAGTTTGATGATGATTTGCTCTGTCATCCATACCATCTGTCTACCTACCCATTTATCTCTTGCTGCTTATTCGTTTAGTTGAGTTTGTTATATACTTAATAAACACACTCATTTAAACCCAAAGTGTGGCTATTATAAATCACTCTCTGGCTGGGCGGTGGTGGCGCACACCTTTAATCCCAGCACTTAGGAGGCAAAGGCAGGTGGATCTCTGTGAGTTCTAAGCCAGCCTTGTCTACAGAGTGAGATCCAGGACAGCTAGGGCTACAAAGAGAAACCTTGTCTTGAAAAACAAACACAAAACAAAACAAAACAAAAAAATCACTCTCTGGATCAAATAGAACAGCCCCAATTTTCAAAATTTAAAAAGAAATTGTGAACTAGTAAAAATATTAAATGTTTTTGTAATAGGTATTAATTTAAATTTTCATGTCATAAGATTTTATCACCTAAAAATGAAAGTCAGAAGACAACCCAGCAGACAACATGCACTCATATACACACTTATACACTCACACACTCATACACACGTATACACTTACACACACTCATACACACACTCATTCAAACACACAGACTTATACACACACTCATTCAAACACAGACTTATACACACACTCATTCAAACACACAGACTTATACACACACTCATTCAAACACTCACACATGTACACACTCATGCACACACTTATACACTATACACATACACACTTATACACATTCACACACTCATTCAAACACTCACACTCTCATACACATACACACACACACTTATACACTCACATACTCAAACACACACACTTATGCACACACACACACTTATGATCACACACACTCATGTACACACATTCTCACTCATGCACACACACACATACACTAACACACACATTTTATTACTAAAAAGAGTTTTAGGGCTGGCGATGAGTTCAGAGTCAGAGTGCTTACCCAGCTTGTGAAGCTCTGGTTTCAATCTCCCCATCACAAGAACAAAAATCGAAATAAACCAAACCAAGCCCAAAAGCCCAACACCTGGTTCCACTTTTCTGGGAGAAAGTGATAGAAAAAGGCTGATCGCCAATACAAACGTCCCACAAAACTGGCAGATTGCTTATAAGAGAGAAAAAGCTCCTACGAAAACAAATCTGTTTTTTATATAAATTTATTAAAACTAATCACAAATTTAGAATAATAATGATTTTCCTTTATAAATTTGTTTGGTCCAATAGGAACATGGCACTATTTCATATTTGTTCAAAAAACAATAAAACTCTTGGGAGTTTTGAACACACACACTCCATCACTTCTGCGGATGACCTGAGGCCTGGCAGGTCTTTAGAACTCATTGTGGGCATGCTGGAGTCAGGCTCCTTGATCTCGTGAGACACAGAACCAGAGACTCTGCTTTGGGAGACCCCAGGCACCACATCAGGCCGTGCCTTGGCCAGTGTGCTTCCTTGTTCCCTCTGTCAGCCTTTATTCACAAACTTTAATCTTTGTCAGGACACAGCTCTCCCTTGCCAGGATGACAGTGTGGTCGGCTTTGTTCTAGATTGTTACCTGGCTGTCTTTGCTTCTTATCCCCAGCTGTCCCACACAAATCCCATGCTTGACCCTTTCTATCAAAGTTTTCTCCCCCAGAGTTTCCAGTTTTGCTCTTTTTTGGTAGCAAAAGTTCCATCTTTATGTCCATTTAAAGAATTGCTAGATGTAAACTGAATTTGTGTAATCCTGCTAACTTCCTTGCAGTTTTTTCCTAGACCCTTCTAATTTCCAGTTGCAGTTTCGATAGAATTTATTTTGCATCCACTGTACCACTTTTGTGGATTTGTAGTGTAACAAAGGGTCTTATCTTGCCCAGGTTAGCCTTGAACTCCCAAACCTCTTGCTTCTCCCTCCCCAGATTCCTGAGGTTCTAGGCAGACATCACTGTGCCATCTATCCTCACCCTCCGCTGATTTAGTTTTGATGCTTCGTAGTCCCCACATCTTTTTTTCTGGTTGCTTTTATCAGTTTGTGGGCGCACACACACCTCCTGCTTTTGTTAGAGAAGATGCGGAGAGAAAGTTCTAGGGTCCCTGCTTACCTTTGAGCGTCTTCTTTTGCTCCCATAGTTGCTTGGAAATCTGTCTGGAGATGGAATTTTAATTTGAACCCATTTTGTCTGTACAAAAGCTTATGTGACTGGTCAAAACTAGGAACTTGTCAAAAGGATGAGGAGAATACATGGATTTGCTCTCCTGGGCAGAAAGGCAGGGAGGAGACCAAGGGGGATGGGGCATCATATGGTTTTGAAGGAGCAGAGGACTGGAGGAATAGCTAATGTTCCACAGGAAATAGATTATGTTTTAACTGTGCTTTTGAAAAAAATATGTTCCCAAATTCTGTAACACTACTCTCCAAGTTAAAGCTGAATTCTTCATTCTTTTGAACACCAGGCAGACTTTGTGACTTATTTCTAAGGAACAGAACAAAGAAGTAACACTGTGTGACTCTGGGGATGAGGTTGTACAAAGGCACTGTGTCTTCCCTCTTGGCTGCCTTTAAGAGGTGTACCTGCTAGTTTTATGTTAACTTGACAGTTATCTGAAAAGAGAGAAGCTCAATTGAGAAAATGCCTCCTTAAGAAGGACTGCAGGCATGCCTGTAGACTATTTTCTTAGTTAGTGATTGATGGGGGAGGGCCCAGCACATTGTGAATGGTGCCATCTCTGGGCTGGTGGTCCTAGGTTCTATAAGAAGGCAGGCTGAGCAAGCCATAGGAAGCAAGCCAGGAAGCAGCACTCCTCCATGGCCTCTGCATCAGCTCCTGTCTCCAGGTTCCTGCCCTGCATGAGTTTCTGACCTAACTTCCTCTGATGATGAACTGTGATGTGGAAGCATAAGCTGAATAAACCCTTTCCTCTCCAAGTTGCTTTGCTCATGATGTTTCATCACAGCAGCAGAAACCCTAGTTGAGACAAGTTGGTACCAGGAGTGGGGTATTGCTGTAACAGACCTGAACATATGTTTTGAGAGGATTGTGGAAGCTCTCTAGAACTCTAGAAAAGCCATTGAGTGTTGAGATCCCAGGGAACTGCTCTGTAGGAGCTTGAAGGATACCACTGTGAAGGGCAATGTAGATGAGGGAAGCCTGGCTTATGAAGTTTCATAATTTGGACCATTTATTGTGAATTAAGATTCTGTGTTCTGGTAGCTGAGGGTGAAGGATCAGCTGCAATGAACAAGATACAAGAACTACCTGAGTAAAGTCTCTGCTGGAATACTTGATGCTGGCCAGAGATATAAGTTTCTGTTTAAAGATACTAGCCAAGTGGGGGTTCCAAAGACTTTGGGCCAGGTGGACGGGGGTAGGTCAGACTTCAATATAATTATGGTATAAAAAGACATTAAAGACAATTTCATAAAGCTCCAGAACAGACACTGTGAAGCTGAGAAATTAGCAGTGATTAAGAAGAGACTAGTACCGTGAAGGTGACATCTTCTGGGAAGTGTTTCCTGAGAGCACAGAGAAGGGGTGTTCCACAGACAGCCAAGGCTGTACCTCGTTCTAGCAGCTGAACTTGGGAGTGTAAGACTCACTCAGGCGGTACTGGTTTTGAAGGCATGAAGGGGTCGTGGTCAGCAGCTGATGTTTGGTACTGCAGAAGCCCAGGAGATGCTATTGATGAAGGTGCAGCCTCCGTGGCAATTGAAGGCCCAGAATTTTAGGGGCCAGGAAGAGAAGTCGAGGCTTGGCACGGTGGAGAGAGCCCAGGTGTGGCTATTGGTGAAAGCACAGCCCAGTTGCAGCAGACGCCCCCAGTATTTTGGAGATGCCAGTGCTGTAGGGTGACCACCAAGAATAGCAGCCAGAGTGAAGAGGATTCTAGCCAGCTTAGAAGATGGGCTGTGTTTGCTGCAGAGGGCGGAGCCAGGGAAATGACCCTTTGGAGGAGCCCAGAAGACTGTGTGTGAATATGGAATGGTATTGGACATGAAGTTATTCACACTGTTCGGTTTTGCTTTGTTCAGTTTGTGGCTATGCTCTAGCTCTCTTCTCTTGAAGTAAGCAAGTATTTAACTTAATTTTGATTTTTTTTATGGGAACCCACAGAGAAGAGACTTTGAACTTTTAAAAGAGATTTTTGATTCTTAAAGAGACTGGCTATTTTTTTAAAGACTAACCTCTTTTTTTGTTGTTTTTGTTTGTTTGTTTTGAGACATGGTTTCATTGTATTGCTGTTCTAGAATTCACTCTGTAGACAAGGTTGGCATGGAACTTATAGAGATCCTCCTGCCTCTGCCTCCTGACTGATGAGATTAGAAGTGTGTGCCACCATCACCAGGCTTGTAGGTCATTTTCTTAATTAGTGATTGATGGGAGAGGGATCAGCCCATTATGGGGTGGTGCCATCCCTGGGCTCGTGGTCCCGGGTTCTATAATAAAGCAGACTGAGAAAGCCATGGGGAGCAAGCCAGTAAGCAGCATCCTTCCATGGCCTCTGTATCAGTTCCTGTACCCAGATTCCTGCCTCGCTTGACTTTCTTTGACGGTCTGTGATGTGGAAGCACAAGCTGAATGAACCCTTTTCTTTCCAACTAGCTGTGAGTGTGGTGTTTCATCACAGCAGTACAAACCCTAAGACAGGAGGTCTAATGGTTTCCACTTTCTCTTTTTGGGGACGATTGCTTTGAGGGAAAGTGCCACACAGAAGTCTGACTTTTTATTTTCAACTTAAAAACAAAGTAACTGTGCGTGTACAAGCATGGTTATTGGTGCTTGAATGCAATTGCTGTGGCGGGTAGAAGAGGGTATTGTATCTCTTAGAGCGGGAGTTAGAGTTGGCTATGAGCTGTCCAATGTGGGTGCTGGAAACCAAGCTCAGGTCCTCTGCAAGAGCAACAGAGACCCAAACACTGAGCCATCTCTCTAGTTCCAAAGTCTGACTTTTTAAAGGCTACCATGTTACTAGGAAGCCCAAGTCAGCACATGGAAAGACAAGATCAGACGTGCTCACCCGGCATCTGTAACCAACGATATTCAACTCCTCAGAGACGAGGTCCCAGACAAAGAAGTGAAGGAACTGTCTTGGCCATTTGGTCCCGGATTCATCCTGGGACACCGTATGGCTCCAGTGGCGTCCCCAGTCACTCTAGTGGGTTTCTTGTCTAAACACGGAGTTGAGTAATCCATACCGGGCTCTAACCAAAGTCTGACTCACAGAATCCTAAGTATATGCTACAGTTTATATCTTGACTGCCATCCAAAGCCTTAGTACCGAACAAGGCAATATTGGGAGTGGTGGAAATCCTTAAGAAATGGGGCCTAGTGGAGATCTTAGGTCAACTGCGGGATATGCCCTAGAAGTGGGTAATAGGACTCTAGTCTCTCTTCTGTTCCCTGTTCGATTCTATGAGCTGAACAGACCTCTCCTGTCCTCTGTTCTTGCCAGGATGCACTATGCTACATAGACCCAAGCAACAGAACCATTCAGCTATGGACCGAAACCTTCAGAACGGTGCGCCAAACAGACCCTTTCCTGTGTTTAAGGTAATTTACCTCAGGTACCGTTACAGTAAAGCTTACCCAGTACATTAAATGGCTGTCACTTTATGCTAAGTTTTTGGAGTAGCTTTTTATGTAGCAGTAAACAATTGCAACATACACGTTAATAAGTGTTTAACTCAAACGTTTTTGAAATTTTTATTTTAAAGATTTTATTAGCAGGTGCCTGCATATGTCCACGTGAACGTGTGTATACTAAGGCGTATATGGAGGTCAGAGGATGACTTTTGGGAATTAGTTCTCTCCTTCTACCATAGGTACCAGGGGTTCAACTCGGGTATTAAAAAGCCCTTTTACCTACTGAACCATCTCCCCAGCCCTCAAACATCTTTTAAAAGTATTTGCTAGACACTTTTCGTTACAAAAATAACATCTGTATATTGTGTTTCTCATTTAGCATGGCAGTATTGTTTGACTTTTTGGATTGCCCACCGCTTCCTGAGAGGTTTCTCTGTGTAGCCCTGGCTGTCCTGGAACTCGCTCTGTAGCCTCAAACTCAGAGAACCACCTGCTTCCTGAGTCCTGAGATTAAAGAGTGCAACCACCATCTAGCATCCTTCGTCTCTTTTTTTCTTCCTCTTCTCTCTACCTTCTCCCCTAGTGCATGTCTCTCTTGTCTCAGCCTATAGCGCACAGTTGCCTTGAACTCACAGTATCCCTCCTGCCTCAGTCTCAGAGCGATGGGACCACAGGTGTGATGCAGCATGTCCTCCTTATCTTTTGCTATAGCTCCCTTAACTAGCCCAACTGTTCACAGGCTTAGTGGAAACATATCGAGTAAACAGTTCCTGCCGCTTTTCTTCCTCCTCTTCCCTATCATCTACCCATTCACACTTCAGCTCTGAGTGTGCTGCTGTGATTCTGCGAGTCAGCAAACTTCTACTTCTCTGGAGGCCCGGGCCTCGTGCATGGAGGGCTGGGCAGCTCTCAGACCAAAGGGCTTCCTCTGACCTTCCTTGACTGAAGTAAGGCTCTGGCTTTATAAAAGCCAAACTCCTAGAATAACTCCAAGGTTTACAGCTTCTGGGCATAGTGTGGGCTTTGAGAAAACAGCAGGTAAGCTGCAATGTTAGTAGGAATTTGGAGAGGGAGAGATCTCTGGGTACCAACAGGTTATCTAGCCTTGGGCATGTCCTCCCTTCTCTGCTAGGTGTCCTTATGAGGCTCCTTAGCCAAAGCCAGAAGCAGGAAAACCTGAGGTCATCAAAAGTGAGGTCTGGCAATGCCTCAAAATGTCAGGAGTGACTGCACATGCTCCCCAACACTTTAAATTCTTTAGAAAATGTGGGCTGACATTATGGAAAGAGCAAGTTACAAAACAGGCTGTACAGAGTGTTCCCTGTGTGTAACCTTATCCTGCTCTCTGCATGGGACCAAGTTGGGAAAGGCTGTTTGCCAATGTGTTATCTGTGGTTATCTGAGGGGGCAGAAAAATTATTCCCAGTAATTTTAATTTTCTTTCTGGTGTGTTTCCAAATTTTCTACAATGAACATCTATTACTTTTTATGAGCAAGAAATGAAGAAACCCTTTTTAAAAGCAGGCAGTTTGACACATGCCCCTTGTCACGCTTGGTAAGCATGTAAGTTATTTCTAGACAGTTTAAAAATGAGAACTCATCCATGCAGTTCTGTAAATGGAGGCTGTGAGGCTGTAGAACAAATCATAATTTATTAACTTAAACCAGCGCACATTATCTCATGAGCTTAGCTGAATCTTCTGATCAGAATCTCACAGGGTGCATTAAGGTGTTGGCCAGAATGTATTCACATCTGGAGTTCTAACAGTGTTTTGGTTTCTGAGGCAGTTTGAACACGAATGGCCCCTATAGGCTCATATATTTGAACGCTTAGTCATCAGGAGTGAGTGGCACTACTTGAGGAGGATTAGGAGGTGAGGCCTTGCTGAAGCAAGTGTGACCTTGTTGAAGTAAGCACGTCCCTGGGGGGCAGGCTTTGAAGTTTCAAAAGCCTAAACCAGGCCCAGTGTCTCTCTCTCTCCCCCTGCTCCTTCAAATCTAGATGTAGAACTCTCAGTTACTGCTCCAGCACCATGCCTGCCTTCATGCCACCATGCTCCCTGTCATGATGATAATGGAGTAAACCTCTGACACCTAAGCAAGCCCACATTAAATGTTTTCTTTTCTAAGAGTTGCTGTGGTCATGGTGTCTCTTCACAGCAATGGAACACCAACTAGGACAGGAGTTGATACTGGGAGTGGGGTATTGCTGCAACAGGCCTGACCATGCTGCTTGTTGGTGAAATGTGGACTTTGAATTAGGAAAACTAAGTCGGGTTTAATGGACCACACTAGGGAGTGTGGAAGACAGTTCTGAGAGAAACACTGACTATGATGGCCCATGGTCCAACTCAAGAATTTCAAACAGGAAGAATAGTAAGCGGCCTAGAAACCATCCTTGTGATATTCTGGCAAAGAATGTGGCTGCTTTTGCCACTGTCTAAATAAATCTGCCTGAGGCTAATCAAAGAGTTTTGGATTAATGGCAGCAGCGGAGGAGACTTAAAAGAAGCTTGGTATTGACAATGTCATGTGGTTAACAAGCTGAGCCAAGGAAAAATACAAAATGTTTGAGGAAAAAAGGAGCTTCAGGAGTGTAAAGAAGCTAAATCCTGTGCCGCTCAAGGAGATAAAAGGAAAAGCCTGTTGCTAAATGGAATAAAGGGAGTGGTGATCTCAGGGCAAGACCCCAAAAAAGGAATGAAAGAAAAGTTTAAGTAGTGAAGGAAACCATCAAAACCAGAAAGCTGATGCAAATGAATTTGAATGAGGGGGCCACCTTCAAGCCTCAGCAAGAGCAGAACTTGGTAGCTTCAGCCACATAGTTCTGGCTTTAGAATCAAGGATACAGGAAAGGAGTTGTGGAGTCTTTCTCAATGGTTAAGGAAAGCCACGGAGGCCAGGTGGCTGTCAGGAGTGTCCTACATGGAGGTTCTGGAGGTCATTGCGTGAAGCTGTGAAATCCAGGTGAAGCCTGAATTTCAGTGGGGACCCCAAGATGTTGCAAACACCTAAGATGCCCAAGAAGAGCAGTAGACAAGGTGTGGAGCCAGCTCAAAAGAGAGAAGTGTGTTTCAGTAAACAGAGCTGAAAGGAGTTGGAGATCTGAGGAGATTTGACAGAAGGCATGGAGATTCAGAATTTGGAGTTTGCCCAGTTGGTTTTCAATCTTGTTTCTGTCTAATATTCCTCACTATGCTCTAATTCCTCCCCTAAGGAATGGTGGTAATACATATCCTGTGCCATTGTATGTTGTGGTATGTGATCTATTTATTTTGATTTGCATGAGGTTAAAGTTAAGAGAGCGTCCTTGACTCTCAGGAGGGACTTTGAACTTTGGATTTATAAGTTGTCTTGAGATTGTGAAAGACTATGGGGACTTTTGAAGTTGGACTAAATATATTTTGTATTGTAATAAGGTTTATAAGCCTATGGGGGCCAGTGAGTGGAATGTGGTGGTTTGAATAAGAATGGCCCTCATATGGGGGCTGGAGAGATGGCTCAGTAGTAGAAGAAGACTAGGTTCAATTCCCAGCACCCACATGGAAGTTCCCAACTGTCTATACAACTGCAGTTCCAGATAACTTAACACCCATGTCAAAACACTAATGCACACTGATTAAAATATAAACAAACAAATAGTTAATAAATAGAATGGTCCCCATCGGCTCATATATTTGACTGCTTAGTCATCAGGGAGTGGCACTGCTTGAGAAGGATTAGGAAATATTACCTTGTTGGAGAACGCGTGGCATTGTTGGATAAGGTGTGGCCCTGTAGGAGGAAGTGTGTCACTGAGGGTGGACTTGAGATTTCGAAAACCCAAGCCAGGCCAGTTCTCCCTGTTGCCTGCAGATCTGGGTGTAGAACTCCCAGCTCCTCTCTACACCATGTCTGCCTGTGTGCTACCATGCTTCTGCCACGACGATAATGGACTCAGAATCTGAAGCTGTCAGTCCTCCATAAGTGCTTTCCTTTTTACGAGTTGCCATGGCCGTGGCGTCTCCTCCCAGAACTAGATCTCCTACTAATTTAACCGTTTCCACACATCTCTTGAAACTTCATACACTGGAACTTTAATCCACCAATCATAGGTTACTTAGAGATCATGCCTTGATAATGTAATTAAAATTACCTGAGGTCATAAAGGTGGGGCCCTATGATGTACTGGTGATTCTGTGGGATGAAACAGTGGCTGTTCATATAATACGCTCTGCCATGTTCTGAGCAGCAACAATGCTTTCCCCAGATGTCAAGCAGGTCCTGGCATCCTGCTCTTGGACCCCACAGCCTCCAGAACTGAAATAAATTTATTTTTTTCCCTTACAGATTACCTAATCTCAGGTATTTTGTTATAGCGTTAAGAAACAGACTAAGACCATTGGGGAAGAATCCACTTTAATGGGGGAAGACTTCACTTCCGTGTTCAGTCATGCTGTTGGCAGATTTCAGTTTCCCTGTGGCTGTAGGAGAGAGCTCCAGTTTCCTGATGTCCTTGGGTTGGAAGGTACTGTAAGTTCATTGAGGACACTTATTTCTTTTCCAACATGGCCACGTTCTTCAATAAACCATCAAAGAAAACTTCTAGAGCAAGCATAGTCTATAGACTAGAACGTGGTAACACACTTCACAGTAGTGTTTCATATACTCTGGCATACACATAGGGTAACATCTCATCCCCTTCGTCAGTCACTATTGGTTAAAGCTAGTGGTGGCAAGTACCATTGTTTCTCCAGCAATGGCGGCTCTGTAGTCACTGACCTGCTTTTATGTCCTGCTGGATCAGCCTCCTGCCCCGCCACCAAATGTAGATTTAAATAAATTTATATCATTTTATTTACCAATAATATTCAGGAATAAGAGGCTGGAAACCCACTAGCTCAGGTTGAGGAATAACTAGCTGGCCTTCCCTCTTAGCTACGATCTCTGAAAGAGAGCTTCCTTCTACTCTTCCAAACCAAAGAGTATCAGCCACACTCAAAGCCCCTCCTAACTACTTTCTGGGCATCTCTATCCATCTTCCAGATACCCTCTGACATCTGACTCTGTGATTTCTTTCTGTTAAGTAGTCGCTAGTTCCACTGCCTGAACCAAGGTTGATTTTATTTAGTTAGCCTAAACACAAACTCGGGGTTCACAGTGTTATCATATATCCCGTAACATACCACTTCGACAGAACAAGGATATTGTCAACTGAATGATTCCCAACATTCAGTTTGAAGGTCTAATCCAGAATGACTGTATTTGAAGATGCTGCTTCAAGGAAGTAATAAAGGTTAACTGAGGAAGGAAGGGCGAGGCCCTGATCCAATAGGATTAGTGTCATTTTAAAGAAAAGATGCCACCAAGTTTTTCTTCATTTGCATATACCAAGGAATGTCACACCAGGACATCCCTGAGATGGCAGTCATCCTCAAGCCAGGAAGAATATCCCACCAGAAACTGATGGGGCTTGGTCATCATCATCAGAGGAGTCCAGGCTCTGGAAATGTGAGAAATGATTCCTGTTGCTCATACCACCCAGTATGTCTAATCTGTGCCATGACAAGCATGAACAATAGGAGACACAGATCACTGGAGAGGAGACAGAACTTGTCTGCCACACTTGGTATTATGAGGTTGTTGGAATTCCACATAGACATTCTAGAAGCTTCCAGGTAACATGTAGACTATCTGAAGGACACAGATGCTCTGTATCGTTCTGTAGGTCAGTGTGGGCCTGGGAAATGTTAAATGTATTCTCCTAAAGTGACTCCAATAATGGTGTCTGGTGACCACGAGTGAGGAATCCGAGGTTAGACCAGGCACATCTGAATCCTAACCTGGTCACTTCCTAGCTAGAGGACTTGAGCTCAATGCCTCCTTTTCTAGCCAGAATTTCTTTATCTAATTTGACACAGCAAATTGTTAGAAGAAAATATAAGCTAGGCATGGTGGTGCACACTTCTATTCCAGCACTCAGGAAGCAGAGACAGGTGGATCTCTGTGAGTTCAAGGCCAGCCTGGTCTACAGAGATAGTTCTAGGCCAGTCTTGGCTACACAGTGAGACTTTATAGGTATGGCTTCTGACATTACTAGAGACACAATCTCACAGAAGACCCCTGATCCTCTGGCTCCTGTAATCTTCCTGCCACTTCTTCTGCAAAGTTCCCTCTGCCTTAGGTAAGGAAGTATTTGGTAGATGTATCCACTGGACTTGGGGGCTGACTCTATTTTTCTAGAGTACTCTGAGCATTATCTGAGTTTAGCACGTGGCCCTTGCCTAGTCTCAATGAGACTTGTTCTTACATATTGTAGCTATGACACCAAATCCTGGCCAAAACCAAAAGACTGGGTCTTTTGAGTGTGTTTTAAGTTGTTCACCTTTGAGGGGTATCAGAGTAAAACAGGGTTCATTCCTGGGTCTTTTGGCCTGTGCAGCTGCACAGGGCCATACACACAGAAGGGCCTCATGTCTAGAAAGCACTTAAATTTGACTTAATTCATAATTTTTGAACAAGGACCTCTTAAGTTTTCAGTGGGTTTCCCAGTTTAGGTATATGTCCAATATAGCTTATTTTGATTTCAATTCTTAGTAGCAATCTGCAAGCGAAGCCTTCAAATTCCTACAACCCTTTGTCTTGTTTTATTAATGTGTGTGTGGATGCACGTGTGTCTATGTTTTTACAGGTGTTTAAATGTCAAGATATAGGCATGGAAGTCAGAGGACAATTTTGGAGTCGGAAAGGTCTCTCTTGTTATTCTTGTATTGCATATTCCAGGCTAGCAAGAGATTCCAAGAGACCCCCCTGCTCCCGCCTCTCATCGTACAGTAGGAGCACCAGGATTGCAGGTGTGTGCCACCACATTCAGCTGGTTTATATGGCTCCAGGACTCAATCCCAGGCCTCAAGTTTGTAAAACAGGTGCTTTTATCTGCTGAGCCATCTCGCCGGCCCTATGTTTTGAGTCCTGAACGCTTTTCCTTCATATGAAATTTCACTGGGCATGGGTATGAAAACAGTCAACACTGCAGGATTTGAGAAAAGAGCCAACACAGGAGTATCCCCTCGGTGTAGACCTAGTACATAGACATTTAGAAGTGGTTTTTTGCCCCATGTAGGCGGCACATGGATTCTTAGCTCCAATTTTCTAAGTGGAAATGAGAGGGGCAAGCATTGTGGTTTGGGCAGAAGCAGGCCCCAAAGCTCAGGTTGGAAGCCTGATCCCTAGCTCACGGTGTGACAGAGAGATGACTGGATCATGAAGCTGTAACACTGTTTTTAGCTAAATAGGCTAATATGAGACATGGCTTGGCAAAAAGACACTGGGGTGTCTTCTTGCTTTAGGCTCAGTGTGGCGGGGTCAAGACAAACACGTTTTCCTTTCAGAAAGCTAACACAGAAGATGCACAGGTACATCTCCTGCTCTCTCTCTCTCTCTCTCTCTCTCTCTCTCTCTCTCTCTCTCTCTCTCTCTCTCTCTCTCTCGGTTTTTTTAAGACAGGGTTTCTCTGTAGCTTTGGAGCCTGTCCTGGAACTAGCTCTGGTAGACCAGGCTGCCTCCTGAGTGCTCAGATTAAAGGCATGTGCCATCACCATCTGATCACTGTCCAGCATCCTGTCTTCTCTTTCTTGACACAGGCTCTCACATATGCTTGACCTTACATAAGCTAGGCAACTAAGTGTTCTCCTGAACTGTATTCTCGCCATTTTATAACTTCTATTTTATAACAGGCTCTCCCTAAATTGTCTGTCAGCTGGGCTTGAATTTATGATCCTCCAGCCTCAGCCTCCCTAGCCCCTGGGATTATAGACCTGTTCCATTAGAATGTGCTTTTGAAAGTGAAGCAAGAGAACCCAGTTATTGTGGAATAGGTGCACACAGGTGAGCTGAGGCTCGGGGGGGGGGGGGCTGTTGGACAGAAGGCTAATTGACTGGGATTTGCCTTAAAAGATGGAACTAAGGGAGGTCTCTAGTTTCCAGGCAGAGATATAAACACAGCCTGAGTCCTTGTTCCCTTTTCTGGTGCCCCAGGCATGAGGAAAAGGCAATGCATTTGGCAAGCAGCTAAGAACAACTTGGTATCAATTTTCTTTTCAGCAGAAGCCAAATCGCCTGCTATTGCAGACTGGAGGTTTTGTGAGGCCTTTTCACATTCATTTTGTATCATTGTAACTTTCCTGTAGTTAGATGTGCTGGAGAATCCCAAAGCGGCTGGGGACTGGGGGTGGGAGTAAACACTCTGAGCCAGGAAAAACTGAGAGGCCATGTGACTTGAGCCATTTTCTCTGGAGTGTGTGGATGGTCTCTTCCTCTCCCTACAGGCTGCCTTCTTCAAAACCCCCACTTGCTCCTGCGCCTGTCTTAGATTGGTGCTGTGTGACATGTGTATGCACACATGAGCATGTTTATATGGTACACCCTAAATGACCACATTGGAAAATGAATGATACAGAGTCTACACAGAACGTGCTGATGTGTAATTATCCTCGTCACAAGGCAATGTGACTTTAAATGCTAACTCAGTGTTCCTCAGATGAGGTTCTAAAGACCATCATCATCTTCTGAGCGTGTCAGCGAGTACTTGTGCCTGAAGTCAATTTCTGTGGCCTCAGCACAGAGACAATGAGTCTATGGGTTCCCATGCCCTCAGTGTTCAACACTTGATGAGGTCAATGTTGTGCCCTCACCCCGTCTCCTGGATCCACGACTAGATCTAATTACATCTACTGCAGTGGCTCTCAACTTGTGGGTCCTGATCCCTTCAACAAGCCTCTAGCTTCATAACGGTACCAAAATTAGTTATGAAGTTGCAACAAAAATAATTTTATGGTCGGGGGTCACCACAACATGGAAAACTGTATTAAAAGGTCACAGCGTGAGGAAGGTTGAGAACCACTGATCTGGGTCTAAAATCTGAGGCTTGACGGAGCAGAATGACAGCTAGCAGCAAAGCAGGCGAGTGGGCCATTCTAATAGTTTAGAGTTCTAACCCAGCACATACATAAGCCCTGGATTCTTGCTGCTAGTTCTGGACGTTGTTTTCGAGGCAGGGTTTCTCTGTGTAACCCTGGCTGTTCTGGAACTTGCTCTGTAGACCAGGCTGGCCTTGAACTCAGAGAGCTGACTGCTTCTGCCTCCTGAGTGCTGGGATCAAAAGTGTGTGGCACCATCATGCCCTGCCAGGACAGCTTCTTTTTTTTTTAAATATTTAATTGAACTGTGTTCTTTTTTAAGATTTATTTATTTATTATGTATACACTGTTCCTCTGCATGTATGCACACCAGAAGAGGGCACCAGATCTCATTACAGATGGGTGTGAGCCACCATGTGGGTGCTGGGAATTGAACTCAGGACCTCTGGAAGAGCAATCAGTGCTCTTAACCACTGAACCATCTCTCCAGCCCTAGACAGCTTCTTAATATATTGTTTAGGCTGCCTTTAAATCACAATCCTCTTTTAACTTTTTAAAACAAGATGTCTGTGTATGAGTGTTTTGCCTGCATGTGTGTATGTGTACATGTGTGTGTGCCTGGTGCCATGGGGGTCAAAAGAGTACTGGGAACTGAACCTCAGTCCTGTGCAAGAATAATCAGTGCTCTTAATTTCTGAGCCGTATCTCCTTCACAATCCTCTTGCCTCAGTTTCCCAAGTAGTTGGGATCCTATGTATGCACCAGTGCAGCAGGTTCTATGTGTGGTTTTTTGTTTGTTTCAGTCAGAGAAATGGGGAAGCATTATTTGTGTGGAGTGTACCAGGCTGTCCTGACACAGAAGAGCATTGAGCCTCCTTAATCAAAGCCTATACCCTGTTTGCTAAAATGGCAACAGGCACCAGAATTTCTGAGGGTAGTAGAGAGTTGATTTTCCTTTTAAAAGACATTAAATGTGAAAGTGTGTGCATGTCACAGATCTTAACGGTTGAGGTTGGGGTTAAAAAAAGAGCACCCAGGTTTAGTTCCAGCACCCATAAGATTCACATCTATAATTCTAGTTCCAGAAAACTTGATGCCCTTTTCTGGAATCTGCAAACACCAGGTATGAATGTGGTACAGATGAATTGTGCACACATGTGCATGCACACACATCAACACTCACTCACTCACTCAAAATCTAAATAGAGCCAGGTGGTGGTGGTACAAGCCTTTAATCCCAATGAGTTCAAGGCCAGCCTGGTCTACAAGAGCTAGTTCCAGGACAGACTCCAAAGCTACAGAGAAACCCTGTCTTGAAAAGAAACAACAACAGCAAAAAAACACCATCAACACCATCACCACCACCACCAACAAAACATAAACAGAAGAAATGGCTACTGTCCACCATCCTGAGCCTTCCAGGGTGTCACCATGGTATGTGTGTTCACTATTCTGCTTTCTATCTGACAGTGTTTGAGGGAGGGATTGTTACTTTTTAAAAAATGAACAAACTCAGAATGGCCGAGTTGCTTGCCAGCACCCTCAGCTTTGCTAATGCAGAAAATTCCTTGGCTAAATTTACTATAAAGAATTGGACCCAGGTTTCTGTCTCTACGAATATCTTTTATGTAATTTCTCACACCTATCACTACATGACAGATGCCAGTAATTTGAATGGGAGGTGAGTCAGGACACTGCCCAATTCATGAAAAGAGAAGACAAGTTATACTGAATAAAAACAACTGGGATCTGTTGGCTTTCAAAGTGTCCTGGGTTATACTCCCTTCAGACATGGCTGGATCTAGTTGGGCAATTTTGGGAATATCTCAGCCCGCTGTCAGACAATCTCTGTGTTGTGACAAGATAGCTGTCAGTAGTGTTAGGTCTACAACCTGGTAATTCTAAGTTCAAGGCATTAAAAACAAAGGAAATGGCTTCTCTCACCCCCCCCCCCCCCCGAAACAGCTCTGTGTGTATAGAACTAGTTTGTCTCAGATCTTATATTCACCCCTTATCCAATTATCCTGACCAAGAATCTTAAGTGCTCGGTTAGTCAGAACTCTACCCTTATTTCTGGGGCCAGAGACAGGTATCATATGTTCAGATGGTGGGAAACTGAACTAACAACTGATATGTCCTCATTAAAAGAAGGAAGGGGTAGATGGTGAGCAGATGAAAGCAGCAGATATGCACTGCAGGGATCTCTTGAAATAGAAGGAGGTCACCTAGATAATAAACAAAATTAATAAAGTGTTAATTTGTTAGCTTTTGATGGGAGATAAATGCTTGATTCATGACTCAACTGGTCATTCACTTAGGGCTCAGCCTGTCTTGTCTGTCAGTCCAGCTAAGGGCAGGTTGACTCTGTAGTACAAAATCAGAACAAGTGGAATGAGATGTTCCTAAGAAATATTTCCATCAAACTATTTGCAGGCACATTAAGGTTTGTTCTAAGGAAGGGAAACATTTCAAATATGATGTGCAAAGGACCGACATTTACTCTGGAAAAGAAGTCCAGAGGTAAACAGTTCTGTTCTGTTGCTCTACCAGCATTCACACAGGGCTTTCTTCCTCCTGGTCAATCAGCAACATGGCTCAGGACTCAGGCAAGTCTGCCTTCTATCTGGCAAGTGGAAGAAGAGGGGATGGGTACACTTTTAAGGACAAGTAGCAAAAGTTGCTCATCTCTGGCTACAAAAATCTAGTAACTAACCTCGTGATGGTTAATTTTGTGGTATCTGCACTGGACTTGGAAGTTCAAAGAAACCAAGAAAAGCAATATGTTTTAGTGTCATGTCAACATTAGCTGTGAGCACCAAGTAGAGGAAGGTCTACTTCCAATATGGGTGGAGCCCAGACAGAACGAACTTGGAATTTATCAGACCTCTGTATCTGGATTGAATTGTTCTCTCAGCACTCCAATGTGTAGGTGGCCTATTCTAAGATTCTTGAGCCTCCATAATAATTTCCCTAATAAGCCCCCATCATATATCTACACCAGTATCTTGTACATACATACATACATCCCATTGGGTTTGCTTCTTTGGAGAACCTGAATTTGGTGGGGTTTTACTTGCCAAAACAGGGTAAGAAATGTGCTTATTTGAAGAACAGATGCAGTGGCTCTCAACCTTCCCAATTATGTGACCCTTTAATACAGTTCCTCATGTTATGGTGACCCCCCAACCATGAAATTATTTTGCTACTTCATAACTGTAATTTTGCTCCTGTTATGAACTATTTGACATGAAATATCTGACATGCACGATATCTGATATGCTATCGATCTAGGGGACATGACCGCCAGGTTGAGAACCAGTCTTCTGTCAGAATGTGGCACTCCAACCGCCAGCCTTTTCTTTGCTATAGCGAAGGGCTTATCCAAACGTTGAGCATCTGTTATCTGGAAGGCAAGCATCTTCAAAAGGCAGCTGTGAAAGACTTCATCCTTATCCCGTTCCTTCTTTAAGAGCTGGGGATCCAATCCAAGGCTTTAATACATGAGACAGGTGCTCCACCATTATCTCCAGTTTGTTGCTTTTTTTTTTCTTTAAAAGATTTAAGGAACTAGTCATGATGTTTTTTTTTTTCTTTAAAAGATTTCATGTACCAGGCTGGCTTCAAACACACAGCAATCCTGTCTCTGCCTCCACTGCTGAGCTACCCATTTGTTCATTACATTCTCATTTGAATTAGACCATGTTCAATGTAACAATTTTAAAAGTTATATTTAAATTATTTAATTTAGAACCAGCATTTTCTTGGAAATAAAGGGCATCTGCTTTGCATAACTACAAAGTCATTGTAACAAGTGTATTAAATAAAGTTTCACCAAACTCAATTTTCAGTAATTGTTTCATTCAAGTGTTTTCTAATTTTAATTGATGTCAAATCACTTTCTAGAAAGACTGGAACAATGCACGTTCTCATTAATAAGGTAAAGAGAGTTCTCATTGATTCTAATTTTTGCTACCACTGTAGATAATTGATATTTTAAATAGGGATAGTTGTGAGCTGCCATGTGGTGTTGGGAACTGAACCTGGGCCCTCTACAAGCGCTCTTAACCCCTAAGACATCTCTTTAGTTTTTTATTTCATTTAGACACTGTATTTTTGTGTTCATAAATAGAAAACACTATCCTGAGTGAGGTAAGCCAGACCCAAAAAGAGGAACACGGGATGTACTCACTCATAAATGGTTTCTAGCCATAAATAAAGGGCATTGAGTCTATAATTTGTGATCCTAGAGAAGCTAAATAAGAAGGTGAACCCAAAGAAAAACATATAGTCATCCTCCTGGGTATCAACCTTCATCAGGAGATGAAAGGAGACAGAGACAGAGACCCACATTGGAGCACCGGACTGAAACCCCAAGGTCCAAATCAGGAGCAGAAGGAGAGAGAGCACGAGCAAGGAACTCAGGACCGCGAGGGGTGCACTGAGACAATGGGGATGTTCTATCGGGAACTCGCCAAGGCCAGCTGGACTGGGTCTGAGAAAGCATGGGATAAAACCGGACTCGCTGAACATAGCGGACAATGAGGACTACTGAGAACTCA